>NW_022436962.1:21399206-21748994 GCF_009761245.1 Sapajus apella | reverse complement strand
TGTGTGTGTGTGTGTGTGTGTGTGTGTGTGTGTGTGTGTGTGTGTGTTTACATTGAGGACATTTTCTTCTTCTTTTGTTTGCTGAGAGTTTTTAACATAAATGGGTAGTAGAATTTGTCAAATACTATTCCTGCATCTATTATGGCTGATAAAAGAAAAACTTCAGCCCAATTAAATTTAAAGGAGTTTAATTGAGCAATGAAAATGATTCACAAATCAGTAGCCTCCCGAGTCAGAGTAGGCTCAGAGACTCTAGTGCAGCCATGTGGCAGAAGAAGATTTTATGGAAAGAAAAAGGAAAGTGAGGTACAAAAACAGCTAGATTGGTTACAACTCAGAGTTTGCCTTATCTGAAAATGGTTCAAACAGTTGGCTACATTTGATTGGCCAAAACTTGGTGACTAGCACAAGGGTAGGCTAGGGTCTGTTTACACCTCCACTTGTTATAGTTGAAGATACTCAAAGAAACCTTTAGGCTGAACTCAAAATATGTAAGGAGGCAGCTTTAGGGCAAACTTGATTTAATATGTCTTTTCTCCTTTCTTGTAATAAACAATGAGTTACATGGATTGATTTGCAAATGTAAAATCAACTTTGCATTCTTGAAATAAAGCCGGTTGGTATTAATGTGTTATCTTTTTTATATTTTCCTTAATTTAATTTTCTGACAGTAACTGTTGTGTTTGTTGTTAACAAGGGATACTGGTCAACAATTTATTTTGTTTTGTAATGTCTTTGACATTTTTGACTTCAGGGTACTGCTTGCCTCATAAAAGGAGTTCGGAAGCTTTTCCTTCTCATTCATTTTCTGGAAGTTTGAGAACTCCTAGTATCAATTTTCTACTTAAGTACATTTCTTTAAATTCCCCAATCAAATAATCTGGACCTAGAGTTTTCCTTGTGGGAAGATTTTCATTCATGAATTTAGTTTCATTACTAGTATAGGACTATATTAATAACATTTCCTTATTATCCTTTTCATTCCTGTAGGATGAGTATTAATGTTCCCTCTTTTATTCTGAATATCCTTTTTTGGTATGTTCAGACTGACTAGTTGTTTATCAATTTTATTGACCCTCTCAGAGAAACATCCTTTGGTTTTATCAATTTTTCCCTTGTTTTTCTGTTTTCATTTTCAATTATGCCCATACTTATTTTTATTTTTTCCATTTTATTGCATATTTTAGTTAAATTTCCTCTTTTTTCTAAGGTGGAATATTATATCACAGATTTTTTTTTGAGAACTTAAGGATGATATATTACAGATTTGAGACCTTGTTTTTCTTCCTGATTATAAGCATTTTATGCTACAAATTTCACTCTAAGGTTTACTTTTTTGCTTCAGTCTATAGATTTTGATATGTTATTAAGCTGGTTATTAATTGATTCTCATCTCACATCCACCCATTTTTGTCTTGCTTTAGGAAACTGAAAATGAACCCTGTAAAATTTTCCCTCTAGACAGCAGCTCAATGTTAGCCTTATTGGGTTCTGGAGGATCACTGCAAGACAAAGCAAAGAAAGAAGCTTCTTTCTGGTATGACTTTTCTTTTTCTCCCATAGTAACCAGTGATGTGCAGGGGGCTCAAAAATACTCAATCATCAGTGAGTTTCTCCAGCAGTTCAGAGGGCTGTTTCTGGTGGAAGAGCTCCAGGAAGACAGAGCTACATTAGGGTCTCTTTCTTTGTTTTTTTTTTTTTTTTTTTTTTTTTTGGAGACAGAGTCTGGCTCTGTTGCCCAGGCTGGAGTGCAATAGTGTGATCTTGGCTCACTGCAACCTCCACCTCCCAGATTCAAGTGATTCTCATGCTTCAGCCTCTGCGTATCTGGGATTACAGGCACCTGCCATGAGGGCCTCTTTTCTGTAGAGTGGCTGTGGCCCTCCATTATTTCAGCAATGGATTGTTTCTTTGGGCCACCATTGACCTTTGACCAGCCTGTCACTTCATGGACACCCTGTAGGAAGTTCCTATAGAAAAGCTCTAGCCTACCCTACTCTCTACTGAGTTTTCCAGATACCCGGTGGATTCTTCTTATGAACGAGCTGTGGCTTCAACCTCTGTCAAGTTTGTTTGCCATAGGCAAGGTGTAGTTTCTTGTAGTAGTTATAGTCTCTCCATTAAAGTCTATAACTTAGACAAGGTGGGGGAGGGGAATATTCTTCCAAATTCTAAGCTCCTTTCATCTGTATTCTTACCAGAGATAACATATGGTTTCTGCATTTATTACTCCTATATTCCACTAGTTACCTATATTAATCAGCCTTTACTAGTTAATAGTTCTACACCTTAAAATGGCCGTGTTGAACATATCGTTGTGGTTTCTATCTACTGATTGGAATCTGACTAACACACTTGTGGTTTTATTTACTTTTAGTTCAAAATATTTTCCAATTTCCCTTATTAGTTCTTTTTTGACCCAGAGGTTATTAAGAAGTATGTTGTCTTATTTCCACATACTTTGGTATTTTTGGGATGAATTCACATTATTTAATTTTAGTTTAATTTTGTTGTGGCCAAAGGTCATACTTTATATGATTTTTTTTCTTTATTATGGGGAAAAACATACAACATGACACCTACTCTACTAACAGATTTTCATCTGCATTGTTGTACAACACATCTCTAGAACGTTTTCATCTTGTTTGACTGAAACTCTGCACTTACTGCGTAGCAAATTCCATTTCCTCCTACCCTGAGTCACTGGCAGCTAACATTAAACTTCCTGTTTCTGAGTTTTTACTACTTCAGATACGTCATATAAGTAGAATCATGTGGTATTTGTCCTTCGATGATTAGCTAATTTCACTTAACATGATATCTTCAAAACTCACCCATATTATAGGATAATTTTTTTTTCTTTTTAAAGGCTGAAAAATATCCCATTGCATGTTTGTACAACATTTTCTTTATCCATTCATCCATCAAAGGATTTTAGTTGTTTTTACATCTAGTCTATTGTGAATAATGCCAAAATGAACATGAAAGTGAAAGTGTAAATATTATTTCAAGATCCTGTTTTGAATTATTTAAATAAATACCTGAGAGTGGGATTGCTGGATCATATGATACTTCAACTTTTAATGATGAGAGACCTCTGTATTTTTTCTCATAACGATTACATCAAGTTACATTTGTCCAATATACACAAGGATTCCCTTTTCTCCACATCCTTGCCTAAATTTATTTCTTGTTGCTTTCTATTTCTTTTTTGTTCTTTCTTTGGTAATGAACATCTTAAGAAGTATGAGGTAATACCTCATTATGGTTTTAATTTGCATTTTCCTGAATATTAGTGATATTGAGCATTTTTTCATGAACATATTGACTACTTGTATGTCCTCTTTAGAGAAAGGTCTGTTTAAGTTCTTTGTTTATTTTAAAAATCAAGTGTTTCATTTTTTTCTTGTTATTTAGTTGTAGGAGTTCCTTACATGACTGGATATTAACTTCTTATCAGATATGTGGCCTACAGATATTTTCTTCCATTTTATGTGTTCCTTTTCACTCTGTTGATTGTTTCCTTTGCTTTACATAAGCTTTTTAGTTCGATTTAATACAGCTTGTCTGTTTTTGCTTTTGTTTCCTCTGCTTTTAGTGTTATATCCAGGAAAGCATTGCTAAGACCCATGTTATAAAGCTTTCCTCCTGTTTTTTTTTTTCTTTGAGTTTTATAGTTTTAGGTATTACACTTAAAGATTTAATGTATTTTGAGTTGATTTTTGTATAATGTGAAAGGTCAGCCCAATTACATTTGTTTGCATGTGAGCATCCAGTTTTCCTAAACTCATTTGTAAAACAGACTATCATTTTCCCATCTGTGGTCTTGGTACCCTTATCAAAGATCATTTGACCCACTATGTATGAGTTTATTTCTGTACTGTCTATTTTCCTCTGTTGCCTATAGGTTTGTCTTTATGCCAGTGCCGTCCTATTTTGATTACTCTACCTTTGTAATATGTTTTGAAGTCAGCAAGTATGAGGTGTTCAGCTTTGCTTTTCTTTCTTAAGGTTGATTTTAGCTATCTGTTTTTTGGTTTTTTTTTTTGTGGTTTCATATACATTTTATAATTATTTCTTCTATTTCTGCAAAAAATACTATTGGTATTTTTATAGTAGTTGCATTGAGCCTGTAGATCACTTTGGGTAGAATGGGCATTTTTAAAACATTAATTTTTTATTCCATGAACATGGGATATCTTTTGACATATCTGAATCTTCTTTAATTTTTCATCAATAAATTGTATTTTTCAGTGTACATGTCTTTCATATTCTTAAGTTTTACCTAAGTACTTTATTCTTTTTAACAATAAAAAGAGAGTGTTTTCCTTATGTCCTTTTTGTATGTTTATTATTAATGTATAGAAATGCAACTGATTTTTATATACTGAGTTTGTATTCTGCAACCTTGCTGAATGTGTTTGTTAGTTCTAACAAGTTTGCTTTGGTGGACTTCATGGTTTATATATATGAGATCATGTCATCTGTTAATAGAGACATTTTATTTCTTCTTTTATAACTTGAGTGCATTTTATTTGTTTTCTTGTCTAATTGCTCTGGCTATGACTTTCAGTACTAGAAACAGTACTGAATAGAAGTGCTGTGAGTGGGTATCCTTGCCTTGTTCCTGATCTTAGTAAAAAAAACTTCTAGGGTTTTTTTTTTTTTTTTAGCCACTGATTATTATATTAGCTGTTAGTTTTTCACATATGGCTTTTTTATGTTGAGGTAATTTCTGTCTATTCCTAGTTTATTCAGTGTTTTTGTCTTAAAGAGGTATTAAATTTTGTTAAGTGTTTTTTCTACATCTGTTGACATGATCATCTGATTTTTATCACTTGTTCTGATAATGTGGAGTTTCATATTGTTTGGTTTTCATATGGTGAACTATCCTTGCATGCCAAGGATAAATTCCACTAGGCTATGGCGTATATCCTCTTAATATGCCATTAAATTTGGAATTAATTTGGTTAGCTACTGTTTTGCTGATTATTTTTGCATCTATATTTATGAAAGATATTGATACATAGTTTCATTTTCTTGTAATATTTGTTGGCTTTGGAATCAGAATTCCAAATTGGCCTCATATGTTTGGATATCCCTCTTCTTCAATATTTTTGGAAGAGTTTGAAAAACACTGATGTTAATTCTTCTTTAAATGTTAAGTAGAATCCTCTAATGGTTCACTTGATTGTATTCTGTAAGTTCCTTAGGCTTTATTTACTGGTTGTTTTTTTTTTTTCCTTTGCTTCCCTGACTGGTTAATTTCAAGGTTTCTGATTCTTTCTTCTGCATAACCGAGTCTCTGCCAAACCTCTCTAGACCTCTCTAGTAAATAGTTCAATTCAGTTATTGTATTCATCTATTGCAAAATTTGTTTTTATGTTTTTTCTTGTTAATTTCTTATTTTTTGATTCATTGTTTTCCTGAGATGATTGAACATTTTTATGGCAGTTATTTTGAATTGTCATGTAATTTATAACTCTATTTCTTAGAGTCATTCACATATTTAAGTTGAATCAAATTGGAGTGACAATTCTAGAAACCCCAGAATCAAATTCAGAAAAGTTATCTTTAAAATTCTGTTCCTCTAGAACCACTCTCAGTACCAAAATTTGTGTTATTTATGGTTCTTCAGAATAACTGAAACAATAGGAGATATATATGTATGTGTGTGTGTGTGTATGTATATATGTATATATTTTAGGTGAAAACAGTTATTATAAACGCAAAATTATCTACAAAATCATGCAATTCCTTCACATCATTTGCTAATATATCTATTATTATTTTACCAAAGCAAATTTAACTTTAAACAAACTAGCAATTCCTTTTACACACTTTTTTTAAAAGTAGATCATTGTTATTCAGATACAAAAGGATTGTACAACTTCTCTACTGGCATGTTTTGCTGCTTCTACAGAGCAGTATAAATACTTAGTACAGAGCTGTGTTTTTATTATTCAAAATGTGTTACTCTTTTGAAGTACTAATATGTTTTATCCTTTCTTTTTTATTTATGTCTATAAAATCCAAATTTTACATAAATAATCATGATTGTACATTGGGCTTTTCACTAAAATATCAGGCTCAGGACTCTTAGCTTCCTGGAGTCCCATTATAGTATATAAATAACTTTGCAAATATGGCTTTTAAAACTTTTAATTGAATAATGTCATAAAAATACACCTGATAACAGATACTTACTTTGAAAAAATTTAGTCTTGAACACTAAAATCACCTTATCCAATGAGACTTTCAATATCATTCCTTTTATACTTCTCCTTCCCCTAAAGCAGATTCTATACTTTAGATTATAGGGCCATTATAGTCCCTAATGAAAATCTTTGATATTTCAGTGTCTGCTTCTAAAAACTTCAAGATGTTCAAATCAATTTGCATGTCAATTATGACTTTAGTCCTTGACTTCTCATTTTCTAGTCCACTTTTTTTTTTAATTTTAAATATGTGTTCAGGCATTTGGGTAGGACAATGAAGATCTTTGGTTCTTTTGCTAATTTTGTATTTGGGTGTTCCCACTACCTTTTAGATGTGTAAAGTATAAAACATCCTTAAAGAATTTTTCAAATAAAATTAACAATATAGCCTAATTACAGTGCATTCATCTTTCCACTCAACTTAAAACCACTAGTGACTCAAGTAAACATGAAATAATAGGATAATATATTGCATAATAATTACAAAAGGAAAAACAACACTGAGATAAATATTAACCATTGAGGCATTGCTGAAATGTAAGAGAGGGCCCCTGAAGTGCACAAGAGCCACATGGTGGTATCACAATTCCTACCTGTACCATAGTTATTTCAAAGGGTCCTTTTGCATTCTGCATCCTCTAAAGAGAAGAATCAGCAGAAACTTACTCATTGTGTTTACATTTAAATGTTTAGCTCTAGCAAACAGTCCAGAGCGTAAAGACCATATAGTGAATATATTCTTCAGAATAAAATAAGTAATGCTAAATTGGACATAAAATACAATACTATGGCTAAGAAACAACTGTGGTGCCAGGCTGAAAAATTAAGACAAAAGAAGAATGAAATATTTTTTAATTGAGAGAGCAAACTTCAATGCCATGTTAAGGAATTGGAATAACATGATTTTATTCCCTTTACCAAGGAGTTATGCATTATTTTGGTCACTGTAGCAGTGAGGATTATGCTAGGCAATGTTACAGTAACAAACTACACATTCTCAGTGGCTTAACACAAGAAAGATTTATTTCCCATTCATGAAAATTCTGATGCAGAGTGGAGTGCTCTCCTTCATCTGGTCACTTCACCACTCAGTGCACACAGCCTTCAGGGCTGCAGTGGCTGAGGAAGAGAGAGCTGAAGGTTTTACAGGTGGATCTACAAGTGTCATTCATCACTTCCTCCTGTGCATTGACCAGGTCACAGATATATGGTCTCAACCTAACTGGAAAGGAGGCTGGGAAATATAGGGAATACATGTGGTCTATTGCATGAAGTATCTCTGACATACAGACTGGAATTAGATAGTAAGACAATGTTGTGCTTTATTAATACGGGTACAGGGGAAGCGGATTCAACCAAACTTTATTTATTCATATGTGTTCTTCAATCATGTATATGGGCAGAACATAATCATAACAATAGCCATGACTTACTGAATTCCAAACTCCATACTAAGCACTTTACCTGTGTTATCTCATTTAATTCGTATTTATTACCTTCTGGTAGGCATTATGATTATTACCTCTATCGTACAAGTGGGGAAATTGTGCCAAGAGATGTTAAATGATTTGTCCAGTGTCATATGGTGGAATAAGTGGGAGAGCCAATTTTGAATTCAAGAAGTCTGGCTCCTGAGCTAGTGTTTTGCTTTTTGTGTTTTAAGGTGAAGAGTAATAGAGAGCCACCAAAAAGCAAATCAGCCCAGGTCAATGGTTTTCTTCTCACTGAAAACTTGCCATTTCTGCAATTAATATCTCATAGAAACGGCAGTAAATCCGTGGACAGGTTAGTGTGGATGGAAATAGATATGGAATGAAGAACACATTACAGCTGTCTCCAACATTAACTATCATCTCTCCAAATAAGAACATTCAGTCAACTGGGAACTCAGAAACAATTTTTTATACACACTTTACCTGTATGCTTTGCACCTTAAATTATTTCTAATGTCATTAGAGAATAAAAACTTAGCATCAGAAACTGCATCTTGACATTCTCTAAATTACTGTTGAATAAAATAAAATGAAAATAAAGTTAAAACCCTCTCCCCTTGGTCTTCTGTATTTTACTCTTTATTCATTGGTCTTTTTCTTCCTTCCATTCCCTCCCCTTCTATTTCCTCCCCTCCTCTCCTTTCCCTCCCTTTCTTCCCCTCTCTTTTCTTCCCCTCTCCTTCTTCCTTCCTGCTTTCTTTTCTTTCCTTCCTTCCTCCATCTCTCCCTCCCCCTCCCTTTTCTTCTTCCTTCCTTCTTTCCTTCCTCCCTCTTTCCCTCCCTCCCTCCCTTCTGTCCTTCCTTCCTTCCTTCCTTCCTTCCTTCCTTCCTTCCTTCCTTCCTCCCTCCCTCCCTCCCTCTCTCCCTGTCTCCTCCCTTCTTTCCTTTATTCCTTTCTCTGAATTTTTCTCCTCATTTTTTCTAACATTCTGTTTCCTATGTGCTTGCCAAATTTTAGTCTATTTTAATAGTCTAGTGTTGGTTACCTGTAGTTTCTGACTTTTAAGTCAAATCTTTAATGAATTTTGCTAAACCCATAAATCTCACATAATGAATTTTTATAATTGTGTTTATGTCTTCAGAAGGAATTACAAGTGTAATTAAGGTTACTATTATTTGTGAAGAATTAAAAGCTTCTTTTAAAAGCAATGGAGTTCCCTCATCATATTAATTTAAAAGACTTAAATACTTTCCAAAACAGTGTATTTTCTTACAGCACATCATACGCAGGTCTGTTAACTAAGATAACTGTAAATTTAGCTTTTCCGTGAAAATAACAATTTTTTTTTTACTTTGGATCATTTCAGTCTATGCTGTGATTTGAGCCATGTTTCACATGCATTTCTTTGTACAATCTATAATGTTTACATTTATTCTTTAGTATTTTACTACATCATGTTTAAATGTAAACAATTTAGATTTGTTTCTCTCTGTTGGAATTTCTAAATAACAATTCTGCATATTACAACGTTAAAGATATGTCATGGCAGCTGCAAATAACTTTTAAAAAGAAACTTTGTGCCGCAAACTATCACATTTCATCTGCACTCTGGCAAATGGTGCTTTCTTGCTGGCCCCAATTCAGCCTTCATTTTGCAAAACCAACTTCCTGCGGCATGAGAATATACATTTTCCTGGGCCAAATATTCCAAAGTGGACACCAGTGTTGGTACTCCTAGTGTTTTCCAGCTCTCCAGCTTTGGGACATATGAGCATTAAAAAATGCCAGATTTCTGTATTCATGCCAAACATTTAGGCTTTGGAGGCTGAAAAGTCAAGCATCTCGATTTTAGCATAGAATGCCAGAAGCAAGCTGTCCTTATGAAACAATTAGTTCCAGGCAATGGATCAGCAAACAGCACCACATTTTCAGGCAAACTTTATGTTTTCTGCCCAGCACCCCCAGAATAGTCAGTTATTTCGAGCTCTGGAAGGGAATTTGGATAACATGATGAGAGATGAAGAGGTTAATGGTCATCAACAGTGTGGAAATGTGATAAAATGGAAGTTAGGCTTTCTATTGTTTCATTTTTGTTCTATTTTTCTTTTTCAGCTTGCATGTAATTTTCCTTCTCTACTTCTCTACATTTGGAGCATGGTAATGTAGCTACTCTTCCGTTGTGCCAGCCTCCTCATTCTTCCCTCTCCAGTGCTGCATCTTCCTGCACACTTTCCCACCACAACTCAAACAACAGGAAAACATTATCTGAAATCCTTCTGTACTGCAGCCTGCCTATTGTGGTTTCTATGGGTACAACCTTTTTTCCAGAAGCTTGTTCAGCTGGCCAAAACAGGGCATTTGCCAATGCAGCCAAAAGTTGGGTCTCATACTGGCCACATCCTATACATAGTGAAAAATTTTTCTTTCTCCCACAGCCACAGACATCACTCCTCTTCCAGTTCAACATCTTTCAAAGGGCTGGGTCTCAGTCTTGTAATGAAAAGAAAAGGTGACTTGGTGCAAACCGTTCTGTTTACCAGCAAAAGAAAACCCAAAGGCTGTGTCTTCCTGACATAGTGAGCTGTCGAGGTAGTCCAGCAAAAATATGAAAGTGGGGTTATGGGATGGTAATGGAGACTGAAAAGAATCTGTAGTTCATATATATTATGCAGGTAGAACTAGTGGATTTTCTCTGGCACTACACATGGGGAAGCAAGGGAAGGAGAATGATCTAGAATGATGCCACCATTTTTGCCTGAGAAACTCAGTACTCAGAGGTGTCATTCACAGAGACGGAGGAAACAAGAAGAGGAGCAAGTTAGGGGAAAGGGTAGGCGGAATCAAAAAACTGTGTTGATACCTTAACTTTAGGATGCATAGTAGACATCAGAGTACAGATGGAGTTTAGGAGCAAAGTTGTAGAGGAATATAAATTAGAGAATCTGTAATTATTTTATATGTGGCAGATAATTAGACAAATGATTTATAAATATTCCCATGACTACTACAGAATGTCAATAAATTCCTTTATAATACTAGAAGGAGAAATGTGGTTTAAATTTTCGCAGGGCTTTTCTAACCTTTCAGCAATTCTCTTTCTTTTCAGCAAATGTTTGGTAATTTTGCTGGAATATTGGGGTGGGGGTGCGTTCTTTTTAAGGCTGCTATTTATTTACGTATTTCTCTGGTCTTTAAGCTCTCAAGTGGAATCATCTGATATGATTTCTTAGTTAATATGGGGATTTTATAACTTGCCCAGAGCCTCATTGTTTTCAATTCTGTTTTTATTTTTCCCTTTTAGTTCTTTAATTTGTGATTTTGTATTTTGAGACATCCTGGAACATTCTCTGGTAGAATCAAACTATAATACTATAGCAATAAAAATATAATACTATACTTAGAAAATAACTATAGAAGTCACTTGTTACAGGTTAGGCTACACTGAATATCAGATCATATACAATTGTCCCCCTAGTCCTTATTCATGATAGATACATCTCAAAACCCTCAGTGGGTGCTTAAAATGTCAAATATTACCAAACCTTATTGCCATCAGTCAGAACATGTTTATATTCCTATATTCCACTCACACATTCAATGTCTTCCCCATCATAACTAAGCACTTAATAGGCCCTGTGACCATAACTTTTGCTGTTTGAAGTGTGCTAGCAAAATTGCATTACTTTCTTTTTTCTTCTTCATAATTTTATGATACAAGTTTTATTCTTAGCACAGAACTTAGCCACTTCAGCATACAATTTTTTTTTCTTTCTTTATTAAGTCAAAATTTTTACCTTTTCATTTAAAGGAATTATTTTATGGCTTCTCTTTGCCACACCCCAACTGCCAGCATTACTACTCTTGTGCTTTGGGGACACTATTAAGTAAAATAAGGATTACTCGAAAACAAGCACTGTGACACTGTGACAGTCCATTTTATAACTGAGACTGCTACTAAATGACTAATGGCAAGTAGTGTGAACAGCCTGGGAAGGCTGGACAGAGGGATAATTCACAACCCAAGTAGATAATTTACAACAAAGCAGGACAGCACAAGACTTCATGCAATTAATGGCATGCAATTAAAACTGATAGATTTTTAATTCTGAATTTTCTATTTAATATTTTTGGACAACAATTAACCACAGATCAAACTCAGAAAGTGTGGAAAGTGAAACTGTAGATAAGGGGAAAGTAATGTACTTCTTTTTGTAAAGTGAAAATTAACAGGATTTCTCATTATTAGGATATTCAGTTTTATCCACTAACTAGATCAGGATATTCAGTTTTATCTACTACCACATAGAAAATCTGCCTTTTCCTCTGAGACTAACATTATAGTAGAATTGTCACTTGCTTTTTATTGAAAATAAGGATTATAAGTGTCTGCGGATATAATCTAGTCCAAGCCATTTGTTTTGAAAAGGAGAAGAGTTAGGTAAGGACAGCTGAGGTTATTGGTCCATGATCACACACACCGTTAGGATTCTTTGCTGTCTTGCCCAAAGCAGCATCAATTGTATTTTACTGTTTTTTTTTTCTAAGAAAAATTTTGCATTTTATTTAAAAGTTAAAATGTAATAATAGTTTCCTAAATGTTAAAATCCAAGATTTTTTTCTCAATATTATTCTCTATTATATTTAATTTTGATATTCTAGAAGGATAACTCTAAAAGCAAAGATTCCAGGGATGGAAGGTTGAATGCATAGGGACCAGTGAGGAGACTGTTATTATAATCTCAACAAGATACTTAGGGTGTAACAGCAGGAATACAGAGAAATATAAAGAAACCAACATCCAGCACGTGATTAATCTTTCATCCATAGCATGAAGCACAGCAGCTGACACAAAGTATTTTCTCAATAATTAGTATTAAATGGAAAAGCAAAGTAGATGCAGAGAAAATAAGAAATAAGAAACTTAAAAAGACTCCTAGTTTTTTGGCTTGAATCACTAAGTTGATGTTTCTGTCATAACACTTTGGGAGGCTGAAGCAGAAGAATCGCTTAAGCCCAGGAGTTCAAGACCAGCCTGGGCAATATGATGAAACCCCATCTCATACGGTTTGGCTCTGTGTCCCCAACTCAAATCTCATATAGAATTGTAACCCTCAATGTTGGAGGGAGGGGCCTGGAGGGAGGTGATTGAATCATGGGGGTGGGCTTCCCTCTTCCTGTTCTCGTGCTGATGAGTGAGTTCTCACAAGATCTGGCTGTTTAAAAGTATGTAGCATGCCCCACTTCACTCTGTCCCTCTCCTGCTCTGCCATGTGAAGATCGTGCCTGCTTCTCCTTCATCTTCTGCCATGATTGGAAGTTTCCTGAGGCCTCCCCAGCCATGCATCCTGTACGGTCTGTGGAACCATGAACCTAAATCTCTTTTCTTTATAAATTACCCATTCTCGGGTAGTTCTTTATAGCTGTGTGAGAAGGAACTAGTACACCATCTCTACAACATTTTTTTTTTTAAATTAGCTGAATGTGATGGCACATGCCTTTGGTTCTAGCTACTCAGAGGTTGAGGTAGGGGATTGCTTGAGCCCAGGAGGCTGAGGCTACAATGAGCTATGATCATGCCGTTGCACTTCAGCCCGACAGAGTGATGAGACCCTGTCTCAAAAAAAAAGAAGAAGAAGAAGTACAGGAAAAATGATATATTTCAGGGGGAAGAACACATGAGATTTGAGATTATATTTAGTTTGAAATGTTCATAAGGCATTTGCTTGGAGATGTTGGGCAGAAAGTTTGAGATATGGCACTCAAAATGGAGATATAAATTTGGGAGTGTGAAAAGAAACAATTACAACAACTTGTAACAATAATTACAGAAATTACTACAAATTTGGTTTAAATCTCTTAATCGGCTTTTTAATGCAATTCTAGAATCATGAAACACCTCATTATATAAAATAGAATGAGTGTTCTAGTGAGCTGAACAGAGAAGATTGGTTTGTAGACAGAAAAGGGCTGAGGAAAGAAGAATCAGAGAACAAAAAGTAGATTGGCTGTTTCAAAGTTACTTTCTTTGTAAAGGTTAAAGCAGAGAAGGCTTCCTTATCACACTGGCTAAAATGGCCTGTTTGAGGATTTGGCTATTTTCCTTCATTCTTCTGATTTCTCAGGTCAGATAAACAACTTAGTTTTGGCATGGAGATATGAGCACAAGTGTCTCCATTTTGGTTTGGATTGCTGGGCCTAGGTGAGAGTGTGACCAAAGCTTAGGGCATTATTGCTACTCTCAGTTGTCAAAATTCTGGGTTTCCATACTCAACATGCTATTTATAGATTATGGTATCCTTATGATCATGCAGTTCTTTGAGTTTTTGTTGTTCCAGCTAAAGAGAAATCATTTGACATTAGACGTATGGCTACATGCAAACATTTAAAATATGTGAGAGAATACAGCACACCAGGGAGAATACTATTATGGCTATCTGGACAATAATACTAAGAGTTTGGAGTTTGTCACTTAGCTAGGATACCCATAAACTAAACCAACAAAAGTCAGATAGGTGAAAGAATGAGCCAGATGAGGAATCTGCCCGTTTTAGCCAAGCAGCCTGTCTGTTCTACTTACTCATGTGCAAAAAGAAGTGTCAGCTACTATGCAGATTCCTTCTTGTTCAGCCAGTAGGTAGCAAATATATTATCTAGTATCCCATGACAGGGTTGCATTAAAGCAGGGAGTTAGAAAAATGGGCCTAGAGGTATTACTCTGTAAAAGGGGGCCACTAGTACAAGTCAAACAATAATTGCATTATAGATATTGCTACAGTTTACCCACCGAGTGGGCTAAAAAGTCCCTTAGGTCATATAGAGATCTGGATTTGGCATGACAGATCTGACATTTTGTCAAATTGCCTGCACAAACTACTGATTTTGAGATTTAAACCACAGCATTATCCTGCCAAGTGAGAAAGGTAGGCATAAGCAAGGGAAAATTAAGAGAGGTAAGGGTTCCATTATTGATAGGAAATCTTAGTTCAACACCTTAAGAAAAGCTATCCACTGCATGAAGTCATCAGCTTCTCATTCTGGGTTCCAGTTTATATGTCTCTAGTTAGGGCGTCAGGCACTTTGTTGAACTCTCTGGGTATCCCATACATCAGTCATGAAACTTGCTCCTTGAAATTTACATTAAGCTGTCCAGCTTCAGCTTACAGGGCTTCAGGAACAGAGCAATCTTGTTCTTAGTTTGAAGAGCTGTAGCCAGACATTGGAGAAAACTAGAATAATTCAGAATCTAGATCATTCTACAGGTAGATACATAAAAATTTGCAAACAACACAGCTAGAACTTTTTAAAGGTGAGCTATAATATTTATTTAGAAAAATAAGGTTTTTTTCTCTGTGGTCACCCCTACTTCTACCAATGATAGTCAGAGTAAGACAAATTTGTTTACCAAATATATGTAGTTGACTAAACTTGGCCTGATTATTTACATAAGTATGCCCCAAATAGCAGTTGACCACATAGGCTAGTTTTGTTTGCTTCACTGGGATATTTGACAAAGAATCTCAGACTGGACTTTGAAAAACCTCTAGAATTTAGGAAGCCAAACCAAGGCAGACTTCAGACTTCACATGTAGTGTCCATAAATTAGTTCTAGTCACATTCACAAATATATCATTCCAGCCTAAGCTTTAATATAATCAATATTTCCAATTGTATTCTGTTAAAAAGGGAACATATTCTTATTGAACTTATGCAAGTAACTATATTGCCTTAAAAGTAAAATATTCACTTATTGTTTCCAAATCTTGGAAGGGTCAAAAGGAAATAAAACGTAAATGTTTTATTCTGTTTACAGAAGTATAGTTTGCCACATTGCTCTAAGGTGTAGATAGCTTAAAAGAAACAAAATGTTACTTCACATCTGGAAAGTTTTTTATTTTCCAGCAAGAATGGGCAATGTTTCACATTAAAAAAACATAAAACCCCATAATTCTTCATTATTTCATTCAATCTCATATAGTTAATTTTTGTTCTGCTTGATTTTAGCAGTTTCCCAAACTCATCAGTTTCTTCACTAGAGTTCTAGAAATTCTTACCCAGTCCAATGATATGATCTTAAAGTTATCAGAAACCTGCACTTATGATTCCATTCTACCCTTTTCATGAATCTACGTGAAAATATTGCACTTTAGATTTACAGATGGTCTCCAACTTATGATGGTTTGACTTATGATCTTTTGACTTTATAATGGGTTTATAATGGTATTATGTACATTTCCACTTATAATGTTTTAAATTTATGATGGGCTCATCAGGACTGAATCTCATCATAATTTGAGGGTTGTCTGTATAGTTGCTTGCAAAAAGGTTTCAGAAAAGCATCATAATAAAGCAATTAACTGTGGACAACAGGTCTGAAAATGGCCATGGTTAGAGCTCTGATATGAGTTTATTATAATAATGATGCGGCTCACAAGGAAATTTGGTTATTTCTGTGGCACACAACATTTTAACCTAAAAACCAGAATTATGACTAATAACATACCACATATTTAGGAATTTCATACAATTCTTGAGACAGTTGTATCGATACCATATACATAAATATAACCTAAGGTTTAGCATCATGTATTATTTTACAATGCTTTCCATATCAGACAAGCCTAATTAGTCCAATATCTCTCTTTTACAAGGTGAGAGAAACATCCTTTGAGGTTTTTCAGGGATACAGTTGGAAAATCCCAAAGTTATTCACGGTTTAAAAGACCTAATTTAGAATTTAGTTTTGGGAGATTTGTCAGAAACATCAAAAGCTTTAAAACACTTGATCAAAACAGGATTACAGGTCACTGTGAAATAACAATCATTCATTTAACCATAGTGACAATTTTAAAAGCTTATAAAGGCAAATTTTAAAAGATAATTATAGAAAACCTTAGCTCTTTAGTAAAGAAGACTCAGTTTTCTTAAATAATCAAAGTCTTAATAAATAACAACATGGAGGATGGGGAATCATCTTGATAAAATACAGAATCTTTGTTTCCCAGGCTAATTATCTAAAAGGTAAAGAAAAACCTTCTGGTGTGTCCTATTAAGAACACATCAATACTCTAAGAAAACTTTATTGTTTAAACTGAGAGGATGAAATTCTAGTTTTGCTTTAGCATTTGATACTAATGATCAATTTTTAGAAAAATTTATATAAATGTCTTTGCCAGCTTGCTCCCAACTAAAATTCATTTTACAGGATTCATCTTCTAAAAACCTACAGCATTCTGATTTATTCAATTTTTGTTCTTTACTTCTCCCCACCCCCTGCTTTTTTTTATTTTGAAACAACCAGTTACTCTACTTTAGTAAAAAAACTACTCTTTCTCTCTTAACAAGAACATATTCTCATGCTTTATAATATGCTGTATAAATATGCCTTCCTTTCATCACACACACAGTTGTTTCTCTATTATCCCTAGTTTTACTTACCATATACTAACTAGAATTTTTAACACCTAATGACCTTAATTTCTAGTAAAAACTAACAAGTAAGCAAATTTGAACTATTTTATATCATAATTTTATAGTGAGCACCATTTCATAATTTTTACAAATATGTTTTCTTATGCTACTTTAAAATATTTATTAACAGTCCCAAAAATACTTAGCTTTTCTATATCATATAAAAAGATGCCAAAATTTATATTCAGGAATTAATGTTTCAGTATTTTACTTAGAAATGACCTAGAAATTTCAAATGTATGTTTTTTATTTACCATGTCATAACTTTAAGATTTCAAGTGACTGAAAAATATTTTTGAAATTATGACAAGATCATCTATAAACTTTTATAATAGTTTAATTGCCTGATGGGTTCACCTTGCCCATTGCCCAGAAAAGTCAATGCACTCAGAACACCAGATTTTTGTAGCAAAGAAAGAGTTTAATAATTGTAGTGCTTGCTAAGTGGAAGAACAATAATTTATTATTATTCAAATCAGCCTCTCTGAGAACTCAAAGGCTTGAGTTTTTATGGATAATTTGGGTGACAGTGGGCTAGGGAATGGGTGCTGCCAGTTGGTTGGGAATCAAATTACAGAAGTGTGGAAAATGGCCCTCGTGCTGAGTCAGCCTCTGGGCAGGGGGTCACAGGACCCATCAAGTTATGAGTCAACAGTCCAGGTGAAGTCAGTTGTAGGTCCTGGAATGCAAAGATCTGAAAAACATCTCAGAAGACCAATCTCGGGTTTTATAATAGCGATGTTATCTCTAGGAGCAAGTGAGGAAGTCACAAATCTGTGATCTCAGGCTTCATGACTCTTGAGCAGTAAAGGATTACAAGAAAGTAAGCTATGGAACAATGATCATTTGACTATACACACCTACATTTTACCGGAATTCAGGCTGCTCGCATAATCCTAATCTTGTGGCCTTTCATTAGTCTTACAAAGGCAGTTCAGTTTTAGGGAGGGACTATGACCATCCTTGCTTCAAAGTTAAACTGTAAGCTAAATTCCTCCCGTGGTTACCTTGGCCTATGCCCAGGAATGAGCAAGTACAACCAGCCTGTGAGGCTGAAAGCAAGATGGAGTCAGCTATGCTATATCTCTCTCGCTGTTAGAATCTTTGCAACAGCTGTTTCAGTAGGCTCCCTTATCCATGTTTTCAGATCCCCCAGTAGATGCTTGAAACCACAGATAGTACTGAACCCTGTGTACACTATACATAAATTTCTTTTTTCTCCTTCACAATTTCACAAGTAGGAGATCTAATATTATCATAGATCTTAAGCAACTTCTCATACTTTGTTTTTTCTCTTTATTAGGTCAAAAACTTTTACCTTTCAAAGAGATACGTTTCTCACTGACATACCTGATAGCCAGCATTACTACTCTTGCACTTTGGTGCCATTATTAAGTAAAATAAGGGTTACTTGAACATAAGCACTGTGATATAAGAACAGTTGATTTGATTATTGAATAGCTACAAAGTGACTCACTAGTAGGTAATGCATACAGCCTGTTTATGCTGAACAAAGGGGTGATTTATATCCCGGGTGGGCTGGAGGAAAACAGCATGAGGTTTCATCATTCTACTCAAAATGGTAGGCCATTTGAAATTTATAATTTGTTTATTTTTGGAATCTTTTACTAAATATTTTCAGACCGCAGTTTACCTTGGGTAACTAAAACCACAGAAAAGAAAACCTCGGTTAAAGGAGAATTAATGTATCCCATTAATGTCCACCTAATTTCCTCATTCTTAACAATTATACTTGAATTGCTTCTTAAACAAACCTAGCCATTGAAGGAGCTCAGGGCACAGGACATGCCATCCCAAAATATATTGCTTTGATAGATTCACTATTTTGAGCTAAATGCACTTAGAAAATAATACAATGCAAGATGGGCCTTTCTGAATTTTCCTTATCTGCCTGAAGACAGACTTTCCCAAAGGGCCTCAACTTACAGCAACTAGAGAAGAGTAACTTTTATCACAGGGCGGGAGACTTCATCACACTCAGACAGAACTTGTTACAAATTATCATCTATTCTTTGAAGAGCCTATTTATCCTACCAAAGATAGGTGTAGGTAGAAAGCCCAGGTAAGACAAAATGGTCAAAAGTAAATCTTGTTTAGACCCAGGCCCTCTCTTCAATGTAAAAATTTGCAGAGATTTTCTTTATAGATGTAAATTTTTACAAAAAGCTTCAAGCTTCAAAATAGCCAGCCAAATCCAGAAAGGTGTACTTTGGAGACTGATTTAGTTCCATGAGTGGTCTTTTCAATTTAGTTTATTTCTTAACTAGATTAATGACTCCAGGGAGGAGCCATTAACAAATAGGGCAAAGAAAGCATTCTTCATGCCTGGACTCAGCCTGGATAGCTCTGATGAAGAAGCAAACCCACTTGACCTGATGTCCTAACCTTTATAAACACTGTCACATTCTTCTGGCCTTCTTCTTCCATAGGATAGTAACTAAGCAAGCCAATTCCATATTCTTATCACTCAGTCACTTAAGCTTTTCATTTGCTTTTGAAAAGCATTCTTTAAAAGAGGCTATGAAATGTTTGGAAATCTTTTTAGAAGCTTCTGCACATCAATAGGCGTGACTCC
Organism: Sapajus apella; assembly: GCF_009761245.1. Classification (NCBI taxonomy): domain Eukaryota; kingdom Metazoa; phylum Chordata; class Mammalia; order Primates; family Cebidae; genus Sapajus; species Sapajus apella. Next base: position 21,729,278 of record NW_022436962.1, on the reverse strand, counting down.
AGATTGGCCTAATTTGGGAACCCTCATTAGGGTTCTTTAAGTGCAATGTTCTTCATCTGGAACATTCCATCTAATGGCTATTGTAATTTTAAATTATCTTTAGTAAGATTTCGTCTTTGTATTTGCAGCTTCTGATGCCAAATGTTTACATATGTAAAGGCAGAAATAGCTGGAATGTATAGTACTTAGTACTTAGTTCCTTAGAAATTAGTACTTAGTTCTTTAGAAATTAAAGATCCTAATTTGTCATTGAATCTTGGATCTCTCAAAGCCAAGATAAAAGCCTGAGAGGAAAACACCACAGGGTTGGGTTGTGTAATGCTTTCACTGTGCACTTTGTTTCAAGGGCATTTTCTTGAGGCCCACAGGTTCCACCCAATTCTGTGTTTAGTTTATCCTACAACGGGAGTTTTATTTTTTTGGTAGTAAGCACTCTATAGCTATTAAGTGTCCAACTCATGCCTACCAGTCAAGTTGTGGTTTTGGCTCTGAGACCCTCTTGACCTACTTAGGCAATAATTTTCTATTTTCCATCTGACCCAGTCAGACACCTGAGGCCTCCCTTACCTAAGTAAGTGTGCAATAAAAAGAAACAAAGAGGATAACACCTGTATTAGTTCATTTTCATACTGCTATGAAGAAACTACCTGAGAATGGGTAATTTAATTACAAGAGGTTTAACTGACTCACAGTTCCACATGGCTGGGGAAGCCTCATGAAACCTCCAATCATAGCATAAGGTGAAAGAAAAGCAAACACCTTCTTACATAACAGCAGGAGAGAGAGCTTGTGGTGTAGGTGGGATGGGGACTGCTACTTTTAAAACCATCAGCTCTAATGAGAATTCCCTCACTATCATTAGAACAGCATTGGGGAAACCACCACCATGATCCAGTTGCCTCTCTCCAGATTCCTCCCTTCACACGTGGAGATTACAATTTGGGATAAGATTTGAGTGGGGACATAGAGCCAAACCATATCAGTACCCAAATGCCTGCAAATTCCAAAAGCCAGAGTTTGTGTCTCCTGAAGTAAAAACCACTTACTGCAACTGCTGTCACTTACCTTTAAAACTGCAGTTATTGCCAGTAACTCATCAGCTCCTGCAAACCCAAAGGTCAAGTACCCTCTCATAACGCAAGCTAACCCTGGATTTGAACGCCGTAAGATTAAGTGGCTCAGTGAAAAAAGAGCAGACTTTTACTTCAGAGAAACTTGCAAACCCCAGCTCAGTGAAGACAGAGAAACTCAAAAAGGGTTAGAAGTGCTCTCTTGTGTTCTTCAAGGGGTCTAAGGATTTGTCAGCCGTGTCACTGGGGTCCCTTCATGGTTGCCAGAACGATAAAAGATAAAATTACAACAAATTTAGTTTCAGGATCTTAATTGGCTTTTATGATTCTACAGTTAGAAATACCATATTCTATAAAATATAATGAATGTTCCAATGGGCTTAGTGAGGAGACTGGTTTTGTAGAGAGAAATGGGTTGCTGAAAGCAGAAACCCAGAACAAAAAGTGGATTGGTTGTTTCAAAGTTACTTTTCTTGTAGGGATTAAAGCAGGGAGGACTTTCTAATCATGCCAGTTAAAACTGGTCTGTTTAGGGTTTTGGCAATTATCTCTCACACTTCTGGTTTCTTACAAAGTCAGATGTGAAGTCAGTTAGTTTTGGTTTGGGGTGTGGAACTTTAGCATGAGTGCCTCCAGTTTGGTTTGGTCTGTTGGGACTAAGTGCAGGAACTCAGTCCAAACCAATGGCTTCCTATGCATTTTATTTAACAGGAGCGATGAGTGTATCTGTTGACAACTTAGTCCATGGCAATAGACAATATATATAGAGAGAAGAAAAGTGAGCCAAATGTTATACAAGGCATACACCCGTCTCCAGGTCTTTTCAGATGCTTTCCCTTTGCCTAAGTGGCCTTCCTCCAGATAGCTCTTTTTTTATACCTTCACTTCCTTAAGCTTTAATTACCTACCAACCTTACTAATATCATGCCCCTTCCCAACACTTTCTTTCATCCCTCTGCTTTAATTCTCCCCATAACCCTTACAGCTATGTAAATATATATATATATATATATATATATATATATATATATATATATATTTGTAATGCTTATGTGCTTACTCCCAGTAGGAGTTGTGTTCCATGAGAGCAGGGTTTGGGATTTTCTTCCTTTGTTTATTGCTTTAAACTCAGTGCATGTAACAGCATCAGGCAAATAAAATGTGCTCAATGTATATGTACCATGTGGATGAAGAGACTGGAAAATACCAAACAATGCAGGATCATTCAGAGTAAACAAAGGTCAAAGCAAAAATTGAGAAGGTGTAACTGGAACTGGAGAATCAAGAGATGAAGCATTTCTAGATGGAATATTGAGAAAAACCAATGCCACGGAGGATAAACAAGGAAAGAGCTTCAAGGAGAAAACAGAGACTAAAACTACTACAACATAATAGAGATACTAAGCTTTCTTCAGATGAGAAGCTAAGTTCAGATAAGAACTGAAATTTCAACTGGATAAAAACAATATTGAATATGAATTTCAGTGGAAAAAAGTCACTAGGCATCATGCATTCAGACTTACGTGTCTAAGAATTTCTGTGGAAACCTGTTTCCCACAGTGGAAGCAGGAAGTAAGGAAAAGCTACAAGAGCATCTGTTCTCATGAGATTTTCAGAGTTGAATGACAAATTAAAGGAAGTTTGGATAGTTAAAGTTCAGATAGCAAAGTTCAGATACTTACCTGAATTTTAATGGGAGTTATTAAAACCAAACAGAATACAATATACAGTATCTCCTAAAGATAAAAATGTATTTGAGAGCACTGACCATAATGGTAGTCACATCAAACATGTAGCTACAAACCTACATACTCTAGTGTTCTATGTACTATAGTTGAAATTGAGAAAATACATAGGGTTTTTTTTTTTTTACCATTATTATAGTTATTAGAGGTGAAATTAAATAAGTCACATTAATCTGTGTTTACCTGATATTTAACAAGCCAACATGTTTGTATACTTTTTGGTTGTAAAGTAACATTTCATTAGCTGTAATATAAGTGAAATTTGAAAGTAAGATCAAAGGCATTAAGACAAATGACACCAAAAATAACTTTAAACCTTACAGGTGCACATCAGTAGGGTTTTTATTGTAATACAAAACTATCATAATAGCTTTTTAGGTACCTAAAAAAACTTTTTTTGACCTACAAAAAAACAAGCCCAATGATACAGAGTATAAATTTTATGTTAGATTGCATTTCAATTTTGATGCAGCAGAACAAAATAATTTCTTTCTGTTTATATAATTTTTCACTGAAATCGATCTATATTTCAAAGCAATGAACAGATAATGCACACTCTGGGAAGCAACCCAATGGGTAGAGGACTTAAATCCATGGTGTAAATCAGAATTGGGCATATTTAACTGAATTTTGGTTTGGCTAACACTTTAATCTACTTTAAAATATCTGTATTCAGCAAAATCTGAAATGCATATTGTATAGCCCAACTCTCTCCTTTCTTTTAAACTTACATGCATTTAATAGGACATAGAATCCACGATCCTTATGCTTTCATAGCTAACACATCATCATGCCTCATAAAATCTATGCAATCTTCAGGAAGCCAAATGATCCAAACTTTCTTAAAAAGTGACCCTCATAAGGAATACCCCAAACTGAAACGTTAAGCTCTGAATTTATGAAATGTTCAAACCTAAATTGATTACTGGGGCATTATGTTCCAAGTAATACTCTTTTATCTTGAATTGAAATATGTTACCTAAAGAAGGGACCTCTGGCGGAAACTCAAACCTAAAAAAATGTCCTTCAAAACAGTGCTACACTATTTTTTTTTTTTTTTTTTTGAGGCAGAGTCCTACTCTGTCTCCCAGGCTGGAGTGCAGTGGTACAATCTTGGCTCACTGCAACCGCTGACTTGTGGGTTCAAGCGATTCTCTTGCCTCAGCCTCATGAGTAGCTGGGATTACAGGTCCCCACCACCACATCCAGCTAATTTTTTTTGTATTTTTAGTAGAGACGGAGTTTCCCCACGTTGAGCAGGCTGGTCTCAGACTCCTGACCTCAGGTGATCCGCCTGCCTTGGCCTCCCAAAGTCCTGGGATTACAGGCATGAGCCACTGAGCCCAGCCTTTAGGAAGCTTTTTATCTTGGTTCATAAATAGCTCCTTTCAAATAATGTTATCACAGACAAATTAAAAAATTAGGATTATAGTCAATGACATGATTCTGTTCTAAGGGAAAAGTCTTTAGTACATTTTAGTTTATCCATGAGAAGTCAGGGAAGGGCTAATGCTCCACTTCCTCACTGTTCTAGTGAACCTTTCATCTCAAAAGATCTTAGGGAAAGAGGGTGTAATAGGAAATGTTAAGAGAAAATACGGAAAAGAAAAAGATTGCAAACAGGAAGCTGTGGAAATCAGCTAAGAAAAGAAAATAAGGCTGTGGATTTAACTAATTAATGACATTTTTCTATGATTCTTTTTTAAGTACTTATTTGGAAGTGTAGGTTAAAAAAGTGTGAGAGCTCTAGAGGCTCAAGAAAGGAATTGAGGACATTACAAATAATTTGTGAGCATTTGTGTTGAAGCTTTGAAATATCTTTGAGCAATGACAAGAAGCTTGCTGTTAAACCTGCACTTTGAGTAGTTATATAGCTGTATAAAATCATGACCTTGGTCTTTGATTTTACTGAGCATACATCTCTGAGGATTAAAGAGTAGGAGATGGTCACCAATATAAATACGGGTTAGCCAAAAGCCTCAGTTTCATATTTCTTCTAAATTACTACAAATACTCTGATTAAGTCTTCACAACTAGGTAGCACTGTAATAATCAGCAATGAAACTTTGTTGTTATTGATAATATTTATGAGAAATACTGTAAAATAACTACCATACTCTCCCAATTCTTTCTTTAAACAACTAATCTGTTTAGTTGTTATTATTATTATTATTATTGTTATTTGGAGAAGGAGTCATACTCTGCCCCTCAGACTGGAGTGCAGTGGCGCAATCTCGGCTCACTGCAACGGCTGCTTTCTGGGTTCAGGTCATTCTCCTACTTCAGCCTACGCTGCCATGCCTGGCTAATTTTTTTGTATTTTAATGGAGACGGGGTTTCACCGTATTCTCCAGACTGGTCTTGAACTTATGAGCTCAGTCAATCTGCCCACCTCGGCTTCCCAAAGTGCTAGGATTACAGGTGTGAGCCACAGCGCCCGGCCTTAGTTATTTCTGTAATGTAGTTAGTCATATACAGATAAAATATGCTTAAAGGATGAGAAGCTATAGAAAATTAGGTGGTCTACAAAATTTAAGAAGACAAATAGGTATCATTTGAAGGAGAAACAATGATTTAAAAACTAGTTGAAATAGCTCTAAACAAACCCCCACAAATCTACCTGCTTGACACTCAAATTTCCAAAAGGAGCACTCAGGTCAATTTTCAATTCAATTTTGCAAAATTCTGATACAATATCTTGCTTAATCTTTTCATTGTGGAAATTACTACTGTTATATGTACATATTTTACTGTTTTAAGTCATTAATTTGTCAGTTATACATTCACATAATATGAAGGATCAAATAATTTTACTAGCTTTGTTAAGAAAAAAGCAGCTGCCCAAACTCACTCTCCTTGCTCTAATTTTCTCTTTCCAAAAATAATCATCTTAGTTTTTTAGGTAATTCTTTTGTCATTTAGCCTATATCTTTTTTCATAGCTGGGACTATAGGTACATGCCACTAATTTTAAACTGTTTGCAGAGATGGAGTCTTGTTTTGTTGCCCAGGCTGGTCTTGAACTCCTGGGCTCAAATGATTCTCCTGCCTCAGCCTCCCAAAGTGCTGAAATTACAGGTATGAGCCACTACTCCCGGCCAGCAATATATCTTTAAGGAATATATACACTCTTGATTTTTAAATTATTTAATCACCTATTGTATTCCCATGATTAAAAAATTAAAAATCAAGGGGCTAGGTATGGATGACTATTTTTCAGTTTGCTGAAATAATACTGCACGCCAAAGACCCCATAAATATCATGGTTATATAAACAAATGTTTATTTCTTGATTATAACTCTACAGATTGGTGTGAGCAGCTCTGCTTCAGGATGTGGAGTTATTTTCAGATCTGCTCCACGGATCATTCTGGAGCTAGTGAACTACCCAGGGAAAGCTCTGCTTATGAGGAAATACATGTGACAGTCAAGTCAAACCACACAGGTGCCTCTGCTCACATTGCTTCTATGCATGTTATTGGCCAAAGCACGTGATATGCCCAAGTCTGCATCAAAGGGGCCAGGCAACAAGAAAAGTGAGTATTTGCTGAATACTAATATAATCTACTGCAGAAGACCCATTTCCCTATCCTCTTGTTTTCATTATACTAATATAATTTTAGTGAGACCAGTATTATATACATTTTATGACTATGTAAATATCGTGACTGTTTCATAGCTATACCACTTAGTATACTTTGAGTATTGTCTTTTGTGTACAGATTGTTTTTCTTTTATAATTATTACATTCTTTTTCATTTGCTTATTTTAATGTATTTTTAAATTGCTAAATCATTCTCATACACCCCACAAATTGTCCATATCTTTTTGCAGTACACTCAGATAAATCAGTGATTCTACCAACTTAATCTTAGAGTTTTCTGATCTGCTCCACCATGGGCTAGTTGTCCTCAATCTGTTCTGGTACACCAGCTGTCGCCTGTCATCTTCAGCACTCCCCTAGGATTTTCTTTGACTCTTTCTTCTGAAGTGGATCTTCCATTTCCTGTATCCATACATTCCTCCTTCTTGGTTTACAATATCATTTAGTAGATAACATTCTCTGGTAAATTCATGAGGAAAGGTGCAATGGAGATGCACTTTTGAGACTCAACTTGTTAAAATATATCTTTATTTTACCATCACATGTAATTTTTAGCTAAGCTGAGTCTAGATTTCTAGAGCAGAAATTATTTTCCTTCAGCGTTTTGAAAACCTCTCTCAATCATCTCTAGTTTTAGTAATGTTGATGAAAATTTTAAAAAATAGTTAGATTCCTAGTATTTTGAGAACTATATTATCCAATTTCAATACATAATCTCAGAGAACCTTCTCTTTGCTCCCAATGTCATGAAAATTTATAATGTACCTGAGCATGGGCCTTTCAATTTGAAATTTTATTCCTTGACTCTGAAAAAAATCCCTTGAATTCTTGCATCGATAATGAGGCTACCAAGCAGGTTTCTCTATCCATTGTCTCTGGCTGGTGTGCTCTGGTCTGATCTTTAAGTTTTCTCTTATTTTTCACCTCTGTCTTTTTGCTCTACATTTTGTGAATATCTTCACTTGTATCTTTCCTCTGTTTTGAACCATTTTCCCTAATTCACTGTCAAATTTTACTTTCTAAAAGTTTTTAATATTTTGTTCTTTGACAGTTCCTTTTCATATTCACGTATTTTTTTATTTTTTATTATTTCTCTGAATACTATATTTTCCCCTTATCTCCCTGAGAATGTATTTATGCTTCAGAGCCTTTATTCTAAAAATTAATATATATTAATAATTCTCACATCATAAAATTCACAGTTTAAAAGTGTGCACTTCAGTGATTTCTAGTATATTCACAAGATGGTGCAAACATTACCAACTCCAGAAGATTTTTGTGAACCCAAAAAGAAACTGTGTTATCAGTCACACCCCATTCCTATTTCCTGAGTTGCTGGCAAATAATTTCCTATCTCTATAAATTTTTCTATTCTACACATTTATTATCAATAGAATCATACAAAATGTGGCCTTTTTTATTTGGATACTTTCACCTAAACTAATATTTTTGAGGTTCATCCAAGTCATAGCATATGTTAGTACTGTATTTTATTTTTGTGATCAAATAATGTTCCATTGCATGGATAAACAGTCAAGCATCATTTACTAATGAGATGCTTTGAAAAATGCATTATTATATGATTTTGTTGTCCTGTGACATCATAAAGTGTAGTTACACAAACCTAGATGGTATAGCTTACTATACACATAGGTTGTATGGTATAGCCCATTGCTTCTAAGCTACAAATTCATACAGCATGTTATGGAACTGAATACTTGACGCAAATGTAACATATTGGTAAGTATTTGTGTATGTAAACATAGAAAAGGTATGGTAAAACTACAGTATAAAAGATAAAAAATGATACCTGCATAAGGCACTTACCTTACGGAGCTTACAGGACTGGAAATTGGTCTGGGTGGGTCAGTGAGTGAGTGGTGACTGAATGTGAAGGTCTGTGGCATTACTAAATACCACTGTAGGCTTTATAAACACTGTACACTTAGGCTGCACTAAATTTATTTTAAAAATTTTAATTTTGTCAATAGTGAATTAATCTTAGCTTACTATAACTTTTTAGCTAATTTTGTAGAACTTTTTGACTTCTTTATAATTACAGTTAGCTTGAAAACACTATAGAGATGTACAAAAATATTCTTTCTTTACATTTTTATTCTGTACGCTTTTTTCTATTTTTAAATTAATTTTATTTTTTTACTTTTAAACTTTTTGTCGAAAATGAAGACACAAACACACACATTGGCCTAGGCCTACACAGGGTCAGGATCATCAGTTTCACTGTCTTCCACCTCCACATCTTGTCCACATCTTCCAAGACCACTGGAAGGTCTTGAGGGGCAGTCCCCTGGAACTGTCATCTCCTGTGGTAACAGTGTCTCCTGGATACCTCCTGAAGGACCTACCTGAGCCTATTTTACATTAGATTTTTTTTTATAAGGAGAAAGAGTACTCTTTAAAATAATGGTAAAAGTATTATGATAGTAAACACATAAACCAGTAACATAGTTATTATCATTATCAAGTGTTATAGAAAATGCATAATTATATATGCTAGACTTTTGTATGACTGGCAGCACAATAGGTTTCTTTACACCAGTGTCACTACAAATGTATGAGTAATGCATTGCACTATGTTACAACAGCTACAGTGTCACTAGGCAATAGGAATTTTTCAGCTCCATTGTAATCTTATGGTACTACTCTCACATATGTGGTCTGTCATTCATAGGAACATTTGATGTTTCATGACATCTAATGTTCATGACTGTATCACTTTTATTTATTTATCAATTGATAGTGGAATTACTTGTACTTTTTATCTATTATAAACACTGCTGTTTATTGTCTATTATAAACATTCATGTACAAGTTTGTATATTAATATATGTTTTTAATTTTCTTGGATATATACCTAAAAAGTGAAATTGCTGTTCTACATGGTAACTCTACATTTAACTTTTTGAGGAACTGACAAACTGTTCTCCAAAGGTTGCACCATTTTTCATTCCTACTAGCAATGCACGAGGATTCTAATTTCATCACAATTTCACCATTTAAAAAAAACTTATAGACATTTTACTGGGTGAAGTATTTCGTATTGGCTTTGATTTGCATTTTCCTAATGAATAATAAAGTTGATCATCTTTTTTATGTTTATTATTATTATTATTATTATTATTTTTGAGACAGAGTTTCGCTCTTGTTACCCAGGCTGGAGTGCAATGGCGCGATCTCGGCTCACCGCAACCTCCGCCTCCTGGGTTCAGGCAATTCTCCTGCCTCAGCCTCCTGAGTAGCTGGGATTACAGGCACGCGCCACCATGCCCAACTAATTTTTTGTATTTTTAGTAGAGACGGGGTTTCACCATGTTGACCAGGATGGTCTCGATCTGTTGACCTCGTGATCCACCCGCCTCGGCCTCCCAAAGTCCTGGGATTACAGGCGTGAGCCACCACGCCCGGCCTGTGTTTATTATTTTTATATGTTTAGAGAAATGTTTATTCAGATTCCCTTGCCCATTTTAAAATGGATTATTTGTTTTTTTTTAAATTGTTGAGTTATATAGAGTTCTTTATGTATTCTGGATATTAATCCCTTATCAGGTATATGATTTACAAATATTTTCTCCTACTTGGTGGGTTTTTGTACTTTCTTAATAGTGTCATTTGAAGAACAAATGTTTTAGATTTGAAATCCAGTTTATCTATATTTTATTTTGTTGGCTGTGCTGTTTGTGTTATGCCCATGAAATAATTGCCAAATCCAATGACATGAATATTTTCCTCATTGTTTTTTGCTAAGAGTTATACAGTTTTAATTAATAGTCTTAAGACTCTGATTTATATGAAGTTAATTTTTGTATATGTTGTGAGGTATGCACTCAAATTCATTTATTTTCATGTGGATATTCAGTTGTCCCCAAACAATTTGTTGAACAAACTATTCTCTTCTGATTAAATGGCCTTAGCACCCTTGTCAAAACTAAATTATACGTGTTTATTTGTAGACTTTGAGTTCCATCTTATTAAGTGATATGTCTATCTTTATGTCAGTATCACACTGTCTTAATTACTGTAGCTTTGTATGATAGTGTGATTCTGTCATAAAGATAGGATGTGTCTATCTTTATAATAGAGGCATATTCCATCTTTATAACAGTATCATACTGTCTTAATTACTGTAGTTGCGTTGTAGGTTTTGAAATTAATATGAGTTCTCTAACACATTTTTTTCCTTAAGATGTTTTGGATATTTTGGGACTCTTGCAGTTCCATATAGATTAGGATCAACTTTTCCATTTCAGTGAATAATACAGATGGAATTTTGATAGGGATTGCATTGAATCTGTAGATTAATTTGAGAAATAGTGCCATCTTAACAATATTTTATCTTCAAATCTATGAACATGTGATGTCCTTCTGTTTATTAGGTATTTTTCAATTTCTTTCATGAATTTCAACAATAAATTTGGGTTTTCAAAGTATTAGTTTTACAATGTTTTTTTAAAAGATTTTGTATTTTACTTGTTTTAATGATATTAACATATGGAATTGTTTTCTAAATTTCATTTTTACATAATTCATTGCTAATGTATATACAATTGACTTTTGTATGTTGAACTTGTGTATTACAACCTGGCTGTATATGTTTATTACTCTAACAGTTTTGTATGTGAGTGTATGCATGTGCATTATTTAGGATTTTCTTTATATAACATTATGTCTCTAGCAAATAGAAATAGTTTTGCTTTTTGTCTCCAATCTGGCTTTTCAGTTCTTTTTTTTTTCTTTTTGTGTAACCTCAAGCACAGTATTGAATGAAAGTAGTAAGAGTTAATATTTACCTTTTCTCATGATCTTAAGTGACAAATGTTCAGTTTTTTCGTGATTAAGGATAAAGTTAACTGGTTTTTTCATGGATGCCATTTATTAGGTTAAAATAGTTTCCCTCTTTTTCTTTTTTTTTTTTTAAGTGTTTTATCATGAAGAGTGTTGAATTTTGTCAACAGTTTTTCTGTCTGTTGAGATGATCATGTGTTTTCCCCCTTTATTATATTATTATGTTGCATTATATTGATCAATATTCATGTATTGAACTATTCATATGTTCTGAGATAAATCTCATGGTATATAATTTTTTATATATGCTGATGAATTTGCCTGTTTCAACCTGATCGTCTAATTTGTTGGCATATAATTGTTCATAATAATCCTGTATTTCTGTGATGATTTTAGTCATGCCTCTTCTTTCATTCTTGGTGTAATTTGTCTTCTCTCTTTTCTTCTTGGATTGTATAGCTAACATTTTGTCAGTTTGTTGATCTTTTCAAAAGAATCAGCTTTTGGTTTCATTGATTATTTTTCTGGTTTTCTTATTGTCAATTTTGTGTATCCCAAATCTAATCTTTGATGTTTTCTTCCATTTGCTTTAATTGGGTTTAGATTTTTCTTTCTTTTTTTGTTTCATAAGGTAGAAATATAAGTTATTGATTTGCGAACTTTTTAAAAACGTGTTTACAATTAGAAATTTCCTTCTGTGTCCTACTTTCACTTAATTCCTTAAGCTTTGGTATGTGGTGTTTTTGTTTTATTCATCACAGAGCATTTTCTAATTTACTTTGTGATTTCTTATTTGACCCATTGATTGCTTTGAAATGTTATTTAATTTCCCCACATTTGTGAATTTCTCAAATTTTCTTGTTATTTACTTTAAATTTCATTTCTTTGGGGTCAGAGAACATAATTTGTATGTTTTCAATTCTCTTGAATTTGTTAGGACTGGTTTTGTGGCCAAACATATGGCCTGTCTTGGAGAATGTTCCATGTGCACTTGAGAAGAATGTGTATCGTGCTGTTGTTGATGGAGTGTTCTACAGATGTCTTTCAGGCCTAGTTCATTTACAGTGTTGTTCAAGTTTTCTGCATCCTGGGATCTCGTGTCTAGTTGTTTATCCAGTATTGAAAGTGGGGTATTGAAGTCACTATTGATGATTATTGAGTTGTCTCTTTCTTTGTTAAATTCTATCATTATTTACTTCATGGATTTATGGGGTTCCATTGTTCTGTTTATAATTGTTATATCCTCTTGATGGAAGACTTTTTATCATTGTAAAATATCCTGTGTTTTCTCTTGTAACAATTTTTTTGTCTTAAAGTCTATTTTTAAATTTTTAATATTAGTATAACCACTCCAACTCTCTTTTGATTACCGTTTATTTGGTATATATTTTCCCTGGCCTTTTATTTTCAATCCATTTGTATCTTTGAATCTAAAGTATCAAAGATATATAGGTGGATCATTGCTTTAGCCATTCTTCCAATCTCTAACTTTAATTGTAGTATTTGATCAATTCATATTTAATGTAATAACTGACATGGTAGAATTTACATCTGCCATGTTGCTATATGCTTTTCACCTGCCATGTCCTTTTTGTTTCTTAATTTCTTCATTACTGCCATTTTTTGTTAAATTGATTTTTTTCCTTTTGACATTTAATTCCCTTATTATCTTTTACTAAATATTTCTCAATTGTTTTCTTAGTGGTTGTCCTTGGAATTTCATTAAGAATCTTAACTTATAATAATCTAGTTTGAATTAATACCAGCTTATGTTCAGTAGTACATATCCTGGGTTTCTGTTACCCAAGATTAATATGTTGAAGTCCTAGCACCCAATACTTCAGAATAGGATTATATTTGGAGACAGAGTCTTTAAAGAGGTAATTAGGTTGAAATGTGGTCATTAGAATGGATTCTAAATTAATATGATGTGTTTTACTATAAGAAGAAGAAATATAGACACATATTTGTATAGAGGGAAAAACATGTGAACACACAGGGGAAGATGGCAATTTCCAAGCCAAAGAGAAAGACCTTGGTAGATATCAGCCCTGCTGACATGTCGATCTTGGGCTTCTAGCTTCTAGAACTGTAAGAAAATAAATTTTATTTGTTTAAACCACCCTGTCCTTGGTGCTTTATTATGGTGGACTTAGCAATCTAACATAGCATACAAATATTTTGCTTCAGTATTGCTTTGTCCACCTTATTGCTTTATTGTTACAAATTATATCTTTATACATTGTATGTCCATCAACTTAATATATACTATTAAGACAGGAAGCAAAAGTTACAAAGGATATATTTATATGATCTACAAACAGAAGATATATTTACATATTATTTGATATTTATTTATGTCTTTACATTTACTATACTTTTTAGTTTTTCTTGTGGTTTTGAGTTACCAATTAATATGTGTGATAATTAATTTTGTGTCAACTTGACTGGACTAAACTATGACCAAATAAGCTGTAAAATATTAGCTCTGAGTGTGTTTGTGAGGGTGTTTCTACAAGATACTAACATTTGGATCAATAAACTGAGTAAAAATGTTCTGCCCTTACCAAAAGTGAGTGGGCATCATCTAATGTATATCGAGGGCCCTAATAGAACAAAAAAGTGGAGAAACAGCAACTTTTCTGTCTTCTTGAGCTGGGACATCCATCTTTCTCCTGCCCTCAGACATCAGAGCTCCTGATTCTTAGGCCTTTAAGATCCAGGATTTACATGAGTGCATGACCCTGCCCCTTGATTCTCAGGCCTTTGGATTTGGACTGGGAGTTGCACCATTGGCTGCGCTGGTTCTTAGGGCTTCAAACTCAGATTGAACTATACCATTGGCTTTCAGCTTACAGACAGCAGATGGTGGGACTTCTCAGCCTCCTAATTACATATGTTATATTCCATTATAAATTACACACACACACACACACACACACACACACAAACACTTGTAGACTTTCTGCTGGTCTGTTTCTGTACAGAATGCTGAACAATACAATGTTCTCATTTCAGTCTGAAGGACTCTCTCTTTAGTACTTCTTATAAGACAGGGCTGTGAGGAACATGTATCAGTTTATATTTATCTGGAAATGTATTCATTTCTTCTTCATTTTTGAAGGCTGGTTTTGCTAGATACAGAATTCATGATTGTCAGCTTTTTCTTTCATCACTTAGAATATGTCATTTCACTGCTTTGTGACCTCCATGGTTCATGAAGAGAAAAAACTTGTCAATCTTATGAAAGATCCCTGTACACAATAAAGCATTTGTGGCTTTCAAGATTATATCTTTGGCTTGGTGCCATGGCTCATGCCTGTAATCCAAGCATTTTGTGAGGCTGAAGTGGACAGATCACTTGAGGTTAATAGTTCAAGACCAGCCTGGTCAACCTAGCGAAACCCCATCTGTACTAAAAATATAAAATTAGCCAGATGTGGTAGCGCACACCTGTAGTCTCAGCTACTCAGGAGGCTGAGGCAGGAGAATTCCTTTAACCCGGGAGGCAGAGGTTGCAGTAAGCCAAGATCATGTCACTGCACTCCAGCCTGGGCAATAAAGTGAGACTCCAAAAAAAAAAAAAAAGTAAAAAAGAAAAGAAAAAGATTTTTATCTTTGTTTTTTAGCTTCCCACATTTTTATTGTGATGTATCTAGGTGTCTATTTGTTTCAATTTGTCCTAAGTAGAGTTTGGTGAATTTTTTGGCTGTGTAGACAAATGTTTCTTTATTTCTTTCAAAACGGAGAAATTTTTAGCCATTATTTTCTCAAGCTATCGACTAATTCTATAAAGTCTATGATGCCTGACCTCTACTACATCAAACATTTTTCTCTTTCAATTCTTCTGGGACTCATATTTTGTATATTTGCATATTTTTGATAATGTCCCATAGGTCTCAGAATCTCTGCTCCCTCCTCTTTGTTCTTCCTTTTTCCCTTCCATTCTTTTTGTTGTTATCCTTGTTTCTTATGCTAGATAATCTTAATTAACCTATATTTAAATTCAATGACTCTTTTGCCTGATTAAATATGCTGCTCAGGCCCTTTATTGAATTTTTCTTTTTTATTTTACTTTTAATGTTTATGGGTACATAGTAGGTGTATAAATTTATGAGATACGTGAGACATTTTGACACTGGCTTACAATGTGTGATAATCACATTAGGGTAAAGTAGGATATACATTAACCTCAAACATCTATAATTTCCTTGTGTTAAGCATTCAAATTATATTATTTTAGTTATTTTTTATTTTTTGAGACAGACTCTCACTCTGTTGCCCAGGCTGGAGTGCAATGGCCTAATCTCAGCTCATTACAACCTCTGCCTCTTGGTTCAAGTGATTCTCCTGCCTCAGCCTCCCAAGTAGCTGGGATTACAGGTGCCTGCCACTACACCTGGCTAATTTTTGTATTTTTAGTGGAGACAGGGTTTCTCCATGTTGGTCAGGCTGGTCTCAAACTTTTGACCTTAGGTGATCCACCCATCTTGGCCTCCCAAAGTGCTGGGATTACAGGCGTGAACCACTGCACCCAGCCTTTTTTTATTTTTAAAAGTATGATAAGTTATTCGTGACTGTGGTCATCCCATTATACTATCAAATACTGGATCTTATTCTTCTATCTAATTATATTTTGTCACCATTAATCATCCCCATTTCTTCTCTGCCTCCCATTACTCTTGTCAGCTTCTGGTAACCATCATTCTGCTCTCTATCTTCATGAGTTCAAGTGTTTTAATTTTTAGATCTCATAAATGTGTGAGAGTGTTTGAAGTTTGTCTTTCTGTGCCTGGTTTATTTCACTTAACATGGTGGTTTACAGTTCCATCTGTGATGGTGCAAATGACAGGATCTTTTTTAGGGCTGAATAGTACTCCATTATGTACATATGCCACATTTTCTTTATTCATTTATCTGTTGATGGACACTTAGGTTGCTTCCAAATCTTGGCTTGAGATATCTCTTCAAAATAGTGAGCTCCTTTCATTCGGGTATGTAACGATCAGTGGGATTACTTGAGCATTGGTAGTTTTATTTTTAGTTTTTGAAGATCCTCCATACTTTTCTCCACAGTGGTTGTACTAACTTACATTCTCACCAACAGTGTTAGAGGTTTCCCTTTTCTCCACATCCTCCCCAGCATTTGTTACTGTCTTTCTTTTGGATAAAAGTCATTTTAACTAGGGTGAGACGATATCTCAATGTAGTTTTTATTTATATTTTTCTGATGATCTATGATGTTGAGCACCTTTTTATATACCTGTTTGCCATTTGAGAAGTATCTATTCTGATCTTTTGCCCATTTTGATTAGATTATTAGATTTTTTCCTATTGTGTTGTTTGAGCTTCATATGTATTCTGGTTACTAATCTTATATGAAACAGATTGTTGGCTATTGCATTTTTAATCCATTCAGCCACTCTATATCTTTTGATTCGAGAGTTTAGTGCATTTATATTCAGTGTTATTACTGATAAGTAAGAACTTACTCTTGACGTTTTGTTATTTGTTTTCTGGTTGTTTTGTTTTTCTCTTCCTTCCATCCTTTCTTCTTGTCTTCCTTTTAGTGAAGGTGGTTTTCTCTGATGGCATGTTTTAATTTCTGGCTTTTTTTCTATGTATCAGTTGTATGTTTTATGATTTGAGGTGACCATGCGGCAGGCAAATAACATCTCATAATCCATTGTTTTAAATTCTTGACAACTTAACCCACTGCACAAACAAGCAACAGGCAAAGCAAAAACTAATAAAAACTCCACTTGTAACTTCATGCTTCCACTTTTCAACTTTTTATTGCTTCCATTTATATCTTATTATACTATGTCTTGAAAAGTTGTTGTAGTTATTATTTTTGGAAGGTGCATATTTTAGTTTTTCTGTTCATGATATAAGTAATTTGTATACCACAATTGCAATGGTATAATATTTTGGTGTTTGTCTGTGTACTTACTATACTTATTATTATTAACGAGTTTTATACCATCAGATGATTTCTTATTGCTCATTAATGTCCTTTCAAATCAAAGAACTTGTTTTGGCATTTTTTGAAGGGCAGGTCTGGTGTTAATAAAATCCCTCAGCTTGTTTTTTTTTTTTCTGGGAAAGTCTTTATTTCTCCTTCATGTTTGAAGATAATTTTATTGGATGTACTATTCTAGTATATAAAGTTTTATTCCGTCAGCACTTTAAATATATAATGCCTCTCTGTCTCCTGGCCTGTTAGGTTTCCACATGCATTTGAGTTCCTTTGTATGTTATTTATTTCTTTTATCTTGCTGCTTTTAGGATTCTTTCTTTATCTTTAATCTTTGGGAGTTGATTATTATTTTTTTTTCCCATTTATTTATTTTATTGCATTTTAGGTTTTGGGGTACATGTGAAGAACATGCAAAATAGTTGCATAGGAACACACATGGCAGTGTGATTTGCTGCCTTCCTCCCCATCACCTACATCTGGCATTTCTCCCCTTGCTATCTCTCCCCAGCTTCCCACCACCCACCCTCCCTCCCCTATTTCCCCCCAACTGACCCCAGTGTGTAGTGCTCCCCTCCCTGTGTCCATGTGTTCTCATTGTTCGAGATAGTCTTGTTTGGGTTCAATCTGCCTGATGTTCTATAATCTTCTTGTACTTCAATCTTGATATCTTTTTCTATCTTTGGGAAGTTCTCTGTTAGTATTTCTTTAAATAAAATTTCTACCCTATCTCTCTCTCTCTCTCTCTCACTCTCTCTCTCTCTCTGTCTCCCTCTCCTCTTTAAGGCCAATATGTCTCATATTTGTCCTTCTGAAGCTATTTTCTAGATATTGCTGGCATGCTTCATTACATTTTTTAAAAAATTTGTCTCCTTTGACTGTGTATTTTCAAATAGCCTGTCTTCAAGATACTTAATTTGCTATTTGGTCCATTCTGCTGTTGAGAGTTTCTGACACATTCGTCAGTTTGTTCGTTGAATTTTTCAGCTCCTGACATTTCTGCTTGAGTTTTAAACATTTTAATCTCTTTGTTAAATTTATCTGATAGGATGCTGAATTCCTTCTTTGTGTTATCTTGAATTTCACTGAGCTTCTTCAAAACAATTTGTCTGAATTCTCTATTAAGGGTCATATTTTTCTGTAACTCCAGGATTAGACACTGGCATTTAATTTAGCTTTTTTGGTGAGGTCTGTTTTCCTGGATTGTCTTGATGCTTTTGATGTTCATCAGTGTCTCAGCATTGAAGAGCTAGGTATTTATTGTAGTTTTTGTAGTCTGGGTTTGTGTGTACCTGTCCTTGGGAAGAGTTTCCAAGTATTCAATGGGAATTGAGTTTTGTAACCTAAGTTTTTGGTCACTGTAGCCGTATATACATTAGGGAGCACCCCAAACTTAGTAATATTGTAGTTCTTGCAAACTCAATTAGGTACCACCTTGGGGTCTTGGATATAATCGAAGAGAATTCCTTGGATTACCAAGCAGGGACTCTTGTTCTCTTCCCTTATTTTCCTCTAAACAAATGAAGTCTCTCTTTTCATGATGAGCTGCCTGGATCTGAAAGAGGGGTGACACAAGTACCCCTGTGGTCACTACTACTGAGACAGTGTTTGGTTCTTCCTGAAGCCACCACAGCACTATGTTGCAACCATGGCCCATAGGAACCACTCCATGGCTATTGCCAATGTTTACTCAAGACCCAAAGGCTCTTCGATCAGTAGGTGGCAAATCTAGCCAGGCTTGTGTCCTTCCCTGTCCAGGTGGCAAGCTTTTCCCTGGTTCAGCACAGATCTAGAAATGCCATCTAGGAGCCAAAGCCTGGAGTGTGGAACTTTAGAAATCTCCTTAGTGTTTTATTCTGTTGCAGCTGAGCTGGCATCCAAGCTGCAGGATAAAGTCCCTCCCACTCCTTCCTCTTCTTTCCTCAAGCAGAAGAGCTCTCTCCCCATGTGCACTGACACCCCAGTCCCGTGGTTAGTACTGCCTGGCTGCCACTAATGTTTACTCATGGCCCAGTGGCTCTTCAGTCAGCTTGTGCTAAATGCTGCCAGGCCTGGCGTCTCTCTTTAGAAAAGTGGGCTCCCTTCTGGCCCAGGTTAAGCCAGGAATGTCATCCAGGAGCCAATGCTTATAATTGGGGTCTCCAATAGCCCACTTGGTGCTCTATCTCACTGAGGCTCACCTGATGCCTAAGCTGCCAAGCAAAGTCCCTTTTACTCTTCCCTCTCCTTTTCTCAAATAGAAGGGGGCTTTCCCATGGCCACCACAACTGGGAATGTGCTGGTCACACCTGAAGCCAGCACAGCACTGAGTCTTACCAAAGGCCTACAGTGAATACTGCTTGACCACTGCTGGTATTTATTTAAGGCCCCACAACTCTTTAGTTAGGTGATGGATCCCACCAGAACTGTGTTCTTCCCTTCAAGGCAGTGTGTTCCCTCTTGGCCCCCAGGATATGCACAAATGTCATTCAGGAGCTAAGGCCTGGAATGGGGGCCTCAGGAATCCTCCTGGTACCCTATTCTACTGTGGCTGAGCTAGAATCCAGGTTGCAAAGATAAACTCCTCTTTACTCTTCCCTCTTCTCTCTCAAGTGCAAAGAAGATATCTCTCCCAAAGCTGCAAGCTGCATTGCCTGTGGCTATGAGAAGCATGATGCAAGCACTTTGTTGGCCACGTTAGCGTATATCTCACTAGGTCATGTATACCCCAGGTTTATTGGATCTCAGCCCAGAATAACTTCAAGACTTGCCTAGGAACTGCAGACCTTGTTGTCTAGACTGCCTTTGGAGTTTATTTTTGTCCTCAGAGCAATGGAGCCTATAGTGGTAAGCTTAACAAGAACTCAGGTTCTGACCACTGGGATGGACAGTTCTCTGGCTTGGTCCAGTCTAAATGCTCTTTTCTGGGTGTTGGGTGAATTTTGCCCAGTGTTGCTTTCTGCTGTGACATGCAGCACTGAGTTCCACTGCTAAGTCCCACAGTTACTGTGCTTTTCCTCCTTCAGACAGACAGACAGTCTCTCCCTGACATGTAGCTACTGCTAACGGATAGGGGAGGAGTGGTGTCAGCAATTCAAGGCTTGCTTTCCTACCTTTCTCGGTGACTTTTCCATTGATATGATGTTGAAACCAGGTACTATGATAATTCACCTGATTTTTGGGTCTTACGAAGGTGCTTTCTTATGTGGAGAGGTGTTTAATTTGTTCCTCCTGTACGGGGATGATCACTGGAGAGTTATATTTGGTTATTTTGCTCCATCTCTGCACCTGAGTTTTTTATTGTAGTATATTGTACTTTGCAACTCTAAGTGTTTATTTTTAAAAATTAATTTCCATCTCTGTATTGATATTTTCTATTTAGCATATCAGTCTTATACTTTAAAAATCCTTAGAACTAGTTTACTCTGGGTCTTTGAATATAATTATAAATGCTGACTTAAGGTATTTATCCAGTAGATCAAGAATCAGCCTCCTCAGGCACAGTTTCTAAGAATTGCCTTTTTTCCTGTCTATGGTTCATATTTTCTTGCGCTTTTGGCAAGTCTCATTTTGTTGTTGCTGTTGTTGTTGTTAAAAACTGAGTATTTTAAATAACACAATGTGGCAACTCTGGAAATCAGAGTTTCTTTCCCAGAGTTTCTTATAGCTACTTGTTTAATTGTTGCTGTTGGCTTGTTTAGTGACTTCTGAATTAATTCTATAAAGTCTATATCTTTCTTATTTGTGGCCACTGTAAACTCTACTCAGTAAGTTCGATGATTAGCTAATCATTGGAAGAGGTTTCCTTAATGCCCTGGAAGCAATAAATCTCACAGTCTTCACTAAGGGGCCTTATACATGATGAGGTATGCTTTCAACACTCAGACAGTTTACAACTCTGCCTTAGTCACCACTTCCTTTGCTCAGAGACTCAAGGCCAATTAGAATGTGAGAGTTTAGGGCCTTCTCAGATTTCTAGTGAGCTTGGCACAGTGGTACATATTCACACAGTCTTCTACATTCCCAAATATAAGTCAGAGCTTTTCAAAGCTCTTATATATGTCTTACACCTAAGCTTTTCCTTTAAGGTTTTGGCTACCTTAGTTTTTCCCAACAATTGTCTGTTGTCCCAAGCAAAAATGGATGTCAAAACATTCAACAAACATTTCCCAAAGAGAGGCTTCACAAGTTTGAATGGGGTCAAATAAAGACATGTCTTGATTGGGGTCATCCTAGGAACCACCAGAGAGACCAGATAATCATTTTTTGAAAAAGAGTCTTTTAAAAGACTCTAACTTCATTTTACTCCCTTAGTTTCTAGGAATCTGGAGTATAATTTTCTAGATGACAGATGAGCTCGGGAGCAGAAATGGGAGGAAAGTTAAAGTACCACAAATCTTGATGTTCTTACTGAGTTTCAGCAGTGTTTCTTGATTAAAAGCTCCAAAGGATGCTATAAGCCTTTGGTTAGTTTCAAGAGTTCTGAAAAAGTCTATTCTGATAGTTTCCTCCAGTTTTTTCATTACTATTATGGAATGGCAAATTTTAGAGGTCATTATTTCACTATCTTCACTAATATATCATTTTGGCACATTTTTATTAAATCATTGTCTTCTTTTCTTCGAAAGTGTGATTTTTTTTTTTTTAGCCTATAATTTAGATTTTCCACCTCCTGGTCCTTATTTGATGTCTGATGATACTTCAGAGTTAGACACTAAAAGCTCATTTGAAAATATGAGTCCATGAGACTGTGTTTTTTACTGCCACTTTAGATATTACTTCTTCTCCATTATTTACATTTTCTTTCTCTATAATTCCTATTATATATATATATATATATATATTAAACTATCACAATCCATTGATGCACATCTTTTAAATGTATTATGTATTATCTTTGTGTTTGTTTTTAGGTAAATCTCTCATTTATAATTTACCAATTCACTTTTCAATTGTGTGATGTCTAGTATCTCCTATATTGAATTTTTTTCTTTTTCTGTCCTTTAGTTTAACATTTTAAAAACACAGTTTATATTCTAGAGAAGTTTTAGATTCACAGAAAAATTGGAAGAAAATAAAGAGAGTTTGCACATACCTTCTTGTCCCCACACATGGCAGACTCCTCCACAGTCAACTTCCCCTATCAGAGTGGTACATTTATTACAGTTGATGAGCCTACACTGACACATCAGTATCAACCAAAGTCTGTAGTTTACATCAGGGTTCACCTATGATGGTGTCAATTTTATGTGTTAAATAAATGTATAATAATATATATTCTTCATTATAATAATATACAAAATAGTTTTACTGATTTAAAAATAATCGGTTGTTACCTATTCATCCCTCCCTCCCGCAATTCATGGAAGCTACTGACAGTAAAAGGGTCATATACATATTATTATGTAAAGGGTCATATACATATTATGTACATATTATTATACATTTGTTTGGTTTTCCCTTTTTCAGAATGTCATATAGTTGGACTCCTGTACTGTATAGCCTTTTCAGATTGGTTTCTTTCAATTACTGATATGCATTTAAGTTTCCTCCATGTTTCTTTATGGCTTGATACCTCATTTATTTTTATTCATTGATTGGTTGATTGAGAGAGAGAGTCTTGCTCTGTTATCCAGACTAGAGTGCAGTCATACAATTATGGCTCACTGCAGCATCAACCTCCTGGGCTCAAATGATCCTCCCGCCTCAGCCTTCTGAATAGCTGGGACTACAGGCATGTGCCACCACACCTGGCTAATTTTAAATTTTTTTGTAGAGGATAGCAGGGATTCTCACTATGTTGAACACACTTGTCTCAAGTTTCTGGGCTCAAGAAATCCTACAGCCTTGGCCTTCCAAAGTGCTGAAACTCCAGGTGTGAGCTAGTGCACCCAGCCTCATTTCTATTAAGAGCTGAATAATATTCCATTGTTTGCATTTACCACAGCTTGTTTTTCCATTCCCCTATTGAAGGATATCTTGGTTGTTTCCAAGTTTAGGCATTTATGAATAAAGCTGCTATAAAAATCTGCTTTTTGTATAGAGGTAAGTATTTAACTCCTTTGACTGCTGCATCATATGGTAAGAATAGGTTTAGTTTTGCAAGAAAGTGCTGAACTGTCTTTCAAATTTGCTGTATTGTTTTGCATTGCCACCATCAAAGAATGAGAATTTTTGTTGCCAGCATTCAATGTTGCTAGTGTTCCAGATTTTTAACATTTTAATAGGTGTGTTGTTGTATTTCATTGATGTTTTATCTTGCATTTCCCTGATTACAGGATGTGGAACATCTTTTCATACACTTATCTGTCATCTATATGTCTTTTTTGGAACGGTATCTGTTAAGGTCTGTGCCTCATTTTTTAAATAGGGTTACTTATTTTCTTATTGTTGAGCTTCATAACAGTAATTTATTAGATATGGCTCTTGAAAATGTTTTCTCTCCATCTGTGGCTTGTCTTCTTATTTTGATATCATTTTTGCAGAGCAGAAGTTTTTAATTTTAATGAAGTCCAGCTTATCAATGATTTCTTTCATAAATTGTGCCTTTGTTGCTATATCTAAAAAGGAATTGCCATTTCCGAGGTTTTCTGTGCTTTCTTCTAGGTCATCTTCTAGGAGTTTTATAATTTTTTAATTTACATTTAGGTCTATTATCCAACTTACTATCTGTGAAGAGTATAAAGCCTATGTCTAGATTTTTTTTTTTTTTGCAGTGAACGTCCAGTTGTTCTAGCACTATTTGTTGAAAGACAATCTTTGCTCTATGATATTAGCTTTGCTCCCCTGTCAGAGATCAATTGACTATCTTTATGACATAAATATAAATTTATATTTATGACCTTTTGATCTCTCTATTCTTTTCATCTATTTCTATTCTTTCATCAGTGGCACACTATCTTGATTATTGTAGTTTCATAGTAATTCTTCAAGTCAGGTAATGTCCTCCTGAGGGACTACGTTAACTTCTCTTCCTGGGTCCACAAGAGGTGTGGTTTCAAAGGCAAGAACTTTCCAGTGCCATGCCTCCATCCACCTCCCCATCTGGGAACCTAGAGTTCTTTGTCTAACTTTCCCAGGCTAGGTAAAATTTCAGGTGTGCTCCTTTGTTTAAAAAAGCCTTGCAGAAAGCTCTGGGAGAAAGGGCCTCTGTTCTGGGCCGGACAGCCAATCCACCATCAGAGTTGAAGATCAGTCACTCCAGAGGAAGTTTAAAAGAACTCCTCTCATTGGACAAGACCACGAATGGGGCGGGAATAACTTCAAAGTTAAAACTCCGCTGCAACTTACCTGTGCATATTTCCCTCTCTGGGATCCCCTCCCACAACAACGTGGGAGCTGTATTTCCCTCCCTACCTGTGCGGTTATCCCCTTCTGATTTCTCTCTCACAGCAGCGTGGGAGCTTTCTCTCTTTCTCTCTCTCTCTCTCTCTCTCTCTCTCTCTCTCTCTCTATCTATCTCTCTCTCTGCCTAATAAATCACTTTCTGCTAAACTCTTTGGGTCCAATATTTACTTGAACCGTAAGCTCATCGTGTTGCCAGGGCCCTCTTCCCCATTCCTGGGGCAAGAGAGACCAAGAAGCTCAGGGCACGTCCATCAGGGAGGGAGCTGAGCCCCATCCCATCCTGTGACCTGGTTACACTCTAACTTTGTTCTTTCCCTTCCATATTGTGTTGGTTATTCTGGGTCTTTTGCCTTTCTTATAAATTTTAGAATCAGTTTATCCACATCCGAAAAGTAACTTGCTGGAATTTTTACTGTGATTGCAATGAATCTATAGATCAATTTGGGATGGACTGATGTCTTGACAATAGTAAGTCTTCCTATCCATAAACGTGGAATATATTTTCATTTATTTAGTTTATTTCACTTATCAGCATATTATAATTTTTCATACAGATTTTATACACAATTTGTTAGATTTATACTTAAGTATTTCATTTTGGGGGGATGCTAATGTAAATGGTATTATGTTTTTAATTTCAAATTTCACTTGTTCATTGCTGGCATACAGGAAGGCAATTGATTTTTGTATATTACCCTTAGATCCTGCAACTTACTATAATTGCTAATTGGTTTCAGGAGTTTTTTTGTTAATTCTTCTGAATTTTCTGCATAAGAAATTATGTCATCTGTGAACAAGTTTCATTTCTTCCTTGTCAATCTGTGTTAGTTTTATTTCCTTTATTCTTTTTTTGTATCAGCTAGTTATTCTAGTATAACGTTGGAACGAAGTTGTGAGAGGGAACATCCTTGCTTTATTCTTAATTTTAGTGGGAAATCCTCAAGTTTCTTGCCATTAAGTATGGTGTTATCTGCAGGGTTTTTTTTTTCAGATGTTCTTTATGAAGTTGAGAAAGTTCCACTCCTAGATAACTGAGAATTTTTTCAAAAGTGGGTGTTAGATTTTGTCAAGTGCTTTTTTGTATCTATTGATATTATCATGCAATTTTTCTTGTTTAAGCCTGTTAATAATGATGAATTATATTAATTGATTTTCAAAAGTTGAACTAGCTATTGCACATCTGGTATAAATCCCACTTGGTCATGGTGTGTAATTATTTTTATACATTGTATTTGATTTGCTAATATTTTGTTGAGGATTTTCACATCTGTTTATAAGAGTTATTAGATTGTAGTTTTCTGTCATGTCTTTGGTTTTGATATGAGGGTAATCAATCTTGGCCTCACAGGGTAAGTTTGGAAGTATCCTCTCTGCTTCTGTTCTCTGAAGGAAATGACAGGATAATTGGTATAATGTCTTCCCTAAATGTTTGGTAGAATTCACCAGTGAGTGAACTCATCTGCGCCTGATGATTTTTGCCTTGGAGGTTATTAGTTATTGATTATATTTTTGAAATATATATAGGCAAATTCAGATTGTCTATTCTTGTGTGAGTTTTTGCAAATTGTCTTTTCCAAGGAATTAGTCTGTTTCATCTAGGTTATCAAATGTATGGACATAGAATTGTTCATGGTTTTCCTTTATTATCCTTCTAGTATCTATGATATCATACTGGTGTCTTTTTATTTTGTGTCTGATATTAATAATACATGTCCTTTTTCCTTTTTTCCTAGGTAATCTGACTGTAGTCTTCACAATTTTATTGACTTTTTTAAAGAATCAACTTTTGGTTTTGTTTGCTTTACCTATTAATTCCTCTTGTCAACTTCATTAATTTATTTTCTAATTCTTATTATTTTCTTCTGCTTATTATGGATTAAATTTATTCTATTTTTTAGTTTCTTAAGGTGCAACCTTAAGTGATTGATTTTAGATCTTTTTTTTTCTGGTATGTACATTCAATGCTATGCAATTCCCTCTAAACATTGCTTTCATTGCATCCTAAAAATTCTGTTAATTTGTGTTTTTATTTCCATTTAGTTAAAAATGTCTTGTTTTACGGAATATTTCTTCTTTGACCCCTGTATTATTGGGAAGTGTGTTGCTTAATCTCCAACTATTTTCAAAATTTTCCGTTACATTTCTATTACAGATTTCTAGCTTTATTCCATTGAGTTCTGAGAGCATATACTGTATGATTTCCTTTTCTTTAAATTGTGTTAAAGTGTGTTTTATGGCCCAGAATGTGATCTTATATTGGTAAAGGTTTCATGTGAGCTTAAGGAGAATGTGTATTTTGCTACTTTTGGGTAAAATAGTCTATAGATGTCCACTATATTTAGTTGATTGATGGTGTTTTTCAGTTCAACTATGTTCTTACTGATTTTATCCATACTGGATCTGTCCATTTTCAGTAGAATTTTTGAGGTCTCCAACTATCATAGTAAGTTAATTGATTCCTCTTTGCAGTTCTTTGAGTTTTTGTTTCATTTAGTTTGGTGTTCTGTTGTTATGTATATACACATTAAAGATTGTTATGTCTTATTGAAGAATTAAATCCTTTATCATTATGTAATAGTGTTCTTTATTCTTGATAACTTTCATTGCTGTGAAGTCTGCTCTGTCTCAAATTAATATAGCTACTCTTGTTTTCTTTTGATTAATGTTAGCATGACACATTCCCACATCTATATACTTTTAATCTATATGTGTTTTTACATTTAAAGTGGCTTTCTTGTAGACAACACATAGTAGAATCTTGTTTTTTGATCTGTTCTGACCATCTCTGCCTTTTAATTGCTGTATGTAGGCTATTGATGTTCAAAGTGACTACAAATATATTTGGACTAATATCTATCATATTGTTACCCTTTTCTCTTTGTTATGCTTATTGTTTGCTACTATTTTTCTACTTTTGCCTTCTACTCTTTTTTCTTTGCTTTTTGTAGTTTTAATTAAGCAATTTTTATAATTTTGTTTTCTTTCCTGTTTTAGCATATTTTATATTCATTTTATATTCATTTGCTTGTTTTGGTGCCTGCTCTATAATTTTTAATATATATTTAAAACTAATCCAAGCCCACTTTTAAATAACAGTTTACAATTCACACAGTGTGAGTGCTTTATATGAACCAGATAAATTTAATGCCTGCCCCATTTTTGTATTATTGCCATTATTCATTTCATTTATATATAAACATGCATATGTATGTATATGACATATACGTAAACATACCTAATTGAATACATTGTTGCTGTGACTCTTTAGAATAAGTTATCTGTTAGATCAATTAAGAATAAAAAAGGTTTTATTTTACCTTAACTTATTTGTTCTTTAATACTTTCTTTATGTAGACCAATCTGACCTATACGATTTTCCTTTTCTCTAAAGACTTTCATTTTTAACATTTCTTACAAAGCACGTCTACTGGCAACAAATTTTCTCATTCGGGTTTGTCTAAGAAAGACTTCTTTCACTTTTAAAGAATAATTTTACAGGTTACAGAGCTCTAAGTTGACAGTTTTTCTCTCAACGCTGCAAATAGTTCCCTCCACTCTTTTCTTGTTTACATCATTTCTTATGAAAGTCATGCAATTCTTATCTTTTTTCTCTATAGGTAAGGTGTTTTTCTTTCCTCTGACCTCCGTCAAAATTTTTTCTTTATGTTTGATTTTATATAGTTTAAAAATGATATGCCTAGGTGTGGGTTTGTGGGGTTTTTGTTTTGTTTTTGCATTTATCCTTGTTGTCCTGTGAGCGTCCTGGACTTGTGGTTTGGTGTCTGACATTACTTTGGAGGAAATTCTCAGTCATTATTATGTCAAACATTTCTTCTGTTTCTTTCTCTGTTTCTTCTCTTCTCGTATTTCCATTATGCATAAGTTGCACATTTTGTGGCTATCCCACTACAAAAGTACTTAGATATTCTGTTATTTTTCCCCTCAGTCTTTTTTCCTTTGCATTTCAGCCTGTATGTTTCTATTGACATATTCTCAGAGATTCTTTCCTCAGCTATGTCCAGTCATCTCAGGAGTCTACAAAAGACATTCTTTATTTCTGAAATAGTGTTTTTCATCTATAGCAATTTTTGGGTTATTCTTATTTTCTCATCCTTCTGCTTACATTACCCATTTGGTTTTGCATGCTGTCTACTTTATCAGTTAGATCCCTTATCATATTAATCATAGTTGTTTTAATTTCAAATCTGATAATTCCAACATTTCTGCTATGTCTGTTTCTGTTGTTTTAGTTGTCTCTTCAAATTGTATTTTGCCTCTTGGGTATAGTTTTAATTTTTTGGTGAAAGCTGAGCATAATGTACTGGGTAAAGTGATCTATGGTAAATGGGCCTTTAGTAATGTGATGGTAAGCCTTGGGAGTAGGGGGAGCATTTTATAGTCTTATGATTAAGTCTTATTCTTTTGGTGAGTTGATAAACTGAGAACTTCACCAGTTCTCATTTTCACAGCCCACCGCACACTCCTTAGGTGAGATAGGATGGCTAGTAGGGGCAGAAGTTGGGTAATTTTATTCCTTTATATGAAAGGCTGGTGTAAGCTGGAATTGGGTATTTTACATCCTCCAGATGAAGGGAAGGCTATACTGGCCTAAAGTTGAATATTTTCCTCCCTCCAGGTCAGTTAGGTGCTGATAAAAATGCCATAGGTAGGCTCAGATAAAATAATTTCTCTTGCAGTCAAGCCTTACTAAAAAGAACAGAATAGTCTGCTGTATCTCAGAACAGTTACTTTTCCTCTCCGCCTTTTGGAAGCATGATGGAATTTTTCTCTGATATTTACAGTGAAAACCTAATAGAGCTTCTGGAGGCAAATCTCTCAAAAATGTGTTGGCCTCCATGTTATGAGATCTTCCTGGAGATTTTAACTCCTAGAATTGTCCTCACTAGATCTCCAGCTATTTCTCAATTACAGTTTATATTTTCCTACTTCAGTCCTAGTTTTTACAAAGTTCCAGCTCTGGTCAGTTGTTATTCTCTGTAACTTCCTGTCTGTCTCACCAGTTTTGGGGGCAGTGGTTTACCCTGTGACCTCATTTCTGTGAGGTGTATATACCTGTTAGAAGAAGAGTAATTGATTTTGCAGTTTGTTCAGATTTTTACTTGTTAGAATGGAGTGACAGCTTCCAAGTTCCTTATATTCCAATCTGGAAACCAAACTCTCTCTTTTTATTTCAATGATTAAAAATTATCATTTTTATAATCTCTTGTTGTTAATGTTTTCCGTTCTTGCTCAATTTTGCCTATGCTGTATAATAAATGTTTACCTTTTTAAAATAGAAATTATTCTTTAATTCTTGTCTGTGAGGATACTAATCAATTTGTTTCAAATTATTTGTCAGACATCTATAAAATCATTTTCATTTGAAGTGAAATATCTTTTAATTATTGATTTTGATGCTTTTTAACTTTAAATTTTGTTCCATTTTTCATGTATTTTGTAATTTTTGTTTGTAGGTTTCTTTTTTGTGAAAGATATCTTTTGATATTCTTTTAATTTCTCTCTGTGTACTTTCTAACAACTTTTTGGTTACCTTCTCTTAGTTTCCAGTGCTGCAAGTCCAAACTAGATAATATAAAAACACTCAGCACTCTTACTTTATAATATAAAATATATTAAAAATTCAATTACCGTGCCAGTAGGGCACTGTTCAGTTCCTGAGCAAGAGGCTATGCATGCCTTCTACACTTTTAGATATGCAGCTTATTAAAAGCTGGAGCCTCAGGCAGTCATTAGCACTTTTTGTTTTAGTCTGCTTTCCTTGATATAGGGCACATAACTCAATTCTTTGATCCAAGTAGTAAGCCTCATTACTCCCAACTTCTGTACATTGATTCTATCATCTATATAGTTTTCTCTAAACCCACTAACTCCATAAAGATGTTAATACTTTGAGCCACTCTATGTCTTTTTTTCTCTCATTTTTTCCTGCTTCATTACCTACTGCTTTGCATTTGGGTTGAAGAAAGTGGGTCAAACGTGGATTCAAGACATCATGTTCCTAAGACACCTTTTGGCTAGTTATGTAACAAATTCTTTTACTCCTTACTCCTAGTTCATCATGCTCTTCCATATGTTTTTTTTTTTTTTTAAATCCTCGAATATTTCAAGCTTTTCTTCATCTCAAGGTCTAAACATACAGTTTTTCTCCATCTAAAATGCTCATATTCAACTTCATTCCATGGCTGGCTTCTTATCTCCCTGAGTCACCATGAGCAAGGTAATTTGCTCAAGTCACCTTGCCAGAGAGGCAGCCCCTCATTACTAAATACAAGTGGATCATCTTCCTCTTCCCCATTATTTTTTTACCTTAGAATCTTCTTAGGTTCGCTGGGAACATTCCTTCAAATACGTAACTAATTTATTTGCTGGTTATTGGCTGGTCCATTGGCTGGTATGAACTCATCCCCCTATCAGAAGGTAAGCTCTACAGAGGGCATTTCCATGAAAGTCCTGTGGTTCAGTCACTGTCTGGCATTTGTTGAATGAACACATAAACTATGGCTTTTTTATGTATTAGGTGTAGCACTGCTAAATGGGAATCTACTTTAAATACACAAACATTCTAAGACCGTAAATCATTAAAACAACCTTTTTTTCTCCCCACAAATATAAAGGGCCTATTAAATTCTAAATTAGTAAAGTCTATAAATAGAGTAAGGTAAACAGATATACATTTACAGATTACAAATCAGGCACAATTATTGAACTTTTATTTAAAATTGTCATAAAAAACAAGTCTTTACTTCCAAGGTAATTCCTTAAGTTATTTATGCTGAAGTTCTCTGTGTTTGCTTTAGGTTTTCAAGACAACTTTATTGTGTCAAGTCAAGAGCAGTCAACTTTGAGGGTGGGTGACAGAAAATTATTGTCATAGTTACTTTAAGCTCAGAAGCAAAACTTTAGACATGTGCTCAAGCCTTATCTTCATTAATGAAACATATCACCTTGAGATGAGTAAAAGCCTGCAATGACTAATTCCCACATTAATTTCCTGTCATTCTTTTACTTCAGAAATATTTTGAAACCTCTTAAAGGTGTAGACTTAGACAAAAAAAAAATGGAATAAGTACTTAGAGCTTCAGTTTCTAAGAGCTTCATAAGAATGAGTGATTTTCAGATCAGTCAATACTTAAGTAGTACTCAATTGCATCTTTTCCTGTTGACAAAAATAATTGATGGAAAATATGCTTGTTCTATTTTCTTACCAAAATATGTGAATTATTAGTGGAATTCTATGGTTTGGAGCAAGCATAAACTTGAATAAGGAAATTTAATTAAATGTGAGCCTGTGGGGAAATTGTGTGGGGGGCAATAAGAAGAACCAAAACTCTAAACTCTTTCAGTGTATGCAGTATTTACTAAGACCTGCCAGATTTTGAATCCCTGTATACCATGTGATTAAGCCCAATAGGAAAATTCAGCTTCTGTCTTAGTCTTCTATTCATACACAAATAGTAACTTGGGAGGTTAAAGACATATTTTAGTAACATCGCAAGAATAGCAACCAACAATCTTTTCTGGATTATGTGCAAAACGATGACTAGAAGAAAATCTTACTTAATAAGAGAACTTCTAAATTTTATAGCTATCACTTTTGGTAAAGGGCAGGAAAGAAAATTAAATTTATAGGCTGTTAATGAATTCTGGTTTTGTTTTGGTCTAGTATCATTTCACCATGGGGATATGCTGCATATCCTTTAGCATGATAACATCACAGAAAAAAAAATCAGGGTTGTTCTAATTGGAGCACAAACATTAAAATAACTATTTGTGGACTGGCAAATGGAGTAGTTACACACCAGAAAAGGGATTTATTTGAAGGCAAGGTGGTTTCAACTCCTTTCTACTAAAAGTAGCAGTGAGTAGATTTTGCACCAAGAGAGATTGTACAGAAGAACTGAACATTTTAGTATTCCATGTTATTTGTGTTCATATATTTTGAAGATAATTTTATGTTTTCTTGCCCTTTTGTAAGTTATCTATGTCATTGTTATTTTAGGCACAGAGAATAGAAGCTTTATTTAGTTCTTTTTGTAAAGCACCTGGTAGTGTTGTCTCATAAATAATGGATAAATACTCTTAAAATATCCAAAAATGTAAGAGGATGATCAGATTCTTCATATGTTTGTATTGTTTTCTTTAATTTTTTCAAAATGTTGCTTATATTACCTCCTGATATATCAGTCCAGCAGAGAATGTTCATTGTCACTATTATTATACCCCCATATTGTAAGCTCTTGAATTTCATTAATACCACATAGTCATTTCCCTAGAGGTCCCTATACCTTTTATATATGCTGGAGGGTGTGTGTGTGTGTGTGTGTGTGTGTGTGTGTGTGTGTGTGTGTAGGTAGTACATATACAATATATATGATATCATATAATTATATACAAATACATGTCTAATAAGAAAGCATGTTAATTATATTTCTTCATGTTTTCCACTCAATACTTAATATTTATGTTGTGTCTCATTGAGATATGTATTATTGTAATAATTTTATTTATCCAGGAAAAAAGGTAGACTCTAGATAGCTTCATTGTTGATACAGGATATTTGCCTCTGTGCAGGTCTCTGATGTTCTGAACTTTGGTGTTATGATTTTTTTTACATCATTATCCTAATTTCTTTAATCTTCACCCTCACTCTCATGTCTGTGGATGCTCATTTCTAACAAGAAAGGCTGAATGGAAGTCAAGAAAACATTTCACTAATAACCAAGAATAAAATTGGCTTTCACTCTGAAAACCTGCCACATGTGGGACCAGAGAAAGACAAATAAGCCACTGGGCATCAGCAGTAGCCATTAAACCTTGTTGCCCCAAACTGGAAGGTAGCATAGCAAAGTAGTTGAGAGCTCAGATTCTGTACTATTTTGATAAATGAGAATTTAATCTTGTCCCTGCCACTTTTTACCTGGATATCATTGGACTTACGCTGTAGTTTTAAAAACACAAGGACCTGCTTACAGACTTCCTTAAAAAAAAAAAAAAAAAAGAGGGTCATTGCATCTCTTTTGATGAATAATTATTGTTTCTCCTGATTAATGATTAGCTTCTCTGTACATATTCCTAAACTGAGCCTTCATAACCCGTACTTTAATATTACATCTCTTTTCCTTTTTTGTACTAGGATTGTTTTATATACAGACACACACACACACACACACACACACACCCCAAACACAAATAAAATCTAAAAAGCAGGTTATGAAAGAATATTCTTTGTATACAGGAAAAAACAGCTAAGACCAGGTAAAACATAATATGCCACAGAAAAGCAAATAAAGAAATTAGAAATACTGAAAAATCTCATTCAAGAGAAAACTATGGTATGTAATCATATATATATATATATGATTATATATATAAATATATATATGTTATGACAAGATTCTAAAGGACAAAATCAGGAGGGAAAAAAGAAAGACAAATAATATAGTTATATGGTTGAATATTGAACTTGTGGTGATTGCAAATGTGTAAAGGACTGAGGAATTAATCACAATAAGAAAACTTAGTCATAATTTTGCCAGTAAATGATGTTACCTTGAAAAAAAACTCTTCTTTTAGCCTTGAAATTTTAAATTGGAAATATTTTCTTGCCTGAAAATTTAGCTTCATTATTGAGCAAATAATGAATAAATAAATTACACTGGAAATAGATGCCAGAAACTTAGATTTTTATGACGATGATAGGTGATATGTCTAATGTTAATTCTATACTCATACTTAAAAATTTTTTTAATCAAAGCATGAAAATAATTATAATAAATTTAACATGAACATAAACCAAAACAGCCAGTTTTATGCAATTTGACAAATATGTTATAAAATCGCAGGTGTGAGAATATTAAACCTTATTCTGAGACAGCAGATATCATTTTTACTGATATTGGCAGCTGTTCTCAGTCTAAGACAATTTTATAAAATGAGAATTTTTAAGCTATGTGCTGTGGTCTAATAATCTTGTGTTTCATTCTTTTCTCATAGTATGTTCTACAATAATTAAATTCAAAACACAGCCAGATCCTAAACATTAGCACCTATTTAAGTGATAAGAAATACAATCAATTTCAGAAGACTTTTTTTTTTTCTTTTTTTGAGACGGACTCTTGCCCTGTCACTAGGCTGGAGTGCTGTGGCTCTAGATCCCTTGACCTTGTGATCCGCCCGCCTCAGCTTCCCAAAGTGCTGCGATTACAGGCGTGAGCCACTGCACCCGGACCCAGATGACTTTTTTTTAAACAAAACAATTTCATCTGGGTTTAATTTTTTTCTCAATGATGAAAGAATGCAATTGAATCAACATGTATTTTGCTTATTCAGTGATCAGAATTTTAATATTTGAATTACTTAGATTTATGAGAAAGAGAATGTTCCCTGACATCCCATCTTTTCTTGAGGTGCGATTGTTTACCAAATTGCTCAATCTATGACTATGAGAT
Organism: Sapajus apella; assembly: GCF_009761245.1. NCBI lineage: Eukaryota > Metazoa > Chordata > Mammalia > Primates > Cebidae > Sapajus > Sapajus apella. The sequence continues at coordinate 21,694,285 of NW_022436962.1, read as the reverse complement.
CATAGGTCAATCGTCTTCTTAGAATTGACTTTAACACTGCGTTCTGGGTTCCAGAAAAAGATAATCAGTTCTTAACGTTTTTTTTTTAAATTTCCAAATCATTATATCTTAGTTTGTGTTCATAATACCCTTGACAATAGGTATGGCAAAGTTTGTGTTATTCTAATTTCATAGATGCAATAATGAAGACCCAAAGTAGTTGACCCAAAGTTCCTCCTCCTCAGGGCTCTTTCCACTAATCCAAAAAGGAAAAGACATCAATTTTTAATTATCCGAGTTGTGAGAATTTGCAGAGTCAGTACCCTGATCTGGCATCAGTAGACAGCAACAGTGTCAAGAAAGAAGCCAGAGGCCACATGCCACTAACCCTGCAACTTTTGGAGTCTTATCCATGTTTCTCACTGGCAAAACATTTGCTTTTGCCTGAAGATACTGTTTAGAACTAAAAGAGACAGTTTATGGACACAAAGTCAACTGGCCAGCAGTTTCTAACTGAGCCTCTCCTAATTTCCCACTAAAATGAGTATGCAGACAGTGAAAAATATAAACATTCCTCAACATCAAACACTTGGACTGACCATCAGTCTATTTCTAGGATCTAAGAGAAATGTCTGCTTACCAGAAGACTTCTTTCATTCTCTTTTGCTAGCAACAGTTTTAATTGACAGTCATGAAAGGTCCTTTTGGAGGGGACCATTTTCATTCTCCAAACGTATTCCGGCTGGCATCTCATTTTTTTCTTGTTGAAGTTTCTTTTCCTCTTTCAAGATGTCTTCTTGAATTTTTAAAAAAATTCCTCTGTGTTCTAATAAATAATGCTCACCTGTATTCTCTTCTGTGTCCCTGGAATAATATTCTGTTTTTTCAATTTGTGTTTTTCTACAGAGGCTTTAAGGTCTGTACCAAACAGAAAAATGGACAGCAATTTCTCTTAATAAAGAGTATTTTTTCAGCCAACTAGAATATCTTCTCCCTACCTCCCCTGTTTCAGTATTTACCTGTCAGAGAACAATTGGAAAGACACGAATTTGAGCACATGACATTCTGAAGATTATGGTAGAAATGGGAAAAATTTCACAAATAAAATACTATGTAAGACAGCAAAAATTCAAGTATCAATAAATGTTAGTAATTCTGTTTTTAAGTAGACAGTGAGTGCAGGAAGAGGCTTAGTCTAGAAAAATTGCGCAAGTTGAAAATTGGTTCAATCAAGCAAGCGTGTTCTATGTTGCTCACGTATACCAAATCTACAGAGGAGAAGAGGGCTAGTATCAGATTACACAGAGCATGAAGCCAAGGTCAACCCCACATTGGGTGTTGATAAGCATTGAATCTAGAGGGGCCTGTCTTTATTTTTAGATAAGTAAGAAGAAAAACAAATGGACTCAAAATGGAAAATGGTGCAAAATGTAGAAAATGAATGTCACTACTGAAAAGAACTAGTCTGAAAAATCTTTACTAGAAAACAGATAAACTTACTTTAAGGGTAATGATCTGCATTATCAATTAACGGAGGCTGAAGACAACAGAATAAGATAAAAAGAAAGGAGGGTGACATAAAATAGATTACAATTTTTGGTTTCCAGTCATGCATGTAAGGAACTTGAAAGTCATCACTTTGTTCTAGCAAGTAAAAAGCTGAACAAACTGCAAAAAAAGTCAACTTTTCGTAGATCCCTCAGAGAAGCAAGGTCACAGGGCAAACCACTGCCTCCAGAATGGGAGCGTCAGGTGAATGTAGAGTCATAAGGTACTGCAGCAGAAACCCATAAGCAGGAATCTCCATGGACCAGGGCCAAGAGTTAAGAGCTCCCATACGGCAAATGATGAATTTCTGTAGGCTGAGTGTGGACAAGTTTGAGTTAAAAACTTCAAGGGACCCAATCATAGGGGTGTCGTCACACTCTTGTGAGTTTTACTTCTGCAAGCTTGATCAGATTCTTGCAATGAATCTGTATTTATTCTTGCAATAAATCCCCTCATACCACAGGCAGAGGGAAGGAGAAAGTGTCCAATTTGAAAGACTTCAGATCACTCTGTTTTTCAGAAGACCTGTCCTTAAGAGAAACTATTTTACCAAAGCCTAATCTGCTAGGGTGTTTTCAGAGCCTAACTGACCTGAGGGAAGGGAAGTACCCAACTCAAGCCCACTCTAGTCATCCTGTTCCACCTAAGGTGAGGTAAATAAATTGAAGCCCTGGTGAAGTTCACAGTCCAGGGGTACAGGCTCACCAATACACTGAAACTTAGTCATAGGACTATAGAATAACCAAATTCTCCCCAAAACTTATCACACATTGCTAAAGACCTATTTAACACAGTTCTTTATACACAGTGCATTATGCCAGCTTTAAAAATATTAAAAGGCACAGAAAAAGGAGGAAAAGCCCAGTGTGAAGAGACAGAGAAATAATCAGAAACAAATATGGAAGGAATGTTGAAATTATCATATCAGGAATTTAAAGCAACTATGATTTACATGCTAAGAACTGTAGAGGATAAATAGGCAACATGCATGAACAGATGGGCAATATGAGAAGAGAGATAAAAATTCTAATGAAGAACCAAAAAGAAGTGCTAGAGATGAAAAAACATTACAGAAATGAAGCATGCCTTTGATGGGCTCACATTTCTGAATATAGTTAAGGAAAAGATCTCTGAGGATATATCGATTGGAACTGACAAACTGAAAAGCAAAGAGAAAAAAAGACAAAAACTGTGAGAGAACTAGAAAAGGTGTAACTTATGCATAATGGGAATACCAGAAGAAAAAGAAAGAGAGAAAGAAACAGAAGAAATATTTAAAACAACAGTGACTGAAAATCTTCCCCAAAGACGAAACCAAATCACAGATTCTCGAAGCTCAGAATACACCTGTTATTTTTGTAGGAAATACAGCAAAAAGAAAAAAGAACAGAAAATTCTAGGTGACAGCACATGGGCAAAGAAAGACTCAATAAGTTAGAAGATATATTAATGTTAATAAACACTTCCTAAATGTGAAAGTAAAGAAAAAAAGGAAAAAAAAACCAAAAAACAGAACAGGACATCCAAAAATTGTGAAGGAATTTAAAAAAGTATAATATATGTATAGTATAACCTACATACAGTTGAAACAAGAGAGAAGGAGCAGAGTACATATTTGAAGTAAAAATGGATGACAGCTTTTCAAAACTAATGATAGACAAAAAACATGGGTGAGGTATAGGAGATTTTTAAGGGTAGTGAAACTCTTCTGTGTAATACTATAATGGTGAATAAATGACAATATGCGTTTGTCAAAACCTGAATTGACTTAATGTGTGCAAACTTTTAAAGAATCATTTCATAAGTTGGAGGGTACCAGAATGAAATGCAGAATATGACAAAGCAATCCAACTCTATTATAAATGTATGAAACAAACTTACTGAAGGGGGTAAGCGAAAAGGTGCTAACCTAAGTAATTTTGAAACTAAGTAGTGTGTGAGAGTAAGGGCTAAAGAAACTCTGCATATAGCACTGTACTCTAGTTGATGAAGTGGTTTTCTAGGGAAATACAAATGAAGAGTTCTAATACTTTTATACATATACATTGTAATTGAATGATTAAGTAAATGGATAGAAGAGAGTAGGAGCCAGCCTTCTAGCTATTGGAGTACAACCTTACAAATAACCCAGAGGATGAGGATATTATCATCCCTGTGCTAATGGGTTACAATTGGAGACATCAGTATGAACTCATGATTAGCTAATTACAGGTACAGATGGTTACACATAGAAATATATGTGGGCTGGGGGCCAGGTGCGGTTGCTCATGCCTGTAATCCCACATTTTGGGAGGCCGAGGTGGGAAGATCACAAAGTCAAGAGATCAAGACCACCCTGGCCAACATGGTGAAACCCTGTCTCTACTAAAAATACAAAAATTAGCTGGACGTCGTGGCATGCACCTGTAGTGCCAGCTACTCGGGAGGCTGAGGCAGGAGATAATCGCTTGAACCAGGAGGTGGAGGTTGCAATGAGTCGACATCATGCCACTGCACTCCAGCCTAGCGACAGATACATGGGTTGGGTTGGTATACACACATATTTCTCTTACTTTTTCAGCTAAGAGGACTTCAAAGCAATATGCTTACCAGTAGAAGTAAGCATACCACCTAGTATCCAGATCTTATTTTTTAATAGCAATTTCCAGTAAAACAGGAACCAGAGTTACTTGATGAAATGACTATTTACATTATTGATTCATTGACATTGGTTATTCATAGGACTGGGCAGAATGTATGAAAGGTAAGCATGGAGCATTTTGTAGGGCCAGAAAGCAAAAACATGCTAAACAAAAGAAAATCCCACAATGATGGGTGTATGTCAATGGACCACAGAAGCCAGCTGAAAGAGCTCCAATGGCCAGAGCTGGAACAACTGAAGCAATGAAATAAAGAGTATTGAATTATAACCCAAAGTATAAGATAAGTATCTATGAGTTGATACTAATATAAATAAATAATTGAAAGAATAAGGAATTGGGGAGATTAAATAAATCTGCCATGCAGAATAAGTCCAAATAATTTATATAAAGCAGTTAGTCTGACCTCAAGGAGGTGGAGCTTAACTCCCCACTCCTACAGCGTGAGCTGCATATAGAGACTTTCTTCTAAATAGTCTAGTATGGAAAGGGGAAAAAGTAGTAACTTTGCAGTGGAAAAACCTCACAAACTTTACATCAGCCAGGTGGTCAAGATTAACATCAACAGTGATAATTCACATTAATAGTATATACACTTTATATGATGTAATGAAAAGAGATGTTTTAGATGTTTTAGCTTTTTAATAGTTTCTGACAAATCACATAGCCTCAGTCAAAGCATGAAAAAAACAATTTAAATCTTGATTGAGAGACATTCTTCAAATGCTTTCTCAAAACTGTCAATGTCATCAAAAACAAGGAGTCTGAACTACTCTAAAGGCCTAAGGAGACATGATAAGTCAATGTAATGTGGCATCCTGTATGGGATATTGGAAAAGAAAGAATAATACTAGGTAAAAATTAAAGAAAGCTGAATGAAGTATGGACTTTCTTTAATAAAAATGTATTAATATTGGTGTATTAATTGTAACAAATCTACCATTCTAACATAAGATGTTATTAGGTGAATGGCGTGTGGAGTACATTGAACTCTCTGTCCTATCTTCACAATGTTTCTGTAAATTCTAATCTATTATAAAATAAAAAGTTAATTTAAAAATGAAAATAAATTATAAGAGGATCTCAGTATTCTAAGTTGATTTTTAAAAATAAAAATTTAAATATATTTTATATTAGCCTGTCACTAGTTATATATACATATCATGTTGGTGTTTTAAGGGGACATGAAATCCAACAATAATATTACTTTTATTGAGCACAATACTAGAACTTTGCAAGCATTTTCTTACATATCGAAAAAGCCTGCAATGCAAATGCTCTTATGCTAAAGAAACTGAAGTTATTTTTTTTGTGTTCTAATTTCAAAAATAGTGGGAATATACCCACTTCTGTTTTCCTTTAACATGCACCATTTCCAATTTTGGTTTCTTTTATCCTTTCTTTTCTCCACATAGTAATCATCTGACAGATTACCTTCTGCATCTGAGAAATATGTAGAGCCTTTACAGTTTCTAAAGTCAACAGTAATATAATTCAACTCAATTAAAATTATTGTTCACCAGAAATAAAATGTATTTTCCTTCTTTTAAAAAAGAATCTAATTTTCTTTTTCATATTCTATCCAGTTATATATAGTATATGTATACAAAATAATACACCTTGTCATCAGTGGTTTGCAATAATGCCTTTCTTGTATATGAATCTCGTATGCATAAGTGAATCAGCATATTGTTTTTTCTGTTAACAATGGTCTTTGCATTTATGCACTGATCCTGCACTATTTTAAAAGCTTGGTGATAAGTTTTAATATCTGATTAAGTTATTCTTAATTTCTTGCATTTGAGGCAATAATATTCCAATTATCCTAATTTGATAATTACACGTCATATACAAGTATAAAAATATCACATCACGTGTTTCCCCCAAAATATGCACACCTAATATTTATCAATACAAAAAAAACTACCAGACATGGAAAAAGGCACAAAATCACAACATTTAATGATGATAAACATCAATACAGCAAACTGATACTGAAAAAAATATTTCATTGAATTTGTAAATTAGGAAGACCAGCCTGACCAACATGGAGAAACTCTGTTTCCACTAAAAATACAAAATTAGCTGGGCATGGTGGCGTATTCCTATAATCCCAGCTACTCGGAAGGCTGAGGCAAGAGAATCACTTGAACCTGGGAGGCAGAGTTTGGGGTGAGCCGAGATCATGCCATTGCACTCCAGCCTGGGTGACAAGAGCAAAAATCCATCTCAGAAAAGAAAGAAAAGAATTTTCATCTTTATGATGTTGTGTATAACCATCAAGAACATACAGTCTTTCTATTTCTTCAAGTCTACTTTGTATCATTTGGAATGTGTTATAATTTCTTAGTTATGTAAATTTTGGATGTTTCTTGTTAAATTTATGCTTAATTATCTCATTTTTGAAATTATTATTCTTGCAAATGGGGCATTTCTTCCATTATATCTTCTTTCATGGTTTTAATATATGAATTTTTATAATTTTATAACTCCTTATTTTTCTAGATTATTTTGCTTATGTTAGCTACTGAATTGATACTTTCAGGTTTTTCTATATATACCATCATGTCATCTGCAAGTAGAAATAATTTTACCTCTTTCTTTCTAACTCTTATGTCCTTAACTACTTTCTTTTGGCTGTTTGCATTGGGTATTACATCTATACAATATTAAATAAAAGTAAATATATTGAACATCCTTATTTTCTTTGACTTCATTGGAAAAAATTCTAGTGTCTGTATATTAAATAAGATGTTGGCTTTGTGGTTGAAAAATGCATAAATACATGCACATACATATGACACACTGAATGACACAGTGTAGGCTTGAAAAAATAGAAAGGTTAAATATGTTCTTGCATGGTAATAATCAACATTATAAAGATGAAAATTCTTCCTAAATTAATTTACAATTTAACAAAAAATTTTTCTGGATCTGTTTGATTTATTGATTTTTATCCTCATTGAATGTTGAAATTTTGTACCTTTTTCCATGACCAGTAGTTTTCTTTGGTATTGATATATATTAATTGTGCACATATATACATATGTGCATACCTATATAAAATATGTATACCCACAAATTAACTCAGCATGTTAAAAACAATGATATATAATTGAACTGAATGACCTTTTAACATTAATGGATATTCATGTTAAACTCATATTTTACATTGATATATAACTATAAATTGCATTAATATATGTTGAATATTTTAATATGAGTGTGTATTGAATTTTTGTTAAATGCCTGTTCACATTTACAAATATGTCATATGATTTTTATCCTTGTCTCGGCTAATTTAATAGATTACATTAATGAATTTCCTTAGTTCAAATCATCTTTGCTTTCCTGGAGTGAACCCTTCTTTAATAGAATGTGGGATTTTTGATGCTTGCTATTTAAGATTTTCAAATTGATATTCACATGTGTGACTGGTTTATAGGTTTTTCTTCCTCAGGGAATGTGACTGTCTTCTTTACTAGGCTGGAAGCTCTTAAGGGTATGTTCAGCAGCAATTCTGTCATACAGGCTGAGTATCCAACAATTCAATTCAATTTTAACACCAACTATCTGGAGTCAGCACAGACCCCACAGGTTAAGGGTCTCAGTCCACCATAAGACTATCCTGACTTCAAATACTGGCTACAAGTCCTGGGCCTTTAGGCTACTTGTAATTCTGACCATATTCAAGGGATCCCATGACCTACCTTCGGTTTTGATGATTTTCTAGAATCACAGAACTCACAGATGTCACTGAAAGCACTGTATCATATAGCTAAATCGAAGATACAGTTAGGGCAAGATATTTGTTGAGGAGGTAAAGAGGATACACAGCTTCCATGTTTTCTGGAAGCATACCACTTTCCTAGAACATCAATGTTTTCACCAACCCAGAAGTTTCCTGAACTTTGTTGTTTTGGAGTTTTATCTGGATGTTTATTACATAGGCACGATTTGCTAAATCATTGGGCATGTGATTGAGATCAATCACCAGCCCCCTTCTCTTTTCTGGAGGCCAGAAAGTGGTGCTGAAAGTTCCAATGCTCTATTCCAGTGCTTGACATTATTTCTGGAGTGGCCAGCTTCTCCCTGGAAACTGTCTAACCCCACCATGTGTCAGCCTGTTAGCCTAGCTCAGGTATGGAACAAACAGGCTCATTATGAATACAGAAGGCACTTTTATCGCTCAGAAATTTCTAAGTGATTTAGAAGCTCTCTGCCAAGAAGTAGAAACAAAGACTAAATATATATATTTTTATTATACCACAGGGATCATACTGTGTATTTCTTTTTTTTTAGTGCCTAGCTAATATTGTGACTAGTACCAGTAATGGGTGCAAATAATTATATATTCAATGAGTGAATACAAGAGTGAATGAGCTATATAGTGTCAGCTAAGCTGTGGTTTATTTCAGGGAGGAAATTTGAACTTGCTCCACGTACATGATATTTGGGTATGTTAATTCATTGTATACCCTTTCAGAGCTTCCCAAAGCACAGGTTACTGCAATCCAGGGACTTGAAATCCTGATTTAAGAATTACCAATATGAGGATATTCATCAAAGTTTTCATTGTTACTTATCAAGTCCACAGTTATTTGAAAGCATGAATATTGCACTGATTAAAGTAAGAAGACATTAGGGATAGGTCCAAATATCAGATTTTCTTACTGCTTTCTTATTACACAAGTACAGATTAAGAGGGTTTTTAAAGTTCTATTTTATTTTATTTTATTTTATTATTTTTATTATTTTAGAGACAGAGGTATCAATATGTTGCCCAGGCTGGACTCCAACTCCTAGGCTCAAGCAATCTTCCAGCCTCAGCCTCCTGAGTAGCTGGGACTATAGGCATGCCACTGCACCCAGCAGACATTTAAGTGTTTTTAATTGTATTTTCTTTAAAAGTTTTAAAATCTAGATTATAGATTCTCTCTCTTTCTCTCCCTCTCTCTGTGTGTGTGCGTGTATATAAATACACATACATATGTGTGTATATATACGTGTGTGTGTGTGTGTGTGTGTGTGTGTATACATGGAAGATTATATATGCGTATACAATATGATCTCCCATGTATCCCAGTGTGAAAAGTTCTAGTTTTCAGATCAGTTTGAGAATAAAAAGAATTCAGTTTGATAGCCATAACTGATACTCAGTTAATCCTCCACATTTTTAATCTTCTGGATTTTGTAATTCTGTTGTGTTTTGTAGGAAAAGCAACTGTGTTATGTGAGAGATAAAACTTTTCAGCTTTCTCATGTTTTATTTTTTCAAGCCTGTTATAGAATTTTTCCATCTGGATGAGTAATGGAGAGGGATTTTTTTCTTCCGTTGCTATAATCCCTTATGTGAATTATTAATATATGTTTTTATTTATAATCCATTACCTTAAAAAAGAAAAAAAAGAGTCATGGCTGAGCAAGATCCAGCTGTACTTGGGCTCATCAAATGTCCCTAAGTGTTTTTCAGAGTTTCAGCATATTCCCAAACATGTTTCCATGAACATTTTCCCTTTATTTACAATCTCTTGTGTGTTTAAAGGAAATGTAAGCCTTATGTTTCTTTTTCATTTATACTTAACTCATCAAAATATTTTGTAAAGCAATTTAAATGTCCAAGAAGATTTTTATTACTGATTTTCTAAGAAACAGAAAGTCCTGTTTTGCCAACAAAACCAATGACTAAAGTTTGGGTCAGAACTTGAAATCAACAAGGTTTGAGTAGGTTCTAAACGTGGCAAATGTTTCTCTAAATCACAAATGAAGATTGTTAGGAAATCTTCATTTGCTAACTACAAAAAGGCAGTTTCATGAGCAAACTGATAATTACAAGGCTTACTGCTCAATTTCCTTTTGCTAGTATCTAGCTGTGGGCCAAACTATAGTTTTTCAGAAAGTATAAAATACACATACAAACCATGTGGGCATATTGTAGAATGCACCTATCAGCTAACATGAAATGAATAGTATTTAAATTCTAGTTTGTGAGGAAACATTAAGGAACTAAATTGTTCCATATCTTCATAGAATTTTTCATGCTAATTCAATAAATGAGTAAGATTGAGGCAACATAGAGATGCTTCACTTATTTAAAAGGTCAGAATGTTTCTCAAATCTTTCAGCAGATTTTACATAGGCAATCAATATAGCAACTCAGATTAGTCTTGGCTAGTCATTAAATCAAGCCAAGACTTTAATTTTGCAACAATATTAACAGGTGAAATGAGTATATTGGAGGGTAAAGCAGAAACACTTCCTGAGCTGTTTGAAAGTTTCAAAATACTGCTTTTTATGAAGTATAATTATCTTTCAGTTTCTTCAAATCAGTGAAATAATTTTTGACTTATTAAACAAGGCTCTTAAGCAAATAGTGAAGAAATTTATTATTTCATAAATTTGGGGGTTTAGGTTTGTGATAATGCTGGGAGTTACATTATCATTTTTAAAAGTTGTACATTTACATACCTGATTTCAAATACTGGTTCAACCATTTAACTACACTGAGCTGATTTTCCCATCTTTAAATAGGAAAAAAAAATCCCCTTGTCAGAGTTGCTGTGTAAAGGCAGGTGTTTAAGAAATGCAAGCTCTTATAGCATGAGAGCTCATAATATCTGGTGATGTTCAAGCCTGGGTGAGACCACTACCTGAAGGAGATACTGTAAAGATGTGTATCATACTTGATTTCAAGGCATTTTCCAACACTAGTCTATTCCTTTCTGATTCCCTCACCCAGGTATGTGTTTATAATTGTTTTTAAGTGTGCCCTAGACTCATGTAGCATCATTGTGACATATGATCTGTAATCTAACAACCCACTAAACAGCTACTAAAATTCATTTGAGAAACCACATTTGTCATTTTGACAGAGGAGTTAATACTTCAAGTAAGGGTGTCCCTGTTTTAATAAGGCAAGAAAATAATCCAGAAGGAGGCTTAGAAAAGTATGTTAGTCTCAAAAAAAACCCCACATATTGAGTACCCCAATGCTGGCTAGAGAAGACTATAGCTCATGGGAACTTTTTTGTTTGTTTTTGTCTAGGATTTTTAAAAGCATTAGTTCATTATAAAACAATACAAAACAAAAACAACTTTTCTTTATAAAAGCATAGAAATAGAATAGATTCTAAAAGGAAACAGTAAGAGGATGAACACTGGACACACATGCCACCCCTTTACTTCACATTTCCAGGACAACCTTGACAAGTCAGTCACAGCTATTTTCACCATTGAGCTCTTGCTGAGCCTCAACATTATTTACAATGTCTCATTCCATAAAGTTATGATAAATCTATTGGAGCTAACAGGTGCGCTTTTGTTTTTAATCTAGGACATTCTTTTATTCAAGAACTATTCTTAGACACACCATTATCAACTTCATCCCTAACATTGTTAGAAAAACAAATTGGGTCTCTCTTTATTATAAAAATTCTCAAAGGAGAAATTCTACAAAGAAATTCGTATTTGGAAGTTAACATAGTTTACTCTAATTGGCCACCATAACTAATAACTATCATGGAGATACTAGCAAGATGAAAGAAAACTGGATCTGTCTTGACAAATATGAACTTACTGTGAAAATGTATACTTTCTTATTTGTATAAAAATGAGAATTTCTTGCTGTTATATTTGTTGCATGAGATACAATTCTTCATAACACTGATGAATGGTGTTAGTTGTTTCTGATAGGTAGTTAAAAATAAGTTTGATGAAAAAGGCCACTGAAGCATGGAAAACAAGAAGAAACCACAAAGGAAAGAAAAAAAGGATAGTTTTTACTACTTTAAAATCAAAAACTCACTACCTCAAAAAGACCAAAATCAAAGTTTATAGACAAAAAACACTAAAAGAAATGTAATATTTAATTCAAAATTAGAAATATGATTGCTAAATAAATCTCACTAAAAAAATCAATAAGATAAAACAATACTACAACAGAAAAATGAACAAGGAATGTGAATGACTGCACAATTCACAAAAATAAGCGAAAGAAATACATTCTGAAGTGATTTAACATGTCTAGCTTCTTTAATAATAAAAGAATTTCTAATTGAATGAGCAGTAAAATGCATTTTCACATATTCAATCAATCAAAAAGGTTTACATATGATTGTCACCAGCGTTGTTAAGTGTGCTAAATCAGAGACTGTACAGCTTGCTGGAGAGAAAGAGAACTTACTTTTGAAAGTCACTTGAGAAATATGTTTCAAGGAGCTTTAAAATTTTAATCCTTTAAACTCAGTATTTCAAAATCTAATAAGTCTCCTTATAATCAGAGATAATAGTCAGTGGAGGTTCACAACAATACAGTTTACAGAGGTGAAAAAAATGAAAACTATCTAAAATGGCCAGTGAGGGAAATTTTCAACACAGAAGAACACTCATGTAATAGGATATTATAGACCTATTTAAAGTGATGTTCTTAGCATTTTTTACCTACAGAGGCAATGACAGTGGTATGTGTTCAACTGGAAAAAAATAGGTTAAAAAGCTTTACTGTAGCTAACATTTGCTGACTATTACATGACAGATACTTGTCTTATTTATTCTCTAAAATATCCTCATGTGATATATGCTATTTTTATTACCATTTTACAGATAAGGAAACTGAAGCTCAGAGAGGTTAAGTGACTTGCTCAAAAACACACGTAAAAAGAGACAGAATCAGAATTTTTCCCCATGCAGTCCAGTTGTAGAACCTGCATGCTTTTCAACTCACAGTCTTGCCTCAATTTTCTAATCATTAACAAAATTGTGTGTGTATGTTTAATTCAAAAGCATGTAAATATAGAAAAAGGAGTGAAAGAAAACACAGTATACAATTAATAGTGTATACCTCTCTGCAGCAGGTTTTTTACTTCTTACTTATATTTTTCAAAATTCTCAGATAAATATGTATTAATTTTATATTCAAAGACACAATTAATATTAAATATAAACAGAAAACTATTATTCCAGCCTAGCATATTTGGATATTTGTGTAATTGTGAATGTCACATGCTTATTCATATTCTTTAATTTTAGAGTGGAGAAGGAGCAGTTTTTCCATTTCCCTGATCAGAATTGAGTGAAGTTGACAGCAGGATTGCAGAAGTGGAAAGACCAAGGTAAGGGAAGCAGGGTTGGGAATTGCTGGTGTCTGTTTGTCATTAGGATTTGTTTTTCTTTCCCTCTAAGACCTAAATGTCTTTTAATTACAAGTCAGCTGATTCTGTAACTGAAAAGCTGAGTAGCAGATTACATACAGCCTGCTGTTACTGTAATGAGGAATGATTAGGATCTAGAACAGTTTTCTCTCTTGCATGGAAAAAAAAAGCACCAATTAGTGTTAATGAATCATTGCTTGAATAAGGCAGCCAGGTTTCTAGTTTTCCCAAAATATGAGAATGACTTAATTTTGCCCATGACATTTTGTGTTCTTATTATTATTGTTATTATTTTAGTTACACTGTTTGTAAATGAAATCTTTGTATACAAAGCCTATCTAAAGTTTTTAGATATACTGTTTAGAAACAATGATTAAGAGTATATTTAAATTTCTTACACTAAATATCAATGTACTGAGGCTGAAAGCAGCCTATTTTTGGTTACATACCTGAATTAAAGCTGTGTGCTCTTATTTTGGTAGCTTAGTCAAGGATTGATTTTACTGTCTGAATGGAAGGAGACAGGAGGATACTGTTTGTCAGGGACTGTTCCTTTGTGGTGTGTGATACAAATTGTGTAAACCTTTTGGAAGCTAATTTGGCATATTTGTCCAAAAGCTTAAAAAATGTTTGTACTGTTTGATAAAATACAAGCATTTCTAGGAATATATAACAAAGAAATAATTACAGGCACACAAAAGATTCATAGTTACAATATATAAAGTTGGAAACAGCCCAACATGAATAACTATGGATTCCTGTTACAAAGAAAGAAACTTTATTCTGTCTTGTTAATGGCAGTATCCGAAGTGTCAAGTACAGGGGCTGGCTGGCATGAACACATGTGTAGAGGGTGCCAGCCCCATGCCTGCCAGTGCTCTGCCCCTGTGCCACCACCACTGCTGGTGCACACACACCCATGGATGCCAACAGCCCCATACCCCTCTCCCATGCCACTCTGTCACCACCACCACTGCAAACACCCTGATGGAGGCCAGCACCCATGTGCCTGCCAGTGCCACACCTCAATCAAGAAGGATCTACCCTGCCATGCTGCTGCTGTTGGTGGTACTTGCAAATGATCACAGATCCAACTACCATTGCCCATTGAAGCACTTTACCTAGCACCACCCATCAGAGTGTTGTGACCAGTGGTCTGGGAATACCTCAGCCTCGACAGTACAGTAGATCCCTAACCTCAAGGGGACAGACAACAAAGCCAGGGTCCTGATCCAACTCCCCAGAATTAGAGCATCCAGCCCAGGAATCCTGAGCTGGGGTTTGGCACCCCTAAACTATTACAGAAACAAATCCAGTCAACTAAACCCATTTTATACCACAGTCAAACCCCCAAGGACATAAAAATTGTTAAATAAAAAATAAAAAAAAACCTATCCAAAAGACAATAACTTCAAAGACGAAAAAAAACATCAGCCACAAAGATGAGAAAGAACCAGCATAAGAACTCTGGCAACTCAAAATGCCAGTGTCTTTTTCCCTCTAAACAGTTGTACTAACTTCCCAGCAATGGTTGTTAACCAGGCTAAAGGGGCTGAAATGACAGAAATATAATTTGGAATATGAATAAGAATGAAGATCACTGAGATTCAGAAGAAAGTCAAAACCCAATCCAAGAATTCTAAAGAATAAAAATAAAGTGATACAGGAGATGAAAGACAAAATGACCATTTTAAGAAAGAATCAACCTGATCTTATAGAGCTGAAAATCTTACTCCAAGGATTTCAGAATACAATCACAAGAACTAATAACAGAATTGACCAAGCTGAGGAAAGAATCTTGGAGAACAAACACTGAATCTAAAAAGTAACTCAGACAAAAATAAAGAAAAAACTATAAAGAAAAAGGAAAAAAAAATCTCTGAGAAACATGGGATTATGTAAAGAGACCAAATCTATGATTTGTTAGTTTCCCTAAAAGAGAGGAAGAGAAAGCAAGCAACTTGCAAAACATATTTTAAGATATTATCCATGAAAATTTCCCTAATTTCACTAGAAAGGCCAACATTCAAATTCAGGAAATGCAGAAAACCCCTGAAAAATGTTAACACAAGAAGATCATCTCCAAGACACATAGTCATCAGATTCTCCAAGGTCAAAATGAAATAAAAAATGTTAAAGGCAGTTAAACAGAAGGGGAAGGTCATCTACAAAGGGAACCTCATCAGGCTAAGGGCAGATCTGTCAGCAGAAACCCTACAAGCCATAAGAGATTGGGGGCCTATATTTAGCATTCTTAAATAAAATAATTTCCAACAAAGAATTTCATAGTCATTAAAACTAAACTTAATAAATGAAGGAAAAATAAGATCCTATTAAGACAAGCAAATGCTAAGAAAAGTTATTACCACTAGATCTGTCTTAAAAGAGGTCCTGAAGGAAGTACTAAATACAGAAAAGAAAGACCATTACCAACCACTACAATAACACACTTACATACATAAACCAGTAAAACTTGAATGTAAATGGGCTAGCCCCAATTAAAAGGCACAGAGTGGTAAGTTGGATAAAGAAGCAAGATTCAATGGTATGTTGTCTTCAAGAGACCCATCTCACATGAAATGACACTTATAAGCTCAAAGAAAGGGATGGAGAAAAATATACTAAGGAAATGGAAAACAGAAAAAGCTGCAGTTGCTATTCTAATTTTAGATAAAATAAACTTTAAAATAATAAACATAAAAAAGACAAACAAGAGCATTACATAATAGTAAGGGTTCAATACAACAGGAAGACCTCACTGTGATATACATATATGATATATATACTTCTTGTTGTATGTTGTGTGTATATATATATATGTATATATATACAACATACAACACCCATATATACATACAACAATCTGGATAGAAGCACCCAGATTCATATATCATATAACATATATATATATAAAACATATATGTCATATATGAATCTGGGTGCTTCTATCCACATAGAAACACCCAGATTCATAAAGCAAGTTCTTAAGGACCTAAGAAAGAGACTTAGATAACCACATAATAATAGTGGGAGATTTCAACACCCAGCTGACAGCATTAAATCATCAAGACAGAAAACCAACAAAGATATTCGGTGTCTGAACTCAACACTTGGCGAAATGGACTTAATACACATTCACAGAACTCTCAACCCCCAAACAACAGACTATACATTCTTCTCATCTGCACATGGCATGTACTCTAAAATTGACTACACAATTGGTCATAAAACAATCCTCAGCAAATTCATAAATAACTGAAATCATACCAACCACATTCTTGGACCACAGAGCAATAAAAATAGTAATCAATGCTAAGAAAATCACCCAAAATCATACAATTACAGGGAAATTAAACAACCTGCTCCTGAAAGACTTCTGGCTAAATAATGAAATTAAAGCAGAAGTCAAGAACTTCTTGGAAACCAGTGAGAATGAAGTAAAGCATAACAGAATCTTTGGGACACAGCTAAAGTAGTGTTAAGAGGAACGTTTATAGCAGCAAAGGTCCACTAACCAAAAAGTTAGAAAGATCACAAATTAACAACCTAACACTTGAACAAGAGAAACTAAAGAAACAAAAGCAGGCCAACCCCAAAGCTAGCAGAAGAAAGTCTAATATCCAGAATTTATAAGGAGCTTAAACAAATGTATAAGCAAAAAACTAAACAACCCCATTTAAAAATAGGCAAAAGACATGAGCAGACACTTTGCAAAAGCATGTGACCAACAAGCATAAGAAAAAACGCTCAACATCACTAAACTTTAGAGAAATGCATATCAAAACCACAATTAGACTCCATCTCATACCAGTCAAATGACTATTACTAAAAAGTCAAAAAGTAACAAATGCTGGCAAGGTTGTGGGGAAAAGGGGATTCTTATATACTGCGGTTAGGTATGTAAATTAGTTCAGCCATTATGGAAAGTGTTTGGCTATTTCTCTAAGAACTTAAAACAGAACTACTATTTAACCCAGCAATCCCATTGCTGGGTATATACCCAAAGGAATATAAATTGTTCTACCATAGAGACACATGCAAGTGTATGTTCATCACAGCACTTTCCATAGTAGCAAAGACATGGAATCAACCTATGTGCCCATCAGTGGTGGAATGGATAAAGAAAATGTGGTGCATACAAATCATGGAATACTAGGCAGCCATAAAAACGAGATCATGTCCTTTGCAGCAGCACAGGTGGAGCTGGAGGCCATTATCCTAAGCAAATTAATACAGGAAAAGAAAATCAAATATTGGAAGTTCTCACTTGAATAAAGAAATAACATATAATGAATGAAAGTAATTTTCTCTGAAAATATTTAAGAGAAAATTAAAAGTTAAGTTAAAAAGGTAGGACAAATCAGTATTGCAGTATATTAAGCTTATTTAAAGTAAATCTGTTTCTACAATTTGCATACTTTTACATGCCAGTGAACGTTCGGAAGGGTACAGAATAAAATGCTAACATGCATTGCTCCTGGGAAACAGGATCAAGATTGTGAGACAAGAGAGATAGATTTACTTTTAATATATAACTTTTGAATTATTGGTCCTTGTTCCAGGCACGTTCTTTTCAGTTTTAAAAAGCTGGCTAAAGTGTATACGTATTTTTCTCTGTATGTAATATTTGAAAATTGAAAGTCAATCTGAAAGTTTCATAACAAGATAAAAATATTATAGTTTTCTGTTTTGTAGAATTGCTGTGGAATTTTTTTCATCAAGCTCTTTTGGTATTTTTCTGATTTTCTCAATAAGCATGCATTACATTATAGTAAGCTTTAAAAGTAGTTAAAAGTTACATAGATATAAGTTGAGGCAAATGATCTCCTTATAGAACAGCTTGCTCAAGCTGTGTATTGTAATTCCTGGAAGGAACAGGATGATACAAAGAGAACATTTGTATTCTTGAGATTCATATATCCTGGCAACTAAAAGTAAGGATTAATAGATAAAGTTTCTCATGCTAACAAAATGTGATAAATCTCTAGGTTTTATTGGAGAATAGAGAACTAAGGGAGGAGAAGAGATTAAAAAAAGGTTTTATAGCTTGATACAGGTTGGTACCTCTATATCCCCTCCTGGATCCACAGCACTTACGGAACTCTGAACTCTTTGCTGAGTGCTGTAACAAACAGCAGAATCTGGGCAGGGGACTGAGATTGAGCAAAGAGATGGGAGTGAAAGTGGAAATATGGAGGCAGAGTGAGGGTGACAGTATGGTCTGTGTGGGCCATGACCCTAGGGAGACATTGTGACCTGCTACAGTATTAATCTATTCTTACACACAGTGATTTGCAAAAGAGTCTTTATTGATACTTTTCCAAAACTTCAGGCTCTCCAGAATAATGCGTACCATTGTGCTTCTCCTCTCTAATTATAGCTTTATTTACAACATGATACTCAGATAGGAGGATATTGGCAGTCTAATTCCCTCATGGGCAACAAAGTTGTCCTATGCAAACACTTTGGTGACAGCAAAAATGCTAAGTTTTTGGAGTTGTGAATCAGGAAAGATGCAGTGAGCTTTGTTATTGCTAAGCAAGACCTTCATTGCCACCTCTTTGTCACCTTGCTTTCACTGCCCTGCCCAATGCACTCTGGCTTCTGGCTTCCCCAAACGTTACTCAGCTGCAGCTGATCTCATCCTGGTCTCAATCACCTCTAATTTTCAAGCTGGGAAATGGCATTTTAAATTCTTCATCTTATTGGATCACTCTGAATAATTTGGCACTCCTGACCACTTTCTTGTTTTGAAAACTAAAGAGAGGTGTTCCCAATTGGTCCAACACCAGTTCTTTGCCCATTCTAGATGCTTACTCTGGGAAATCTGAAACACTGAGATATAACTCCCTTATATCCTTTCAAGTTTCCACTGCATCCTAATATCTCTTCTTAGCTCAAGGCTCATAATTCTAAATACATAATGATAGTGTGATCCAAAAACCTTACAGACATTCAAATCTCATATTTTTAAATTGTGCAAATTATCTTCCAAAAAATACACTTCTCTATTTTTATTTCTTACTAATTGTGAGAATCATCTTACCAGTCTTCCAAGCTAGAATGCTAGAGGCTTCCTTCTCTCCTCTGTTTCTTCTATCCACTGCCTTACTCTAACCCACCTGTATATTACAGGGGTCACCATCTGGCCTCAAACCACATCAGCTTCCTACCACTACTTCTGAGAGTGTAAGATTCAGCCCCACTGACCATCTCTCTGGCCCCTGAAAACAGCTCATTTTGTAATGACACATGATGCCCTTAAATATGTTCTTTTATCTGCCTAAAATAACATTTGCTGACTTGTCCAACTGGTGGAAATGTACATGTCTTACCAGAGTTATGTCACATATACCTCCTGCCGCATGTCTTCTCACATCTATACTTCAGGAAGAATTAAATATTATTGCAATTCTGGTTTCACAAAATATTATATATAGTTGTATTAATTTCCATTCCATTGTATTTTCATTGCTCCTTTCATGACTTTATTTTCCATAGTTTCATTAAAACAGGAATTAAATCAACTTGAGAGGCTTTCCAAGAATATAAAATAGATGAAAGTGATGAAAGAAAATATGTAGATATGGAGGACAGAAAACACACATCTAACTAAGGATTCCAGGTTATTTTTTCTCTGCAAGAAATCAAAATAACAGGAAGAGAAGAAATAACATAATTACAGAAAATTTTGTGGAGCTGAAAAATGTTTACTTATGAAATTGGAAAACCTCAGCACATTCTTGGCAATACTAATAAAGAATTTGCATGTTATTTGGGTAAAATATAAGATAGCAAGAAGAAACAAAACATCAGGCTAATTTTCATTTTTCTGCCATAGTTATAATTTTTGAAGGAGAAATGTTGAGATATAAGTATTTTATTCACAGACAATTAGTGTTTCCTATGTGAAAGCAATAGAAAAATATCATCAGATAGTCAAGGGTTCAGAAAATAGGTTGTAAACATTTTGAAAAATGTCCTAAGATGTAGTTCATCTTAAGTGTGCTATGAATGAAAATAAATGCTCAAAATAGGATGAGTAAAGATGGTGGGTGGCCAGTCTGAAGCAGCTGCTATGGCGACACCAGCTGCAGCAGGGGACGTGTGGCCAGAGCCACATACTAGGAGGAGCCTGCCAACAGAGACAAGCAGGAGTCCCACCCCCTACTGAGTTGGCAGGGTAGGAGCACTGCCCTGCCAGGTGCAGCTGCAGCCACCCAGCTGCAGCTGCAGACTGGGCATCTATGTGCTCTCAGAGACCCAGGAACCCCACCCCCAACTCCTGCAGGCTCAGAAGTGCCTGCTCCCTCTGTCTGGCCTCTCCCTGCTCCTGGCACCCACTGTGATTTTGGAGCAAAGTTGAGGCCAGTCCAGGTGTTGTCATGATCTGACCAGTTGTACCTGTGCTTAGGGCAGTGCTGACATGCCAGTCCCCTGCCATCTGGGTCCCCTCTGGACTTTGGGAACCAATAAGCATGGGAGAGAGGCTGAGGGAGTGCTGAGGGCAGCATGGCACGGGCTGCAAGTACCCCTCAGCACAAACAGCCTAGGCACCATGGGCATTATGGACAGCGGGTTGGTGGGAACAGGAGGCAGGAGGGCTCCTGGGTGGAAAAAGGCAAGTCCTTGATGAAGCCTTGCCTTCAAGCCAGGGCAGCCTGAAGCCGGGTGGCCAGGCTGACAGGTTCATGAACTGGAGTGAGAACTTACGGTGTTTTTTTCTGGGCTGCCCATGGCTGCCCATGAACCAGTCAGCATGCACTTCCTCCCATCTGAGCCCATAAAAACCCCAGACTCAGCCAGACTTGGAGAGAGGTTGGGATTACCAGCTGGGAGAAGGAGCTACCCACTTTGGGTTTCCTTGACTCATTAGGTCCAACTACCTGTGGAAAGGTGCTAGGAGCTACCGACTAGAGGTCTCTTCTTGTTGGAGGGTCTCCTCTCCACCAAGAACTAGACACTCCTTGAGATGACCAGCATGCCTGTGGAAAGGAGCTGCCCACTTCAGGTCTCCTGAGAGCCGTTCTATTGCTCAGTGAAGCTTCTCTCTGCCTTACTGATTCTCCAGTTGTCTGCAGAATTTATTCTTCCTGGATGTGGAACAGGTTGCGGATGACAAGGGGAGAAGAGAAGAGCTGTGACCCTTTGGGGACCCCAGACGTTAGGGGCTCTCTGAGCCAGGGCTGTGACACCCTCCTTGGGGCTTTGTGGTTCCTGGTGTCTCCAGGCTTCCGGCACCACTGTGTTCCCCTCGTCCAGATGTGGATGCCCACAGCAGAAGCTGCATGCAGTACCTCTTGTCCAGCCACAGCCTTGAATGGAGCTGGCACATATACTGGCAGCTGGAGCTGCCCACCCCATCACAGCCACTGGTATGCTTGGCTGTATGCAGTGACAGGACCCTACACTGCCACACCCCTCACCACTTTGTGCCTGCTCGCCCTTGGCAGGTGTGGGATCCAGGCCAGTAGCACGAGCCAAGTGCAGCCTCCTGGGCTGAGTGGGTAGAAGGAGCCCAGCAGGTGTGAACAATACTCAGGCAGAAGACACTGCCAGCCATAGAGGTTTCCAGTTGGTGAAGCAACACTCCAGGGATACTGTGACAGTAATATTATAAAAGGACTGATAGATTAGCCTACAAGACTATCACCAGCTATGATGCACTGTTATCACAAAAGTTATAATAATGATTTGTACCTCCGAATCACAAATGTTTGAAATGATCACCAAAATGAATTTTAAGAAAGCATATAGCATGATAATGGCTTTCATAGTGGTAGCTGGTTAAAAATTAAACTAAAACAATTGAAAGTTCTTTAATTTATTCTTGAAATAAACTGGTGATTTGGTGCAATTATTCCCAACGTAACAGAAACATCTCTGTTAGAATGTATCTCCAGATTTATGATTTCTATTAAATAATATCACTAAATAATATTACAACTATCTTTTTTTAGTACTGTGGTAGAGACTGTTTTGCTCAGTAAATCCACGATAACCTTTTCTTAGTCACACAGCAGAACTGTAGTTTCTAGGTTCCTTGCTTTAGGTATTGCCACATGACTGGGTTCCAGAACAAATAGAAGATTCTGGAAGCTGGACTGACATCCCACACTTCCAAGTTTGACCCATACAGAACATGGAGTCCTCTCTTTACTCACCTACGGTTGAATGGAGAGGAATCCAAGCATATAGACGAAGACAGAGCCTCAAATATAAAGAAACTTTGTAGCTGAACGACTGTGTAGAACAGAGTCCCTCATTAGACTGTGAATTTTTGAGTGTTAAGCCACTGAAATTATGGAAACACTTGTTAAAGTTTCTGTTTATTCTTACAAATACAAATACCTGAAAAAACAATAAAAGTAAGATCCAGGCTACTGGCCTGGATCCCACACCTGCCAAGGGCGAGCAGGCACAAAGTGGTGAGGGATTTGGCAGTGTAGGGTCCTGGCACTGCATACAACCAAGCACACCAGTGGCTGTGATGGGGTGGGCAGCTCCAGGTGCCAGTACAATAAAAGTGCCATTATGGTTGTGGGTTGTTTTTTTTTAAATGCTTTTCTTCTTTCCATTTGTTCTCTGTATTCTATAGTTTCTTTTATTAGTAATTTAAGTGAAAAAGTCTAGAGTCTTGCATATGGCACTAAACTATATTTATTTTATATCATCTCAATTGCTCTGTGCTTGAGCTTCTTGTCATATGTTTTTCCCATTCCTAGAGGTCTTATCACAGTGCTAAATATGTGGTAGGAGTTTAGTAATTGATGTTAATTTATCTTATAATTAATTGTCTGTATGAAAGACTTACATATTTTGCAACTTGATATCAAAGCTTTCCTTCTGCGATGTTAAGGATTCAACTAACAAATGTTGAGTGCTCACTTTGGGAAAGTACAGTTGTGACAGTGGAGGTATGATTGGGAGCAAAACATCGTTCCAAATGTTAGGAAACTTACATTCAATGGGGAGATAGACAAAGGACAGACAAGCAAATAACAGGTAACATAATTTCAAGGAGCAATAACATCTATAGAAAAGAAAATTAAAGCAGAGTTAAAATGGGGAAGAATTCTAGGTGAGTGATGGGGTCTATTTTATTTTAGGCAGAAGTGGTGTCTTAGCAGAGACTGAAGAGTGATAAAGAAGTATATCTTGGTAATTTTGGGAGAAGAATGTCCCAGGGAGATGGAGCAGCTGGTGTAAAGTTCTCCAGGCAGGAAGAAGCTCAAAATGTTCATAGGAGAATGAGTTTGACCATAAGTTACAAAAAGAATGGGAGGAGATAATATCAGAGGGACAGTGACTTATGAGCCATACTAAGGAGTTTAGACTTTATACAAGTACTAAGCAGTGTTAGAGTTTCTTTACACATAAAACCTCATTTGATTGTTACAACAAACCTGAAAGTTTCAGGTTGCAGTTTCAAATAAAAAGAAGGTGGTAGGAGAATTTAAGTAACATACTCCATTGTGAGAAACAATCTGCATTATATACCAAACCTGATTGGCACGAAAGCCTGTTTTTCAAATAACCACTGAAAAATACTGCCTCCAGATTTTGGCTAAGCCTTTCAATGTATGTACAGTACCTCGAATATTCAAGATTGTGACCAATCCTCTTCTAAATCTTTCTGGTACTCTACAGCATTTATTCTTCCTTGAGGAAAGTCAAAAGTTTCTCCTTCACACAAGAAAGTTGAAGGAATTTGCTGTGAATCAATGACAACCAATTTCTTTCCCTTTTTCACTAGGGCATACGGGGGTTTAGGGGGTGTATTAGGTGTATTAGTCTATTCTCACACTGCTATACAGAAATACCCAAGGCTGGGTAATTTACAAAGAAAAGAGGTTTAATTGGCTCGTGGTTCTGTGGGCTGTACAGGAAACATGGTGGCGTCTGCTTCTGGGGAGGCCTCAGGGAGCATTTACTCATGGTGAAAGGCAAAGCGGGAGCAGGCGTTTTAGGCAAAGCAGGAGCAGGCGTCTTATGGCAGGAGCAGGAGGAAGAAAGAGAGCGGGGAGGTGCCACATACTTTTAAGCAGGCAGATCTTCGTGAGAACTCTATCACAAGACAGCACCACACGAATGGTGTTTTTTTTTTTTTTCTTTTTTTTTCTCTATCGCCTCCCCACCCCTCCACGAATGGTGTTAAATATTCATGCAGGATCCACACCCAAGATCCAATTACCTCCCACCAGGCCCCACTGCCAACATTGGAAATTACAATTCAGTATGAGATTTGGGTGGGGACACAGATCCAAACAACACCAGGAAGTTTGTTATAAAATTTTAAAATTTTACATTCTGTTTTTGTGCTATTTTAAAAAAAACCAGTTAACTATATCCTGGGTTATATGACCTCCTTAGACACAAGAACAACCTGGTGAATTCAGTGCCTATGTTAGCATTTATATTTAGGATGGTGCTGACACCCAAGCCAAGTCGTACTACTTTTTTGTTGGGTTAATGGAGGTGGAGGAGTGAGTGGCAGCCAGCACTGAAGTAATAACCACCAGCAAAATGAAGGGTAAGCAATGTTTAGGTGGCCAGTAGGAATGAATGTTTTTCCATACTTCAAGCTGAAAAAGGCATGAGAGAACAAAGCCATCACAGGATACACACGTCCTCCATGTCTGCCTAATAGAAGGTGAACTCAGCTCTCACTCCACAAGCAGCAATTTAGTTTTAGCAAAACAACACTAGTTGTCATATTAAACAACTATTTGTTTGAATTGTATTGGTCCTGAAGTTTTACCTATTTTGTAAATTCATTTTGGTTTTATAGTTGTAGAGGGCTGTAGCATTGATAATTTATACCTGCTTTATGTTACTAAATATTAAGAAGGCACTCAATAAAAATAATTTAAATACAAATTGGGATCTGCAGAAATGTTTCCTTTAAAAGAGATTCACACTTTTTTTAAATTTAAGAAATACTGATTTAAAATATACAACAAATGTAGAGGAGAGAATTCTAAATATATTTTGCTAACTTTGTTAGCATCTAACATATATACAAAACATGTAGCTCAAGCTAGATGACATGTAAATTTAACTACAAGGTTGTTCATTGGAGTGTACTTTATGACAGTAATGATTAAAAACATTTAAATAGAAAACTAAAATTTTTATTATTAGAGAATTAAATAAATGCTAAATATTACACAGTTGAATACATTTTACACTTCAGAATGATACTATAGATACATGTTTATTGACTTAGAAAAATATTCACTGTGTATTGTTAAGTGAAAAGACAAAATGTATATGTAATTTAATCCTATTTAGTGAAAATGTGTGTTTGTGTGTGTGATGTGTAGTGAAAATTTATGCATAAGAAAAGGCAAAAATATACCATGGGATTTAGTCATCCTCTCTGGGCTGTGGGATTATGAGACATTTTCTTTTTTGATTCACCTGTGTTTTCTAACTTTTCCACATTGATCAGAAATCAATTTTGTCATTAAAAAGAATTAAATTTAAAATGTAATTTAAACATTCCAAAAGACATTCAAAATAACCACATCAGTTTGGAAATAAGCATCAAGGAGAACTTCCAACAGATTACATATGAAAGATTAAAGAGTGTGTGAGGCAAAAGATGGCGCATAGATTTTGAAAATCCTTTGAGAAATATGAAATAACATCAGAAATATTCATTGGAAATAACAGGATGGGGCATCAGAAAACCACTCCTGGGAATAGCTCACTTACACACTGAAATGTGGATAGTTTCTCACAGTTCTGGGATGTAATTGTACTCTTTTATCTTTCCCAAATGAAAATAACAGATACCACTGGAGTCAGGTTGTACTTTTCTACCAAGAAACTAAAAGCATTTTTTAAAGAGTAAAATTTTAACCATGATTTCCTAATGATTCATGATCATAAAAAGAAAAATTTTAATCATTTATGTACCTCATCATTTTGAGAAATAAATGACATACATAACTTCAAAAAAGTAAAACTTGAAAGGATTATACATTTCCTCCCCAATTATT
Organism: Sapajus apella; assembly: GCF_009761245.1. Taxonomy (NCBI): domain Eukaryota; kingdom Metazoa; phylum Chordata; class Mammalia; order Primates; family Cebidae; genus Sapajus; species Sapajus apella. The sequence continues at coordinate 21,667,963 of NW_022436962.1, read as the reverse complement.
TCTGTAGAAAATTTAGAAAGTATAGAAAATTTCAAAATATGAGCCAAAATATTTGCATTTCCCCCACCCACAGAAATGACTATTAACATTTTAATGCATGCATTTGGTCTTTCTCATCTGTATCTATGTCTATATATCTTAAAACTATTTGGATGTAGTAAACATACCAATTTATAAACTATTTATTTATGTAAAATATGCTCAGAGCACTTTTCTTCATTAAAAAAATCTTAGCAAACAAAAATATTGACTATTTTGGCCAGGTGCAATGACTCACACCTGTAATCCTAGCACTTTGGGAGGTCAAGGAGGGTGGATTGCCTGAGCTCAGGAATTCAGACTAGCCTGGGCAACACAATGAAACCCTGTCTCTGCTAAAACTTAAAAAAAAAAAAATTGGCTGGGCATGGCAGCATATGCCTGTAGTCCCAGCTACTTGGGAGGCTGAGCCAGGAGAATTGCTTAAACCTGGGAGGTGGAGGTCGCAGTGAGCTGAGATCACGCCGCTACACTCCAACCTGGGTGACAGAGCAAGATTCCTTCTCTAAATAAATAATAAAAAATAACTATTTCTAGTAGTCTTTTATTAAATAATTTTCAAGTTGTTGTAGAGTATTAGAATATTCTAATTGTAATTTTTCTATTACAAACAATACTGAGAGGAACATAAAACTTTGAACTTCTCTTTAATTTTTATTTTTTAGAATATATTCCAGAATTAGAGTAAATGGCTTAAGATGTAGACAGTTAAAAGTACTTAAATGTACTCTAAATGGCAGGAAGGCCATTTTTAAAGAGCAGAATTCGCTTGAGATCATGGAATTAAAAACATCCGACACATCAGATTAATCTTCATATTACATTATAAATATTTACAGTTTTCTTAAGAAGAAGTGGAAATAGCTTTATGCTTGTTTGTTTCTTTGCTTATTTTCAATGCTGAGAAAGAGAAAAAGTGCTCCTCCATTCCCTGATCCTGGCTCTGACCCCACCTGTGAGATGATTTTAATGAGAAGCCCTACTATGGAAACACATGTTGTATGCCACATGCATTCCAAAAGATTGGATTCTGGCCTTTCTACCCCATATCTACATCACAGGGTTCAGATGAAGAGTTGGGTAATGTATGTGGGCTCTACCTGATAGCTCCACCCCAAATCCACCGTGACTATTTTATTTCTATGTGTTTGTGATGCTTTCCCCACAGACCTTGAGTTTCATGGGAGCTGGGTCTGTTTTTCTCATTCACTGTTGTATCCTCTACATAGAAATACTGATAAAACAGCAGAGTAGAAGAGTGTCTGCTTCCTCATAATCTTCCACCACAGGGAATTCGTTTCGGTTTTTAGCCTTTGCCAATTTGATAGCCAAATATGGAACTTATTGTGCGATACTGGTACGGTTGAATTTAAACTCCTATGTTTATTTTCCTTTTGTAATTTGCTTCTTTGTGTTCTTTGCCTATTTTTCAATTAAAGAATTCCCCTTTTTCCTGTTGATGTAAAATCTTTTTTAAATGTATCAGATAGCAACCCTTTGTCTACCAAGTACGTTGCAAATATTGCCTCCCTGGTTTCTTACTTGTAGTGTTTTTAAGATACACATAATTTTACTTTTTTTCTTAAATATATGAATGTTTTCCTCAATGGTTTTTGCTTTGTACTTAGAAAGCCTTTCTCTAATGCTTGTCAAATTTTTTTGTGGCTTTATTTTTTAAAATTTTAAGCTTGCTAATCTGCAAATGTCATGATGATGAGCATTTAGTACTGGGATATCTTCTTATTGGTCCCAAATGCTAAAGAATAACTACTTATTATTGCATGACTTCCTCCTTGCATGGAGTTACTTCAACAAAAGCCTTAAAAAATAATGTTGATTTTTTTCCCTATAGTTTAAAAGACAGGTGTTTTACTCTGAGCAATATGGAAAAACTTCCTATAAATACTCCAAATATTTTTCTCTTTTCCCCAGATTCCATATTCATAGTGATAGCTATAAGTAGCTACCACAGTTCTTATTTAAATAGTTCTCTATATTTGCTCTATCCCTGATCCTTTGAGACTAGGTCTCAGAGAGTCAACTTTCCACTCTGCCACTCACCAACTACCTGGAGAATCTTTTTGTTAGCCACAACTCAGTGATGACATAGCAATCTACAATCCTTCTTTGGGGAGAAGTTGGGAAGAAGGAAATCTGCAGATATTGATCCAATAATAATTTTCAGTGCCACCACAAAGTAAAAGCTACCATTCTTTGATGAAGGTGATGGTCATTTAATGCCATCTATGATAAAGATGGTAAAACTCATAAGCTTTGCTTGTTAAATCATTAAATTTCTTTAACTCTAATTCTTTTACAATGTCACTTATGAACATTTTCCCAAAGGAAATGGTTCACAATAAGTTCCTTGATCTGTTTTATAAGCTTCCCTGATTTCATTGCATTCAATGGTGAGTTTACTCAGAGGTGGGCCAGGCCCCCGTCAGCTCATGCAGCTCCTGTGGTCTAACAAAACAAAACCTACTCTTCTTCCAGGTGGGTGGCAAGTGAATTCCTGAGTGTGGGTCAGATTTCAGCCTCAAGGTGTTCTTCAGCCTGGCCCTCTTATGCAGGGCACAACCTACACAATTGCACAGAGTGGCAGGGTCTTTGATGCCTCTTATTAATATACATGGCATACAATTGAAAAGTGGCAACATGGAGGACAGCCTTCATATTCCTCCATGAAGTTTCCATGCCAAGATCTTGAGCTGGATGAACCGTGGTTCTAATGAACAATTTGGGACATTCTTCCATAGAAGACAGATACTTTGAATAAATTATCATTAAAAACTGGTGGTGCCATGTAGGCCCCTCTTTTCCTCGACATGTAATTAAAAGCAAAACAAAACAAAGCAGAAGTTTCTGGTGAACATAGTACAACTTTGGCTTTATTTTGCCCATGATCACTTTTATATTGAGAGACTGAAAGAGTTGTCATTTATTTTTAGTGAATATTACCTGAATTGGAGCTCTACTCATACTAAAATGTACAAAAAGAAAAGCAATTAAAATGTTTATATTTTTGGTCTCTAATTAATGCAAGTATCTGTGGAGGCAATGCTCCTAAGAGTAGCAGAAACAGCTAGCTAAGCTGGAACCAGGGTCTGTTACTGAAGCCTTTAAATTTAGGATGAATCTCCCTGATGCCTGACTCCTATCACATGCCTTTTGCTTGAGATTTGGATAGACTTTGTTTTTTAGGGCCATATAGTACAAAAACACTCGATAAATGTTCATGGAAACAATATAGTCTGCATCACTACAATTGTGTCTTTAATGTTTTGGGGCAGGTTGATGGGGCAGAGAGAAATTAGAGACAGGTGGGCGAGGCACCAAGCACAACTGTGAGGCATAGGCTGCCTAGGAGCAGTGGGAGGAGCTAGCAATGGGACATACTGCACATTTGATGAACTCAGTCACAAGGAACAAGTTCAAAGACTTTCTTGCATGACTGATGGAAGGCCTCTGTAGGTTTGTGTGCCAGGAAGAGAGCCACATCTGTGTCTCTAACCAAATAACCTTCATCTTGGGCTTCACTTTTAGTGTAAACTTTATCCTACTCACTGATGTCTTAATGGAAGTGTGTGAGTCCTCTTAGGCAACTCACAGCTTTTTGAACCCTGACTGATGGCTATGGCAGAACTTCTTGTTAGCAATGCCCAATTAGCTCTGTTTGGGACTCATCAGTAAATATAAAATTATTCCCATACAAAGTTTGAATGGCCCATTTAAAACATTTAATTATACTAGATTATATTGCCTGAAAGAAGTTTTGTGTTTTCAAGGTATTTATTAATATAATCCTTGAGACTGACAAGTATTATCTGTACTCCTCTTACTGTCATCATGAGTTGTGATGTCATGGCCTATTCATGGGTCCCAATTCTCAATTTTAAAAACAATGCAATGCATCTGCATCTCCAAACAGATTTTCTTTGTTTGAGATTGGGTTTGAGTGGGAAGGGTGTATTAGTCCATTTTCACATTGCTATAAAGATACTCTCTGAGACTGGGTAATTTATAGAGGAAAGAAGTTTAATTGACTCACAGTCCTGCATGGCTGGGGAGGCCTCAGGAAACTTTCAGTCATGGTGGAAAGGGAAACAGGCACCTTCTTCACAAGGCAGCAGGAGAAAGAAGAATGAGTGAAGGAGAAACTTGCCAAACACTTATAAAACCATCAGATCTTCTGAGAACTCACTCACTATCATAAGAACAGCATGGGGAAAACTGACCCCATGATTGAATCACCTCCCACCAGGGTCCTCCTTCAACACCTGGGGATTATGGGAATTACAATTCAAGATGTGATTTTGGTGGGAACACAAAGCCTAACCCTATCATTCTGCCCCTGGCATCTCCCAAATCTCACGTCCCTTTCACATTTCAAAACCAAGTATGCCTTCCCAGCAGTCTCTCTAAGTCTTAATTCATCCCAGCATTAATCTGAAAGTCCAAGTCTAAAGTCTTATCTGAGACAAGGCAAGTCCCTTCTTCCTATGAGCCTTAAAATCAAAAGCAAGTTAATTGCTTTCAAGATAAAATGGGGGTACTGACATTGGGTAAATGCTCTTATTCCAAATGGGAAAAATTGGCCAGAACAAAAAGGCTATAGGCCTCATATAATTCCAAAACTCAGTGTGGCAGTCATTAAATCTTAAAGCTCCAAAATGATCTCCTTTGAGTCTGTGTCTCACAGCTGGGGCACACTGATGCAACAGCTAGGCTCCCACGGCTTTGGGCAGCTTCTTCACAGGCTGGCATTGACTGTCTGTGGCTTTTCAGGTGAACAGTGCAACCTGACAATGGACCTATCATTCTGCGATCTAGAAGACAGTGGCCCTCTTCTCACAGGTCCGGTCCCCACTGGGGCACTGCCTAATGGACCTGTGAGAAGAGGGCCACTGTGGGGTTCCAACCCCACATATCCCCTTCACACTGCCCTAGAAGAGGTTCTCCATGGAGGCTCTGCCCCTGCAGCACACCTCTGCCCAGACATCCAGGCATTTCCATACAGCTTCTGAAATCTAGGTGGAGGTTCCCAAACCTCAGTTCTTGCCTTCTGTTCACCCACAGGCCCAATACCATGTGGAGTCCCCCAAAGTTTGGGGCTTGCACCCTCTGAAGCAATGGCCCGAGCTGTAACTTAACCCCTTTTCTCCATGGCTGGGACACATAGCACCAAGTCCAGAGGCTGTACATAGCAGCCAGTTCTCTGGGCCTGGCCCACAAAACCATTTTTCCTCTTAGGCCTCTGGGCCTGTGATGGGAGGGGCTGCCACCTAGCTCTCTGAAATGCTGTGGAGCCATTTTCCTCATTGTCTTGGTGATTAACATTCAGCTCTTTATTACTTATGCAAATTTCTGCAGCTGGCTTGAATTTCTTCCTAGAAAATTGTTTTTTCTTTACTATCACATCCTCAGGATACAAGTTTTCCAAACTTTTGTGCTCTGTTTCCCTAACTTTTATGCACTGTTTCCCTTGTAAACATAAGTTCCATTTTCAGATCATCTCAAGTTTAAACTTCTATAGATCTCTAGGGCAGGGGCAAAATGCCGCTATTCTCTTTGCTAAAGTATAGCAAGAATGACCTTTGCTCCAGTTGCTAATAAGTTTTTTATTTACATGTGATACCACCTCAGCCTGGACTTTATTGTCCACATCACTATCAACATTTTGATCAAAACCATTAAAACAAGTCTCTAGGACGTACCAAACTTTCCCACATCTTCCTGTCTTCTTCTGAGCCCTCCAAACGTTGCAACATCTGCTTGTTACCCAGTTCCAGAGTCCCTTCCACATATTCAAGTATCTTTATAGCAGTGTCCCACTACCTCAGTACAAATTTTCTATGTAAGTCTGATTTCACACTGCTCTTAAGATACTATACAAGGCTGGGTAATTTATAAAGGAAAGAGGTTTAATTGATTCATTGTTTCTCATGGCTGGGGAGGCCTTGGGAAACTTACAATCATGGAGAAAGGGAAAGCAGGCACCATCTTCACAAGGCAGCAGGAGAGAGAAGAATGAGTAAAGGAAGAAGTGTCGAACACGTATAAAACCATCGGATCTCATGAGACTTACTGTCACAAAAACAGCATGGAGGAAATCACCCCCATGATACAATCACCTCCCACTAGGTTCCTTCCTCAACACTTGGGGATTATGGGAATTACCATTCAAGATGAGATTTGGGTGAAGAAACAAAGCTTAACCATATCAAAGGCAAGCTTGATTTATGGTGAATTCTCTTTTCTAATGATAGCTACTCATTTTTGATACTGTGTTAGAATATTTATCACAGTTTAGATAGTCACATAGGAACATAGATCAATATTGAGCTGGATGTCAAAGGATGTTAGATCTGATTCTGGCAAAGTCTCTAATAAAACTTGAGAAAATCATCTGGCTTTTCTGTTTCAGTTGCTTTATGTGTTGAAGAAGGAAAAGAATGCTTGTCTTACGCACTTCAGAGGCTTATCCTGAGAATCTTAAATGTAAAAGTACTTTGCAAACTACATAGCACTCCCTAAGTGCACAGTTTTTATTAGGAGGCCCTGCTACCTCCCTACCTGAGGGAGTCTTTCCAGAACCTCCCTGCTCCCACCCATCACTGGCACTCCTGCTGCTCTGTTTAGAGAAACACATTTTATGGCAGCACAGATACAGACCTGGATCATGGGGTCACTGCTGTGTTTCCATTACAAATACACAGGCTTCAAGCTTCAGCCCTTTCCACATGCTGAACTTCATTGGAGTCCCATGTGTTGAGAGCCGTCTGGAAGAGACCCAACAATTACAGAGGAGTGCACCATGCAGACTTGGCCTGCTTGTAATTTCAACCTGAACTTCTGGGGGATTGTTATGGGGTCCCATCCTGCAATCTTTCAACATGGAAAACTCTCCTGGGACTGGAAGGGCTGGAAATTCTTGAAGAGTGGGAGGTAGAACCTCTAGGATTGAACATCACGGAGGACCCTGTAACCAGAATGGAACTTAAATCTCATTTCACGAGCCTTCTAATTTTCTGTGTCTGTGTGGCCTTTTACTTGAAATAAATAAGCAAAGGATATAGTTTTAAGTATAGTGGTTTCCACGCTCCTGGGGCTGATTTCTCCTTTGCCCCCCATGTTGATACTAGATCACAGTTGTAGAAATGGATCCAAATGGATTTTGCAGAGATAGTCGAAAGCCATGCCAATTTGGCCTCCTTTGTGCAGTAAGTACAGTGTGAGTAGCTGCCAGATAGAGAAGAGAGAACCCCAAGTCAATTATTAATTACTTTAGTTCCCCTTAGGGTCAGCAAACCACAGCTGCACAATGTGCTACAGCACCTATTCTGTGACCGTGGAGAATTGTGGGCACATGTATATAATATTCTGCAAAAGCAGGGTTGTTAACCATGGTGTAGAATGAATAATGGAACTAGTCTCCAATCCATGTTTCCATGAATCTGTCTGTTTTTGTCACATGGGTGTCCAGTCTCTGTAAGTGGTAGCATTATTCATGAGACTAAAGTAGGCACACAGACTCAGGGAAAGGCTGGAGATGAAAACAAAAGCTGTAGTATTCCTTCATCAGCGTGTAGTGACACCACTGCTGCCATTATACTGAAAGTCAGCATGGAGGGGCTGAGACCAGAGCCCCTCATTCATTGGCTCCATTATAGTATCATTTACTGATTTTAAAGTTCCCAATGTGGCTAGTAGCGTGTCTCTGTACCTCATAAGCACCCATTCTTTTTTATTTTTAATAGAATCAGTTTCTTTTTCTTCTTTTTTTAAAAAAGCAGTCCACCAACATCATCTGGGGGAAAATGAAGCAATTACATTAAAACATATTCCCCAAAGAAGTTCATAACACCTGAACTAAGGAGTTCTTTAGGAAACCCTGTCCTGAGGCAGGAGTAAACAGGTAACTCAATCCTGTAGGTAAAAGTTTGGCAAATTTTTCTGTGAAGGGCCAAGATCAGATAGTAACTTTTTTGGCTTTGTGGGCAATAAAATGGTCTCTGTTGAAAATACTTAACTCCATTGTAGTACTAAAACTGCATCAACAATGCTTAAATAAATGGGTATGGCTCTGTCATAATAGAACTTCATTTATAAAAATAGACAGTAGTCCAAATTTGGCCCATAGGCTGTAGTTTACTGACTTATACAATAGGCTGCTATATACAATATTACATGTGTTGACAATAAAAAATTCAGCAGACTATTGTCTATAGACTATTAATGTCTCTTATGTGCTACTGTAGATACCAAAATGAGTTAAGACTCAGTTTAATTTATATACATTGTCTATCAGCTATGCAATGGAGGCAGAGAATGGTGTTTTTATTCTTAGACAGTAGATTTATTAATATATATAGCTTCAATTCACACTGTGTGAGGCACAATTACATGCCTTCTCTTATTTAATCTTCAAAAAAATATAGTGAAGTAACCTCCATTATTCCTGGTTTACAAATGAGACAAATATAGGCCCAGAAAGGTTAAGTCGTGTCCCCATTAGTTTTACACTAGTTGGTAGTGGAGGAAGAGTCCAACCCAGACCACAAGAACATTATCACAGATGTCCTAGATAACAGATTTTCTTCTAACATAAATAGTTTATTTTGAAAAAGAGGAGAAAAGATAGGAAACATCTTGAGTCCAAATAAGGGAGCTGAGAGGAGGGCTGGGTGTCCAAGACCACTTTTAGGGTGGGTTTTCTTTTGTTTTGTTTTGCTTCGCCTTAACATTAACATTGTGGCTATGTGCTGGAAAGGACATACATTCTTCATTCTTTTTTCATTACTTGAGAATGGTTGCAACCATTATGCAAAACCAATAAAAGGAAAATTTTTAAAAAAATGTCCTTTGGCAGGCGATGCCCAGCTGAGGAGCAGCACAGGTCTCACGGGAGAACAATATGCATTTTGCAGAATTTCTTAAGAGATGATTTATGGTTTTGAGAAAACAAAACAGGAAATTGAATTAAAAGGATAAGCATATTTAAATAATGCTCAAGTGATGACATAACCAACTGAAGTCCAAAGTCACAACCTAGAATCAAGCATTGTGAGCTGCAAGAATTTTCTGGCATTGGCTGGATAGTGTCCATAAATGAAGAGGTCTTTCATTATTTAATTGGTGTTGCATCATAATTTTTGAATAAATAAAAACTAACTTCTTAAATTGGAAATATGGCCCTAAATACAAGGCTCTTGGCATATCTGTGCTGAAAACACTGAAATATTACCTTCATTCTTTTGTCATAAATTTTGGTGCCTATCTCTGGACTGACAGAGCTGCACTTTAGGGCACATTGAGTGGGTATTCTTTCTTCCATGCTCAGTACTTCTTGGGCAGTTAGGAATTTTTTAAATGTCCACTGCAAGAAAACAGAGTTACAATCAGAAGGAAAGAAAATCAAGAGTTATTTGCTATCGTCAGTAGTAAATACAAATATAAAAGATACACACTTTTCCCCTCATATTGTGTTCAGTGAAACACGTTTCAGGAAGAGAAAACAGATTTCTCATTTGAGTCAGTATACTCTATCTGCAGCATTTTTGTTTGTTTTTTCAAGGTTCTTGAACATCAGGAGGTAAAAGAAAGAAACTCTGGGTACTTGAGTACATTCAAATTCTGAATCTTCACTCAAACATTTCTGAAAGAAGGTTTATATTTTTCATTAGTTATAGAACAATGCTCTTATAGCTGAAGAGGATGATTTTACATACTTCTCATTTTTTTCTTTGTTCTACAATATAAGTAAGTGAGTTAGATTATACAATAACATAGCCTGTATTTTACAGTGAGGATACTGAGACGCTATGCTATTTTTTAAGACAGCCGCACTCTTAACTACTACACTAATCTGCCTCTAAAAGAGGACCTAAAAACTATGCGGTCATTCAAGTGCGATGACATTGTCATTAACTCAATTTCAGCAAGAAATTTTTCCTGACTTACTTGATTCTATTAGTTTGTTGCAATGGGGTTGTGTTTACAAATAACACATATAAACTTTCTTGCTCAGTCCATTTTGTAATGAATGATACACTTTTCTGTAATGCCTCCCCAGATTCAGCAGTTGGCTGAACACAACTAACCACTAACCATCCAGGAAGTCAATTTATTTTTTCATCTTTTCTATCAGATATCAAGTCCCCTAGAGTAAAAGTTGTATCTTTTTTCTTTTGTATTTCTAGCACCTGTCATGCGGTATATAATTTAAAAGAAAAAGTCATCTAAAAAAATCAGGATGTTGAGTAGAAATTATATATGACTTGATTTATTTTTATAAAGTTTTTATGTGGTATATGGTAGATTATTTGCAGGATAGCTACTGTAATTCTCCTCTAAGTATGTGTGCCTCAGGGCTTATCCAGCTGACTTTCATTGACCAAATAGAATGCAGCAGAAGTGATGGGGTGTGATCCTAAGCCTCAAGAGGTCACGCTGCTTTTGCTCCTGCACTCTTGGAACCTGGCTACCCATCCAGACTATTTCGCTGGAGACATGTGGCCCAGCTGATAGTGACCACAACTCTAGCGACATCTTTGAAGACAAGTTAGCCCATAAAGCCCCAATTTAGCCACTGAATAACTGCTAACTGCAGCTTTAGAAGTGACCCTACATGACATAAGCAGAACTTCCCAGCTGAGCCCAGACCAAATATGAGCAAATAAAATGGTTACGACTTTAAGTCATAAGTTTCACGATTTTTTTAATAGCAATAGAGTACTGATACCTATGAGCTTATGAAAGCTGAATATTTTCATCTATCACATCCTTGAAGTGAATAAAATCATACATACAATTTAATCATAAAATAACAACCAGAAACATACAGTTGAAAAGCCTTTTATAACTGAACACATATCCATCCCATGAGGTTCATCAAAAGCAATCAGCTAGGACACTGTTTCTCTATTTTTATATTTCTTAGGGGAGTTCAGTGATATGAAATTAACTTTACAGATCAACCTGCAGGCATTTCTTCAGAGACTGAGGACACTAGTTTCGTTAATCCCTTTTATATTGTTTGATAACATATTTAGTGAAATCTGCTGACATTGTTTTTCTTTGGAATTTGACCTATTACAATAATAGTTTCATGATTATAAACTTAGATTTGAAGAGTGGTCTCTAGGATAGGAGTAACAGTATAATAAAACATGGGACGAAAGTCCTTCTGCTCATTAAGATATAGAGAGCTCAGGTCACAGGAAGGTGTCTAGGTGTAAGAGAAGAGAAGGTTGGGCTAATCTGAAAGAATAATAACAACATTGGCTGTGAGTAGAAAAAGATTATGAGCAGAAACCATGTGCTGGAAAGCTAAGGGTATTGTCCTGGGGGGAAGAAAAATAGGGTGTCCACATTTTGAAAGTTTATAGATTTTCTTCACCTGATTACTAAAGGCAGCAGAAAAATCACTCTCTTATTATAAAAACATTGCCAATATAACAATAAATATAATGCAATTACCTTATCATTGGCAGTGAGTAAAACACTTTGGACACATTATCTCCATTTTACATTTTATGCCAGAAATATTATCACAGTTTTATAGATGAGTAAACTGAGGCTCAAGAAAGTCAAGTGACTTGCTAAGTTCATACAAGTTACCAAGGCATTACTTAAGGACTCAAACCCAGGCTATCTAATGTCAGAGCATCTTTATTTAATTACAATACTAGATTTATTATAGTCCTTAGAAACTGAAATACAATGGAAGACCTGGGGAAGAAAAATGCCCAATGAGCTGTGACATCAAGCCATTATAGAACTGCAAGAAATTGTAACTAAAGGTTATTTTGCTCATATCTTTACCATCATCCCACCTAAATCATTTCAGATGAAAATGTAACTTGTTATGAGGAAGAAATTAATTCTCTCTAGTACTATTTTTCCCTTCACAATACCAAGTGGATAGCTTTACTTAAAAAATCATTTTTCCTAAACTAAAACAATATTATTTCCACTTAGGATTTGTCATTGTATAGAAATATGTTTTGTTCATTGTGTAGACTGTAATCAAGATTGAAACAAATTCAAAAATCTGTCCCAGGGATATTGTTCAAAAATGCCAACAGATATGAATTCTCTAATAACAGAACTACTGTTAGATATGTTTTCTACTCACAGTGAAATTGGGAAGATTTTATACCTGAGAAAGCAAATTAAGAAAATAAACCCCTTCCTGAACTATCTCCACTAAGAGAAATCTCCATAGAATACCAAATATGTTTAATTCTTTTTGTAATTCAGCTGCAGGGTATAGTGTTCTGTTATAAACCTCTTGAATAGAGAGTCACATAAATATAAATACAGAGCTGTTACAGATGTCAGACGAATAAGCTGGGTGGAAAACCTTTCTGAACCCCTGTTTACACAACACCAAATAAAGCTGCGAAATCAAACCACTTTCGAGCTCATGAATGATAGTGGAGTTTGGGTAGCTCTGAGAGGTTTTCCCCTACAAATTTCCTTTTAAATTGATATTGCCCACAAAGTTAGGAAAGGTTTCCAGTGTAAAAATAGCTACTAATTGAGGTGCTCATGCCCCAACCTGAAAGCAAATCTCCCCTGTAATAGATCCTAAGATATAAAAGGGATAGGATGTATGGTATTAATTAATTAATAGATTCAGGATTCCCCGCTAGCATACCTTTGACATCTACCATCATCTTTTTTTCTCTCTCTGTGTTGGTTTTTTAATTGCTCCCCTAGGCAAGTACAGACAAATATAGACAGGAACAAAGGAGGGAATACAACTAAGGCCATTTGAAGGGCTTCCGTCATGTCATGAAGTGACATCTGTATGATTGAAATAAACCAGACTGCTACTTGTACAGTGACCACTTCAGGTTATCTTAATGAAATGAGATCGCAAAGGGGTCTTTCATTACCAGGTATACCTGACAACCTTGACTGTGGAGTTCTGGCTGACCCAGCTCCACTTCTCAGTTACTGTCTCAGCTGGCTTTTAAATTTTTCTTACCAAATTTTGTTTCAGTTTGAGTAATCTTTGATCATTTAGAATATATTGTTTAAAATGTTCCTATCAAACAGGAAAACATGTTTTGGGAACATCTTTCTCACATCATGTTCTCTTTGGCAATTGTTTGGTGAGGAAAGAAAGCAAGCAGATTGGACCTGGACTCTGTTTCACATTGAAGAGGTGGGAAACTCAGAAGAAAGGAGATGAAAGCCTAAGATGCTGTGTTTTCTCACCAGCGTGGATAGTGAAATGCACAGAACACCGTTGTTTACAGTATCTCTGGGCTGTGAAGCAGCCGTGATTGTAGCTGGCTGGGGCAAACTGAAAGGGTAGCATCACCAAAACCCAACTCATTTTTGAAAATCACAAATCCTTTTCACTGCCTGTGGACAAAATTACTGGCTGACATGCTAAACCTATTAAATATGTATTTTGCAAATTTTGAAATCAGGAAAAATGCTACATAAAAATTTTTACAGATGCTGAATGATTGTAAATGTGGTTAGAGATGTGGGACTCGCTCCAACTTTGTTCTTTCGTGGATTGCTATTAGCTTACATTTGAAATCTCTGTTGGCCACGTATTTCACATTGTTCTTCCAAATGTAATCATTTCTCTCTTTTATCTGATCTCCTACAGTCCCTCTGTTTTCAGCAATATCTGACAGCAATTCCCAAAGATCCAATATAGTCCATTCTAATATCCTTATGTGTACTCTCTTCTCTCTTTGAAATCTAATACCTTAGCAGTGAAATAATTTATTGTGCTTTATTTAGACTTTTATTTTTTGCATGTGTTTTGATACTATCCTTTTGAAAGAGGTTGTTTGGAAATTTAAACCAACTGTTCACCGAAAGTTATGAAAGCATGATTAAGAATTTTTCTCTCTTTTTAAATCCCCTTGAAGCCTTCATTTTTTGGTGTGTGCTATGTCAAATGCTACAAAGTCCATGGGTATGGCAATGATGGGAAAATGAAGATTAATGCTTCTTAGAGCCCTAGCTAATGGATAAAGCCATAGAGAAGATCCAATGGGCCAAAAAATCAGTGACATTTTCTTTTTCTCAGTAGCCCTTAGATTATGTGGGTGTCAGAAGCTGGAGATGTTTAATGCACTGAATATGACCTTCTGGTCAAACGACTATGCCACCATTGTACTTTCTAATAAATAAATGAAAGCTACTTGGTTCCAAATTGCATATACTGTATTTCTATTCATCATGAGTCTTGAAGACATGCATTTTATAAGCATTATCTTAGAATAAGTTTGTATGGGTACAGTATAGTAATATATGGACTGTTAAAGCAGTATTTAAGATCACTTCATTCTCATATCGCCATTCTCTTCTTTGCTCTTCCCTTTTACTCAAGAAAATTCTCCCTTGGTTGTGCCAAAAATTTGAGGCAAGTATGAAAAATATTTTGCTTTATTGCTAACCTGTGAAAATGTGTTTTTTTTTTTTTTTTTTTTTTTTTGCCAGTGTTGTGGTGGTTGGGATTTTTTTTCTTTCTTTCTTACATAGCACTATTCCTGGCAGGATAGATCTTGACGTACAAATAAAATTCCATCATAAATAAGTAAACTATGGTTAGAATAAATAAGTAAAATTGGTTTGGAGTCTGGAAAAATCTATTTCTTATTCTTCTGCTCATGCAAGATATACTTTTCATTGCTTATTACTGAAGGTCATTCCTCACCACTGGAGTGAGCAAGCAAAGGGAATGCCCAGAAAAGAAAACAGGCTTTCATTATTTTTTTACTTTGAGACAGATCCTCGCTGTGTCACCCAGGCTAGAGTGCGCGAGCATGATCATGGCTCTCTGTAACCTCGACCTTCTAGTTCAAGTAATCCTCCCAAGTCAGCCTGCCAAGTAGCTGAGACTATAGGTTTGCACCACCATATCCAGCTATTTTTTAAAATTGGGGAAGTGAGGGGCTTTCTTTCCTTTTTTGGAAAGAGGAGTTCTCACTATGTTGCTCAGGCTGTTCTTGAACTCCTGGCTTCAAGTGATCCTCCTACCTTGGCTTCCCAAATTTTTGGGATTACAAGTGTGACCCACAACACCCGGCCTCTATTCATCTCTAACCAAGATATGAACCTATGAATCAAGCAGTCTCTGTAAGTACTGCCTGCAGTCCTGAGCATCTTAAAGATAGCTACAGGATGCTCACTCTGTCAATAGAATTTTATCTGTAAAGACCATGTCTTTTCCATATAGACATGAGTGACCATACTCATTCATTCAATAAAAGCATATTAAATGTTTTAAGTGCTCTGGATACAAAGAGTGTACAAATCAAAGATAGCTGTCTTCACTCAGCTATTCACATTTGCATAATGTTTAGTGATTTAAATTGCTGGACCAACCAATTAATTATATGATCTTGATTAAACCTGAATTATGTGCCAAAGTTATGTTAAAGTTATGTTACTCTATTAGGTATTAGGACACAACAACTTGATCCCACTTCTCAAGGAGCTCTCAGTCTAATAGTGAAGAAAGACATCTAAGCCAATACATGTGATAAATTATTATAATTACTCAGATGAGCCACAATACAGTGAATACTCAATACTCAATACTCAATAGAGTGGGCCACTTAATTTTGGTAGTCAATGTTTTTTTATCTCCAATGGCCAGTATTTTCTTTAGATCTGCCTTATCAGAAATTGGCACCTACTAGATGTGACCTCCCTTTTCTTATGTGCTTACCTATGCTTTACAAAATCTGCACTATGAAACATTAGTTGTCTATGTCAAATTTAATTCATCTCATAAATTCAGACTTTGACAGTTCAAAAATTGTTATGAACCAGACACTTGCTATCATAATTACTCTGGAGATTAAAGCAGATCAGTCTTGGGTCTCATACACTAAAGTTTAGTTATTAAAGGACAAAACTGGTCTTAACAGATATGTTTTCAGCAGCACAGAATTCTCATAATCTGGAGCCCAGAGATGGCTTTGTTATGTGAGCACCAGTATAAATTAGACATAGGATAGATTGATGCAATTAGAATGAACATTTTAAACAAACAAAAATCAGTAAGTGTGATGGCAATGCTTAAATAAAAGCTATTCTGAAGATATAGGTTCTTCTGGAAAAAAATAAAACAGGATTAAGATTGCTTTTATGGCATTTGATATGCAGCTGTACAAAGCTCTCCCTGATCATGTTTGGATGAGATATTCCTTCTAAGAGCTATTGTGGCATGACATGTATGCCTTAGACTAATACCACATGACACTGAAATTCCACGCTTCTATGTCTGTGTCTCCAGCTAGAGTGCAACCAGTGATATCTGGTTCTGGCTGTGCACATAGTAGGCACTCAATATTTTTTTAGTTTGAATTGACTCACAGGCACAAGTTCCAGCCAGATGTTTAATTATTATCCCATCAACCTATGTGACAATTTCCTTCATCGTGATAAAGAAAGGAATAAATTGGACTCCAAGATTACTTTGACAAGTGGTGGTACTACACTAAAAAGTCCTGCTAGGGCATAACACGAAAAAGAGTTTTAGTACAATGAAGTCTATGTGTTTCTTTTTTAAAACAGATATTGCTTAATCTTCATGCTTGTAAACTTGTCACTCAAAGGGCCTTATGAGTTCATGCTAATATTGAGACATCAAAAAATAAATCTGAAATGTTTGCCACATTTGAGGCAAAGTGAATGTACCAAGCATTGGCAGGGAGGAAATGCCATCTCTGGTCACCTTGTAGACTGCTGACCTTTCAAGAACTGTCCAAGGATAAAAATCAAAACAGTTTCCAACAGGGCTCTGTTTAGTGGTCAAATTATTGAATATTTCATCTTGTCAAAATTTTTATCCACATTCTATTTAGAAAGTGATCTCAAAAGTTTTCTTTGTTTTTTTTTTGTTTTTTTTTTTTTTTTCTGCAAAATGGCAGAATTATTTTTGCTCAGCTTGGAGCAGCACAATTTAGTATTTTTCCTTAAATTTTTTGATAGATTTTTTTTAAAGTCTCCTTTGTAATGTCCTTACCTTCCTTCAAGTAAAATCAGTGGCTAAAGGAAGAATAAATGACAATCTGTATATTTATTTATGAAGAAAGAGCTGACTGAATACATTCTAGTTACGAGAGAGCAAAAATAATTGCTTTTACAAAAAAGAATTAAAATGAATAAAACAGGAATCTTTTTTAAAGAAGCTCACAATCTAATCAAGATTATATACAGGCAAACATTATATTGCAATATTATTTGTAACAACAAATAATTATGGTTATTCTGAGTAGCTATATTGTAATTCATTTATTCAATAAGTATTTATTCAGCATCTACTCTGCTAGACATGAAAGTAGGCACCAGGAATGTAATAGCGAATAAGACTCAGCTTACTACCCTCATGGAGCTTGCGTTCAAGTGGGAAAACAGACAATAAGTTAATGAACACATTAAATAATAAAATATCTACAATAATGCAGAAGGTGATTTGTTCTGAAAAGGAAAGAAGATGGAGCTCTGATAGAAAATGGTAGAGTTTACCATCACAGAGAATTTACCATCACAGAGATGTGATCATGGAGACCCCTCTAACTGCATAACACTCAAGCTAATACCTGAAGAAGACATGTCAGTCATGCAAAAGAGTTAGGGAAAGGATGCCACTGGAAAAAAGGACTGCTAATGCTAAGGGTTACAGGTGTGATTCCATTCAAATGTCACATTCTAGGGACATAGTTGGAGCTGGAGGCCATTATCCTTAGCAAACTAACACAGAAACAGAAAAGCAAATTCTCACTTCTGCGTGTTCTCACTTCTAAGGGGGAGCTAAATGATGAGAACACATGGACACATAGAAGGGAACAACACACACTGCGGCCTATCAGAGGGTGGAGGGCAGGAGGAGGGAGAGGATCAGGGAAAAAAAAAAAAAACTAATGGACACTCTGCTCAATACCTGGATGATAAGACAATCTGTACAACACACCCCCAGGACACAAGTTTCCCTATGTCACAAACCTGAACTTGTACCCCTGAACTTTAAATATAAGTTAAAAAAAAAAAAAAGCTTGCCTGAAACCCTCCAGGCAAAGCAGCAGAGTGAATGCTCCTTTCCTGGTACTTGATTACATCATAAATCATGCTGCTTTGAACCATTCTACATTATGTTGAATTATTTGTGTAGAAGCCTGATTTATCACTAGGCTGGGTTTTCATTCACCATTGATTTACTGTACCTATGAAAATACTGTACCTATGGCAATATGTGTCACAATGTTTTCTGGGATTTTCTTTCTTCTTCTATCAGATTTGGACACAGACCAGGGGGAGGGATATGAGAAGGGTGCAGACTCTCTTGCATAATGTCAGTGGAATAATTAATCCATGTAGTGTGAACATTTTCTTATTTATCTGACACACTGAAGGTAGAATAGAATTACTTTTCCCTTCTACTCTTCTTCACCAAAAAAGAACCTGTCATAACCTGGGCCATTGCAGTTGGGAGCCATGGAGGCAGAACTGATAACCACACAGAGAAGAAGATGGAAACTCAGGAGTGAGAAATAAAAAGGACCTAGAGTAGGTGAAAGAATAGAGGAAGAGATAGGAGATAAGTGGGAACAAAACTTCTCTGTACCTTAAATCATGAGAAGGCCTTTGAGAATGAAGGATTGAGGCTCTGAATACATAAAAGAATCTGATCAGTTACCCAAATCCCCAAATTGTCTTGAGAACTTTGTTATATATTTGTTATAATTTTGCTATAAGAATTTTGTTATATGCTGCCCAATTGGAGAACCTACAGAAAATTCTTACATCAAAACTTTTTTGTTATAGAATTCTTCTTTTGTTATAAGAATTTTGTATAACCTCTCCTATTGGGAAGTATATAAACCCAATCTGCATAGTTGGACAATTTTATATAAACTCTATGTGTTTTTTCTCTATTTTTTTTTGGCTTATAGTTTTTTTAATTGTACTTTAGGTTCTGATATACATGTGCAGATCATGCAGGGTTGTTGCATAGGTACATACATGGCAAGGTGGTTTGCTGCCTCCATCCCGCTCCCCCGACCGCCCCCGTCATCAGCTATATCTGGCATTCCTCCCCATGTTATCTCTCCCCAACCTCCTCACCCTCCCACTGTTAGTTTGGAATATTTGAGCCTTAGGTAGACCTACCCTTATCTATCAAAGATAGAAGCAAATGATGGGTTTGTAAAAAGTAGGGGTTCAATGATTTCTCAGTGAATGTTAAACAAATGAAATTCAAACGAAAGCGATTTCATTATTATTCTAATTCTATTGCATGGTATGAAATAAAATTAGCTTTTTCAATCCAGACTCCTGTAACTGGAGGGAGTAAATACACATTGATTATAAAAACATGGGGGAGAAAAGGTAGACAACATTGTATAATAAAATAAAACTTGTATACAGAGAATTAACTAGTTTGGATACAATGTTTAAGTCTCAAAAGCAAAGTATGGGGAAATATAAAATGTCTAGAATAATTTAAATTGTGAGGAAAAATTTTCTTTAGAATGTCTCAAGGGGATCTACATAGGCAGGAGGGTATGGTACTAATATTAGGAAAACCAGTGATGAATTATATATTTTTGCACACTTTGCAGGGGTTACTTTTCTAAAAAGTACCATAACAGAAAATTATTTTTCAAGATCAGTGCTCTACAGAAAACTTACAAAAGTCAACAAAAATGGCATTGTATTTTTATATACCATCATAAAAGCTCAAGAAGCTCTGCTTCTGAAACAAACTGAATATCTTAAAATTAAAACAAATGCTTTACTTGGTACCCAATGTTAATCAAGATAGGCTAAATCATGCTGTAGTAACAATCACTTCCAAATACCAGTGGCTAACCACACAAAGCTTACTCCTCAATCATGGTGGGTTTGGTTCCAGTAGTAACTCCTATTGGAGTAATCCTCCAGGAGGTAATATTTGCAAACACAAAATATAAAGAATAAATACCTTGAGGGATGTGAAAGTGACAAAACCAGGCAAGTACCCAAGACAGGTCAACACTAGGAAAAAGACAACAGCACTGGGTACGTTTCTGAATTTTAAAAGAACTGTAGCCTGATTGCAGGTCCAATTTTATCTCTCAGGGCTGAAAACAGATACACAAATCATTTGTCTGCATAGCTTCAAGAACCAGCCTCCAAGAAACATAGCAAAGGCTAAAAGAACAGAAATGAGAGTCTGTTATTGTTAAGTACAGGGGAGACAGAGTTTGTATTTTGAGTTCAGCCAACTTAACTGTCTTCCATAAACAAATGAATACTCTTTGAAGGAAATAACAATTGAGTGTCTCCACAATGAAACATTCACAATATCCAGAACAGATACAAAATTATTTTACATTCAAATAAAACCCAGAAAACAACCCAAATTTAAATTTAGCAGGCAAACATTTTAAAATAGCTACTACAACTATGCTTAAGAATGTAAAGAAAAATAGGCCCATAATCAATTAAAATGTGCAAAATTTGAACAGAGAAGTAGAAACTGTAACAGAAAAAGACAAATGGAACTTCTAGAACTAAAAAACATAATATCTGGAATAAAAATTTCCCTGACTGGGCTTAATAGCAGATTGGAAATGACAGAGCAAAAAGATAGTAAATATGAAAATAGATGAATAGAAATTATCCAAACTTAACAACAGGGAAAACAACATGTTTTAAAAGAATGAAAAAGTCTTTAGGGGCCTTTTGAACAAATTTCAAGAGGTAATTATAACCCCATAAGAAAAGATAGATAATAACAGAGAATAAATTTTTGAGGAAATAACTACTGAAATAAATTAATGAAAATTAAATTTATTTCAGATTAAAAAATTTTTATGTTTAAGACAGAAACATATGCAAATAAAATTGACTAGGCATATTAAGGTCAAACTGCTCAAAACCAAATATAAAGAAAAAAATCTTGAAAACAGGCAGAGGAAAAAAGGTACATTACATATAAGAGAGCAAATATTTGATTAAAACTATTTGTAACTTTTCATCAGTCACAATGGAGGCCAGAAAACAGCAGAACAACATCTTTAATGGCAAAATAGAAAAAAGAGAGAGAGTATCTCTCAACCCAGAAATGTTTATAGAAATTTTTAAAGAAAATTTTAATTAAAAAATTCATATAAAAATTTTTATAAGAAAATAAGATAATTTTTCACCAGCAAACCTTTACCCTAAAAAGTAATAAAGGGCATACTTCAGGCTAAAGAAAAATGATGCCAGATAAAAACTTCAGACCTTTACAAAAGAATAAAGAGCCCGAGAAATCATAAATATAAAACTCTACATTTTACTCTTAACTTTTTTTAAATACAAATTTTAAGCAAAAACAAGAATAATTTATTGTGACATTTTATAATATATGTACATACAATACATGTGACAAATTTAGCATATATAATAAGAGAAGAGGTAAATAGCCATGTATGGTTACAAGTTTGTTATATTTTGTAGGAAGTGATGCAATATTAATACTACATAGACTGTAAAACTGAAAGATACATATTATAATCTCTTTACCATTAAAAAATGATGCAAAGAAGTGTAGTTAAAATGTCAATAGATAAATTTGAATAGAATTTTTAAAACATTCCATCAATCTAAAGTAAGTCAGGACAGGAGAAACTGAGGAACAAAAATTGAAGGGACAATGAGAAAGCAAATAATGTTAGACCTAAAACCAACGATCTCAAAAATGATATTAAGTATAAATGCTCTAACACTCCAAGCAAAAGGCAGAGATTGTTCAATAAAATTTTTAAAAGGAATATTCAACTACATTCTGTCAATAACACATGTATTTTAAATGTAAAGCTACAAATACATTGAAAGCACACAAGAAGGCCAAGATGGCTATATCAAGACCAGACAAAGAATACTCGAAGACAAAGAGATATCCAGAGAGAGGGGATATTTCATAGTAATGCAAGGATCATTTCCTCTGCATAATTCACCAGCATAACAATCATAGATATATATATTAATATCTACCTAATCATAGAACTTCAAAATATTTGAAATGAAAATTGGTAGAATTAAATGGAGAAATAGAAAAATCCAGTATTGCAGCGAAAGATTTTAGGAGCCTTATCTAAGCCATTAATAGAACAACTTGAGAAAAAAAATTAGAGAAATAGAATATTTCAATGAACAATGCCATCAACCATTTTGACCTAATTGATATTCATAAAGCACTCCAGCCAACAACTACAAAGTGCATTTTCTTTTCAAGTGCACATGAAACATTAAATGCTTATATTCAAAAAGAAGGCATAATATCAATGGCCAGAATAGTCCTTAAAAGCTTTTTCAATTCAGGAATCTGGAAAAAAAATACAAATCCAAAATAATACTAAGGAAAAAATGATAAATGTGAGTAAAAATCAATGAAAACTATAAAGGACTAAAAACAGAGATAAATTAACAAAGTTCCTGTAGAAACATATTGGTTAGTAACTGACTGAATTAAGATATGTTGAGACAAAATGAGCCAGAGAATGAAATCCTGAAATACACAGTGTGAAGATCAGTAATACTTTAATTTCAAGATGTTCCTATATCAGAACAAGTTCATCCTATATCTGACTGACTCCTTTCGACCCAGAAAACAGCAGAACCAAATGGCTTTCCTCTTGGTTTCTATTCCTCATTCACACAAAACCTGCTGTAGTAGGTCTAGGTAACTTTCCAACATGACTTTTCCATGACTCAGTAATGCAGCCTATGTTATGTTTCTACTATCTCAATAAAAGACCTCCTGGATCACTGAGGAGGAGAAAAAGAAAGATTGAATTTCCTTTTCATAATCTCATTCTGGAAGTGACTCTTATCACTTTTATTCACAGTTTATTGGCTAGAACTCATCGTTTGACTTTACTTACCTTCAACGAATTGAAAAATGTAGTTGTTTTTTTTTTTAATATTTCTAGGAATGAGGACAATGAAACAGGATTGGCTGAACATTTAGCAATGCTGCTTACAGGGAACTCTTTTCTATTATCATTTTTGTCAGTTGGTCAGAAGTATAATAATAGGTTAAACCAACATTTTTTATAAAAGAAATTTATTTGGATTGGACTCTGAAATTTGTATATTGTTTTCCAGTTAGCCTTCTTACTATTTTTATTTTTGTAAGTGTCTACAAAATATCCGATCATTAAAAAAATCATATTAAGGGTAATTTTGCTGAGTTTGAACTTCTCGTCTTGTATGTATATTCTTAAAGAATGAAGCATAAAAAATATCTACTCTATGTTTGCAATACTTCCAGGGACCTACTTGAGTTCAGTGATGAAGAAGGGAAAGATGTGCAGCAAACATTTTTTCCCTGTTCTTTTAAGTAAATAGAATAAAATCAAATTTAATATACAGATACAAAAAGTTCTGTCTTTAAACTATAGTTGGTAAATCCATTGTTAGCAAATGTTTTGAAGCAAACTGTGTTCTGATGATTGAACGGGAGCCTTAGTCGAGAGTTTGTGTAGTCACTCGGCTCTAAAAAGGCTGCAGGAAAATCCAGTTTGCTATAAGTACAATCCCACTGAAGAAGGTATTGAAATCAAATCTGTGTGAGAGTCAGCCTGGGTTGCGTTTTGTGATTTGATTCTTTAAAAATCTTTAATCTGAGGAAAATAAATCTTTGCAGCTAGTCCTCAATACATTTTTACTACATCTACAGAATAGTAACAAGCCCTAAGCGGGAGGAAAGGCATTGAGCAGGGCAGGATGGACAACATCAGCTAGAGTGGCCAAGTACAGAGGGGAAAAGTAATGGGGAAACTCAGAGCTCTGGTTTTTAAGTCCAACAAACAGCAGTTCAAATCTTAGCCCTTCCTCTGAGTAGCTCTGTTAGCTGGGAACAATTATTCTACTTTTGGAGGCTCAGTTTCTATCTCTCCAAAATGGTGATAGTCATATTTATTTAAGTCTATGATGGGGCTTGACTGTTACTGTGTCTGAGACATAGGAAATGCTCAAAAAAATCTAGTGTTGTTTATTGCTAAGGGGGCAGGGGGATTCAGAAAGCTTTTGGCTGAAAGATGTTTTAGACTTGTGGTGGCCTAATTACAGTCACAATTTATTTCACTGCGTTTAATATAAATGGTCATCACCAGAAGCAAACAAGATTATATTTTACTTCTTGTAGTTTTCCCTATTTCTAATTTATTTACACTTTTAATGCACACACACACTCACACACACACACACACAGAGAGAGAGAGAGAGAGCTCTCCATCTTTTTTTATTTCTCTGTGTTGGTTAGCACATGATTGAACTGAGACTTGTTGAGACAAAATGAGACAGAGTGAAGTCCTGAAATAAACAGTGTGAACATCAGTAATGTTTTAATTTCCATGTTTTATGGTTATGCAAGCCCATTGCCTTGGAATTTCAACATAACCTTGAACCATCACCAACTTTAATTTTCTTCACACTTCAACCAGTAGTAATTGGGCCCTCCCTCCCTCCTGCTGCTGCTGCTGGCATTTTTGCTATTGCCTTTCCTTCGCTTTCATTGACTGTTTAATTCTTTTTGGCAGCTGCGAGAGCTGGATGCCAAACCCCTGTGCTTGTCACATCAGAGCCATGACTCCCACTCTTGCTGCATGGTGGGCTGAACTGTGCCTCTTATTCTTAAAGAAAGAAGCCTTGGTGAGATCTCTGGACTTACCAAGAGCCTTTCTCTCAAATTGCCATTGGGAGCAGGGGCTTTAGGGTCCAGTACAATTGGATTCAAATTCTGGCTCAGCTTCCTATTATTGGAGCAATATTAGGCAAGTTATATGATCTATGGGAGCCTCAGCTTCCTCTTTTCTAAATTGAAGATAAAAATAGTACTTGCCTCAAAGAGTTGTTTGGGATTAAACTAACTAGCTTAGGTAAAGTATGCCTGGATGGATTAAGCTCAATAAATGTTAGCTACTGCTGTTTCCCTTTTCCACAATGATCTAGCTGCCCCCTTCAATGCATCCTTAGTTGCAGTGTTTGGACATTCATGAATAGCTTTTCGTGGTGGATCTAGAGGGCTCTGGGGTCATTCTTAGCACAGTGCTGAGATTTACTCCCATATGTATAGTGTGTCCTAGGGTTGTCATAACAAAGTACCACAAACTAGGTGGCTTAAAACAACAGAAATCTAATTTAACAGTTGTGAAGACACAAAGTGCAAAATTAAGATGTCAGCGGGGCCATGCTCCCTCTGAAACCTGTTGAAGAGAATCCTTGTCTCTTCTTAGCTTTTGTTGTTTTCCAGAAATCCCTGGTGTTCTTTGACTTTTAGCAGCATTACTCCAGTATCGGCTTCTATTGCCGTGTGGCCATCTTCTCCCCCTGTGTCTCTGTGCCATCACATGGCATTCTCTTATTTGGGTGTCTCCCTCTCCTCTTCTTATAAGAACACTCTTCATAATGGATTAAGGGTAAACTCTACTCCAGTATGACCCTATCTTAATCAATTATATCACTAATAATTCTATTTCTATTAAGGTTACACTCTGAGATTCTGGGGGTTAAGATATCAACATATCTTTTCAGAGGAGAAAATTCAACTCATAACATGTGGGCTCTTTTTGTTTTGACCAGTGCCAGTTATCATTTGCATCTGCTTTTGCTTCATGATAGGTGAGTTGCTGTCAGGATGTGGTAACGGGAAGTGGCTGGTGTGGGCTTCTGGTTGGCTCCACTAGAAAGGACTATATTGAGTTAGTACCAGAACAGTTATTCTTAAATTTGGGAAGACATTGGAATTGGCTGGGGAGTTTTTAATGCCTCGGTCCTACCCTGAGTGATTCTAATTTGGTCTGAGATGAAGTCTAGGTATTAGGATTTTCAAAAGCTTCCTAGGTGATTCCAATGTTCAGGCATGTCTGAGAACCACTGGACTAGAAAAACTCAAAGCTAGTGGTAGCAGCTTTTCTGCTTCATTTGAGTAACCTAAATTGAAAAAAATAGGCCTGTATTTGCTTATCCAAAATCCTTAATGTCATATGTATTTGGGAGTTCATATTTTAAAAAGTAATACAGAGTATACATAGTATAGTAGCTTATATAGTAAATAAAACTCCTAGTGGGATCAGGATAGCACCCCTAATCACACAATATTTTTGTAGTGAAACATGTAAACATTTATATTATTAAAAAAACTATGTCAGTTCAAGTCAGGTTTTGACACCAAAGGAGAATTGGTATCATTTTTAGACCAAAAAAAAAAAAATCAGTTGTTTATAGATTCTGGAATTGAGGATAAGGAATTGTGGATGTAATTATAAAGCTCATCATTACACTGCCCAATTATTATGTATCAATACTGTATTCTTGGCTGAAGTAGTCATAGGTGTAAGTAAAGAAAGAGTTCTGCTGTGGGGCCAGAAAAGTCACTACTGATCACCCAGTTTCTTCTAGTAGAAGCTACTCCCAAAGCCATTTTCACCTCTGTGGGTTTATATTAGTTATTTTCAAACTTACTACCAAAGCAACAAATAAATTTCAAGTGTTGATTTCTGGCATTGCCTCATTTGAAACCTGTAATAGATTGAATTACATTGCCCAAAATTCATGCCTTTCCCAGATTTGAGAATGTGAGCTTATTTGGAAATAGAGTTGTAGAAGGCAAAATTTCAGATGAGTGCATATTAGAGAAGAGTGAGTCTTTAATCCAATATAATAATCATCCTTATAAGAAGAGGAGAAAAGACACAGAGATAGACACATCCAGAGGGAAGGCAATGTGAAAATACAAGGAAATCACCATATGATGATGGAGACAGGATTGGGTTGCACAGCTGCAAGCCAAGGAAGGCCAAGGATTGTTGGTAACACCAGAAACTAAGAGAAAGGCATGGAGGAGTTTCTCCCTTAGAGCCCTCAGAGAAAGCATGACACTCCTCACTCAGATTTTGGACTTCTATCCTCTTGAATGGTGAGAGAATAAATTTCCATTGTCTTAAGCCACCAAATTTGCAGTAATTTGTTATGGCAGCCCTAGGGAAATAATATAAAACCCTAAGAATCGTACTCATAAGAGAAAGAAAACCTAGCTTGTGCTTTGCTTGATAAGACTCTTCTTTACTACGATTCTTTGATAAGCTGCACAATGAGGATGATCGTAATACAACTATTCTTTGTGTGTGTGGAGTTAGAGGTGGGAGAAAGAGAATGGGGGTATATTTTCCTCCAGTAGGGAAAAAAGTAGGTCTTAAGGGACTCTAGGACCCTAGAAATATTTATTACTCCACAACATATTTTTTAAAGTAGTATTTTCCTTAGTTTCAAACTGCATTGAAACCAGAAAAAAAGATCATAGGAATGTTTGTGTAATCCAAGAAAAGAATTCACCCCAAAGATGTTTACTGAACTGATCAGTATGAGTAAGTCACAGGGACAGATGATTGTCAATCAAGAATGTATAAGAAGAGGAATAGATAAATAAGAAAGCAATCATTCTCTGAGCTAATGGTTATGTATCTCAGTAACATTGGACAGATAAAGCGACTAATAGAAAGAGATGGATGAAAATACCACAGATAAAGGAAAACCTGGTAAAGTATTTATATTAAGCGACATAACTCAAAGCTACATCAGTTGACCTTTCCATCTTCTTCAATCCATGCCTCTCAACAACACATACACACCTCACTACACATTTTAGAATTCCTGTCACCAACACCCAACAGTCATAAACTCTTTAAAATTCTCCACTACCTTCTCTTTCTAAGGGACAGAAGAGTGCACTAATCATGTAAAATCTGTGTGTAACATGAATGAGTGGATTAGGGTCAGGAGGGTCTTTTATATCAGGCACAAGATGAGTTCTGAGAGCAAGTCACTCCAATAACTGATAGGCCTGATTTCCACCCTTAAGGAGTGTCTCTCCACTTTTAGACATATTATTTGCATTAAAAAGTGACTTAAGAATGCTTACAAAGTCACATAATGCCAAGTATTTAACTGTACTTTGTAGCTTTGCAAGTATTTCCCATGTTATTTGATTTCTGATAAGAAAGGTAAAATTATTATTATTCACTTAATATATAAGGAAGGTAGGTGACTTGCCACAACTGGCAAGTGACAGAGAACAGTCTTGGAACCAGGTTTTGTGACTTCAGATCCAAGCTTTTAGCTTTTAGCACTTCTACCAATAACTCCACATAGAGAAACACATTGTAGCATAAGAGTTGAACTCTATAACTTTGGATTTAAGAGGTTGGACTTCAGAATTAGACACATGTAGGTTTGAAAAATAGTTCAGTCTCTTAACTTCCTGGGTAACTTCAAGCAAGTTATTGAATTTATTTCAGTGTGTTTTCTCAGCAGCAAAATGGGGTGTCTCTTATCTACCCAAAGATGTTGGTAAGGATTAATGACTCAATAACCACAAAGCTTGATGATTGGAGGATGGCACAGTATTAATAATTGAAAAATAACATGGAAACGTATTAGAGGCATTGAGTATATACAAAATAGCCAGGTGAGATACACTGGGACAGAAAGCCTGTTGTTCCTCCTTCTGTGGCATCCATTACCAGATATGTACTTTCATCTTGGCCTCAACAAATGCTCTCTTGCCCACTTTACCATCCAATTTGGAGAGAGGAGGGGGTTTGAGATAAGCTATAGATGTATGAATATCTGTATAGAGTTATTAAAGTGTTGTTATTGTCATCCCAGCCCTGTAATCATTCATGTGTAGGTGACCGAGAAATAGCAGTTCTTCCAGGGTAGCGTCAGGAAGGATGCCCTCAATTTCTCCAGTGACTTCTGTAATCAATAGCTCTGTCTGAAACTGAAGGTTGTGATGTTGTTATTTTGGTGAAAGTTACTCTCTAATTACTAAATTTGCTACTTATCACAGGATAGGAGACTTGCTCACAGGAAATAATAAATAACTATAGTCATGATAAATCATTTCCTGAAACGTTAATTGCAAAGAAGAAAACTACCCAGTGAAAGAAAGTGATCTATTCAAAGAGGATTAGGTTCCTGGCCTAATTGATGAAATGATTAACTTGGAGCTTCAGGCAGTATGGTACCTATCTCCAGCAGGTAGAGCAAAGCATTCCACAGATGCCTTCAAGGTGAAGACCTCCATTTTGGGACAAACAAAATTAATGATCAGGGGATTTCCAAGGACAGTTAGCCAGTCTTGGTCAGATGAAAAAAAAAAAAGTAAACATAGAAATGGAGAAGTAAGATACAAAGCATAGATACTACATAGTTGATGAATATGCAAAAAAAAAAAATTTAGGAAATGCTGCCAGAATATTTTTTGAATGCTAAAGACGAAAAATTGACAGTGGTTTTCTTTTCTTTTCCTTTTTTTTTTTTTTTTTTTTTTTTTTTGGCTAAGGAGGGGTAAACCAGTACAAAAGAAACCATGATATGACTCAGGGCAGGGAAAAGAAGGGTAAGGAGAGGAAGGGAGTCATTTATATTATTGTCGGCAGAGTGAGGCATGAAAGAGCACAATCTCTAGACTCAACACTGTTTTGAGAGGAGGATTAACTAGGAGGAAACATTTCTGGGAGAGCCATGGGGCCTGTACCAGCAGGAAGAAAAGGAGGTGGTTCTGGCAACTGGAAGAATGAAAAGCTAATTATGCATTTAACATACAATAATCTCTGTTTTCATCTTTCAATTAGAGGGAGGAAAAACCTTTTTGAGTTGTTGGGATGTGTGTCTTAAAGAATATTTAAAGATACAGAGATGCTTGGGCCCATGAACAACTTCTAGCATATTTTTGTGCAAATTTAAAGAAGGTACCTCTTCTGGGGGGGCCGCAGCCCCGTGGGCACATGGTTGGCTTGCCTTGGTTAATTCTTGGCACTCCTGCCCGAAGAAGACAGAAAGGTGCTCTTGCCGCAGGAAGGGCACAGCTTCACACAGGGACACGTGGCCTGGAAAGCGAAGTGTGGGATGAGTTGCAGTCCTCAGTGTCCCGTCTGTCTGGCACTTGGATGCAATACACAATCCACACAACCATATGTGGTAGCCCTGGAGATGTATCATTGTCAGTCAACCAAATGACACAAAAAGTAAATCCTCTGCTTTTGTTAGTCAAACAGATTCATTAGGAGCACCATCTGTACACTGGAAACAAACAGGCCAAAACCATTTACCTGTGTATTTTATATAAACTTGTTCTGCAATTATGTTAAGACTGTTCTTTTGCCTCGTTCCCATAAAGAGTTAAAAGGTAAGCTTCGGTCTAAGTCAAAAATAATGTATGTGATAATTAATTTTTGTGTTACTTGGGTAGACTATGATGCCCATTTACTTGATCAAACACCAGTCTACATGTAGCCATAAAGGTATTTTTTTAGAAGTGATTAACTTTTAAATCAGTAGATGAGTAGTAAAGCAGATTACCATTCAAAATCTGGATGGCCTATGTCTAATCAATTGTCTTTAAGAGCAAAGACTGGTATTTTCCAAGGAAGGAATTCTCTTCAAGACTGAAAAAGAAATCTTGCATGAGTATCCAGCCTGCTGACCCGAACTGTACATTTCAAACTTGCTAACCCTCACAACTGTGTGAGATAATTCCTTAACATTTCTCTGTGTCTTTCTGCTCTCTCTCTCCCTGTCTCCCTGTCTCTGCCTCTGTCTCGCTTTGCCTCTCTCTCTCTAAATATACATATGGATGAATATGTATGGATATGTGTGAATGTATGCATGCATCTTATTTGTTCAGTTTCTCTGGAGAACCCTAAATAACACAATGAACTTGTCAAGTAGGAGAAACACCTTCTATTTTGTGTATAGATGGTGTTCAGCGGGATTCAGAGCCTTGACTGAGGATGTGGTTAGTTTAGCCAAGGTTCAGGCCCACTAATCAAACATAAGTAGCCTTTCATTCATGGAAAGTAGTAAGAAAGATTGATTTCTGATCTGTCTCTCTCCCGGGTAAAGAGCACTCTCAAAAACATTGGCCTCCACCAGTGCTTAAAAAAAATAGAGGCAGGTAGTCATGACATATAAGAAAGATTGCAATGTATGCCATAGGCCAGGATAATCTACTCCTTCTTAAAATGTGTGGTACGTTTTCTGTTTTTTTTTTTGTTATTCCAATATGCCTGTCCTCAGATGTGCTTGTGGTATTTTGGGATCCTTGTTGTAATCTGGTCCTAGGTAAGCGTGGGAGGTAACAATGCTTGTTTGCTTGGAAATGAAAGGGATCTTGACTTTTCGGTGCCCCTGTGTTGTCAAGGCCTGTGGAAGATAAAGAGTGAAAGGTAAAGACCTTGTGTGTTAGTCACTAAGTGGACTATTATTTATGGCCTAATTTAAGGTGAAAAAATGAGCAATACACTTTGCTTCCCCTAGGAAGTGGGAGTTCATTATAAGGTCATTTGAGAAGGAAGAGAAATGACCAGTCCTCTCAGAAAACAGGACACAGCAGGAGTTCTGAATTGATAGTAACCTTAATGATCAGTAGGAACTCTGGTGATTGCTTTCTCACATTTTTAAAATTTACCATTGTTGTGACTTAATCACTTAATTTTTGTTTTCAAATTAACTCTCTCTGTATGTGCATATTCCCAAGATATACTATATGAGTTCATACTCTGAAGAAATCCAATAATTTCAGCCATTAAAATCAAAGAGAAAATGAACGAGTTCCCCAAGCTCTCATGTCATCCTATTAATAGGCTACTGACCAACCTTTATGGTTGCTTTTGTTTTGTGCCCAATCAATGTTGGACTGATAATGCATTCTTGTGGTCACCTGTGTGTAAGGAGCCCTTCAGAAGGGGTATCTGAATGTGGTAGATATTTGGAGATTATAGAAAATACACCAAAATAATGCAAGATACCTTTTTTTTTAAAATATGGCCCTAAGCAATCTAATTATGAGCACACCAATGCTGCCATCTTTATGGTACTGTTTCAGACTGAATTATAAGTTAATCTAAGGCTTGCCATGCACAAACTCTTCCTTTCTGATGGCTCTGCTGTTCGTAAGGAGTCTTATCCTTTCTTTTCTGGTACCCAGTCTTCCAATATGGAATCGGCCTCCAAAACTAAATCCAGAGATGAAAGAGAAGTCACTAATGATATAATCCTACAGCCCAAGCTTCTATAACCCCAGTGTTCCAGCCAGCTCAGTGATTCCAGGCATGACCATAAGGAACCCAGCCCATGGCCATTAGGTTACAATGTCTGAGCTGTGGGGACTGGGGACCAAGGTGATGCAAGAGTTACCACATCTCCAGCGAGAGAAACATGGTTAAGTCCTACTCAGCTTTCTTCATACTGCATCTTGCTATTTCCTCTGGAAAATTAAATAGGAGGGAGTCTGAGGTGAGAAAAACAGCATCTTTGTGCTAAGGCGGCACTTATAGATTTCATGATGCGTAATCACATAGCTCAATGTTTTTGGCATCATATGAAAAGTAATGAGTCATCACATGAAACAATGAGCACTCTATTAGCCAATACCTACCTTTATCTATAAGGCAAAACAGAACGCTTTGATGAATACTGTATCATCACTGCCGATCATAGTGGATATATTTTGTAATAAATTATATACAAAGGAACAATGTCCATTTAACTTTAACTTTAGTTATGCAAGGATAAATAATCTGTGTCTACAGAAATAGTACACGAATATACCCACATTGGGTATATTGGGTATATTTTATATAATTTACTATATAAATTACATAGAATATATAAATACATACATATATGAATGCATACATGCAGAGACATTCCCATATAAATCGAATACACAGATAGCTAAACTTTTTTAAAAAGGTATGAAGGTGTCCTTGATTAATTGAGGCACTCTGGTAGCATACTTAATATGAATGGGAATGCTCCACCAGGATGTAGCCAAGGTGGGCCAGATGAAAAGGCAACTGAATTGCTCTCCAGACAAACAGAAAAGGTAATACAAATATTCAAAGATATACTCACTTCAATCTTATTATTCTTTGTGAGAAAAATAAAATTTTAAAAAGTTGAGTGACAAGTCCCACATGTTTATTTAATCTACAAACATATATTGCCAGGCACTAGAGATCCTATCCTCATAAAGCTTATATTCTGCAGGGTGGAGGGGAATGAGGAGAGCATGAAAAGTAAATAATAAAATAGGTAATATAATTTAAAGTGAACATAAATGCTATAAGGAAAAAAGTTAAGAGCTAAGAAAATGGAACATATGTACATTCTAGTTTAGGACAATCCAATTGCTATCAACTGCCATAGTGTGGGTTAAAATGAATCCTATTATGCTGAAAAATTCTAAACAAAATTACAGACCATAGAAAACTGATGAAAGAGCATTCCATGTAGACTAACGTCAAGTACAAATGTCCTGAGATAGAAAGAGCTTGTTGCGTTAAAAGAACAAGAAAGCTATGGTGGCTGGAGCTTGAAGAAACCATGGAGAAAATGACAGGAATGAAGACAGGTAGGTAGGTAGGTGAGGGCAAGGCCATGGTCAGCCATGTACAGGAAAGTGAATTTTAGCCGAAGTGTGAGCAGGTGCCACAAGACAGTTTAGAATGTGAGAGTGACATGATTTGACTGATGTTTGGAGTATCACAGTGATTTTTGTGAAGAGATTAGAATGTAGAGGCGAGCATGGAACAATAGACAGTAAGACAGTAAGACAACAGATAATAAAGTCTATTGCTGTTATCCAGGTGGGGCACTATGATAGTATCAGAGGGAGTGAATCATGGTTGTATTCAGTTTATATTTTGAAAATAGGGCAGACAGGTTACAGGGTATGTGAAAAAAAAAAAGGAAAGTCAAAGATGACTCCTTGGTTTTTAGCCCCAGGAACAATATGAGTGGTAGAATCGTTTTCTGAGATGGGAAATATTTCAGAAACAGGTGTGGAGTGGGGGACAAGTCCAATTTGGGGTACATTAAGTGTGAAATGCTTGTTAGATATCTAAATCGAGTGTTGAAAAGGCATTTAGGAAATTTATTCCAGAGCCCAAGGAAGAGATCAGATCTGGGAGTCATTGGTGTATGTGCAACGTAAAGAAGAAGGCAGCCTCTAAGACAGAGAGCTTAACCACAGCAGGAAATTGGAGCACAAGAGGACAAGGCAAAGTGACTGGAAAAAATATAGCCTTTCGTTCCATCCCACCTGCTCCCTCTCCCTCAAACATTCTTGGAGATATCAAGAGGGACACTAGTGGGATGCAGTTTTCAGCTTTTCATCCTCTTTAATTATGAAAGAATTCCAGGTGTCTGGATGTTTGGAGGCATTCAGGTGGCAGACACTTGTGTTATGAATATAAAGGCCAATTTAAGACATATGTAGCAACCTACTCATGCTTTTTATTAAAGAAACATTACATGAATTTTTCCCCTAAGGTGTTTTGAACAAGGTTCATTAGATAGACGGGGTATATAAGTATAATATTGACAATTGAAAATATGGATCTGGATCTCAGAAGAGAGGTCAGGGTCAGAATGTGAGCTGGGGAACTATTTATGTAGATGTAGGAGCTGAGATTCAGTGTGATGTCGAGGGAAGGGTAATAAGGAAAGAAAAATAAATGATGGCCTTTGGGGAATTCATGTGTCTAGGGTCTGAAAACAGCAAAGAGATAGAGAAAATGCCAAAGAAGAGGACAAACAGTAAGCATGAATAGTGTTGTTTAGTTAGGCAAGAGAGAAGAGATTTCATATTCTGCAGCGACAGCTCCAATCTGATAAATTGATACATTTTCTGCACTGGAGCCCTCAATGATCTTGAACTATGGAAGGTTTTATTATGCTCAGTATTTCTGTGTTTGCTGGCAAAGCACAGTGTCAGGCTACACCTTCAGATAATGTTTTCACAGTAAGTGCTAAGGCGCTTTCTCTGGTAAATCTTCAGTATAAAAGTCACTTAGAAAGCTATCCAGATGCCAGATCCCATTTCGGATGACCTTCATAATAGTTTAGAAATGGCATCCGCCCTAATGATTCTGTGCAAATGATCTAAAATAGAAACTCAGAAAGTCAGCAACGCAGAGCCAGCCTCCACCCTTTTCTCATCTTCCTTTGTTTTCATTTGTGAATTACTGGGAGCCCCTGATCTAAGGAGGGTTCCCTTTCTTCCTGCCAACCCTTGAACTCTGGCATGCTGCCCAGTACTGAATAATAATCCAGAATTCTTTCCACAGAGAGACAAACAAAATTGGGAGGGGACAAATCATGGACTGCTCTTTGGTATCCTGGCTCGTCATTCATAAACAAAGCCAGCAATGGATACAAATGGAGTCATTTATGTAGAAGCAATTCTGATGTATTGGAACTCTCCATAGTTTTCTGCTTAAATAAATCTTCAGGGTATCTGCTTTTTGATGAAGATCACTATCTGTCAAAGTTTTTTAAAAATATGAATAAAAGGAAATTATATTTTGGATTCAGAAAAAGAAAGTGTTTTCCAAATAATAAATAACCTCCAACCCAATTTTTAGCATTTGAGTCTTAAATAAGTTAGACCTCAGTCCATTTTCAAGCATCTAAAAACACTGTAGCACATTCTTTACTATTTAAAATGAACTGGATTGTTAATAATATGACTTGATTATTCTCTCACTAATAATTTCTCTGTTTTCACCACCCCACATCCAGCTCCTGCAGAAAGAACCATGATTTTAAAATGAGAAGATGCTGGGAGAGGAGAGTGGTAAAATAGGGAAATGGACAACCTTAGGGCACAGAAGAGAAATGGACCACCTTAGGGCACACATTCCCTTTTTGGACCATATGGAAACCTCTGCTTCCAGCACAGCATCCTAGAGCCATGATCATGCTTCCTTTGGTGGCTCAAAGTGTCACATAGAAATATTCAGTCTCCAAACTGCCTTCTGTAGACAATGCACAATCAATCAAATTAAATTTATGGATCTCCTTTCCCTTTGCCTTCAGTTTCTGCCTCACTTAAACAGCTAAGTTATTTAATTAAATTCAGTTTATACCCTCTTCAAAGCATATTACCAATGGCTCACAGGCAAATAGCAAATCAATATTAGAACATAGTTGATGTATTAGTCCATTTTCATGCTGCTGATAAAGACATACCGGAGACTGGGCATTACAAAGAGGCTTATAATGGCCTTACAGTTCCACGTGGCCAGGTAAGCCTCACAATCATGGCAGAAGGCAAGGAGAAATAAGTCGCATCTTACATGGATGACAGCAGGCAAAGAGAGTTTGTGTAGGGAAACTCTCCCTTTTTAAAACCATCAGAACTCATGAGATTCATTCATTGTCAAGAGAATAGTGCAGAAAAGACCAGTCCCCATAATTCAATCACCTCTCACAAGGCTCCTCTCACAAGTTGTGGAAATTGTGGGAGTTACTATTCAAAATGAGATTTGGGTGGGGACACAGAGCCAAACCACATCATTCTACCCCTGTCCCCTCCCAAATCTCATGTCTTCACATTTTGAAACCAATCATGCCTTCCCAACAGTCCCCTAAAGTCTCAGTTTATTTCAGCATTAACTCAAAAGTCCACAGTCTAACATGTCACCTCAGACAAGGCAAGTCCCTCCCTCCCATGAGCCTATAAAATCAAAAGCAAGTTAGTTACTTCTTGGATACAATGGGTGCACAGGCACTGGGTAAAGACAGCCATTCTAAATGTTAGAAATTGGCCAAAAGAAAAAGGCTACAGTTTCCATGCAAGTCAAAATCCAGCAGAGCAGTCAAATCTTAAAGCTCCAAAATGATCTCCTTTGACTCCATTTCTCACATCCAGGTCATGGTGATGCAAGTGGGGAGCTCCCATAGTCTTGGGCAGCTCCGTGGCTTTGCAGGGTACAGCTTCCCTCCCAGCTGCTTTCACAGGCTAGTGTTGAGTGTCTGGGGCCTTTCCAGGTGCATGGTGTAAGCTGTCAGTGGATCTACGATTAAGAGGTCTGGAGGATGGCAGTCCACTTCTCATAGCTCCACTAGGCAGTGCCACATTAGGGACTCTGTATGGGGGCTCTGGCCCCATATTTCCCTCCCACACTGCCCTAGCAGAGGTTCTCCCTGAGAGTCCCATCCCTGCAGCAAACTTCTTCCTGCACTTTCAGGCATTTCCATACATCCTCTGAAATTTAGGTGAAGGTTCCTAGACCCCTGACTTCTGTGCACTGGCAGACCCAACATCACATGGAAATTGCCAACACTTGAGGCTGGCACCCTCTGAAGCCACGCCCCAAACTCTGCATTGGCCACTGTCAGCCATGGTTGGAGCAGCTGGAATGCAGGGCACCAAGTCCTTAGGCTGCACACAGCATGTGGACCCTGGGCCTGGTCCACAAAAACGTTTTTCCTCCTAGGCTCTGGGCCTGTGATGGGAGGGGCTATTGTGAAGACCTATGACATACCCTGAGACATCTTTCCCTTTGTCTTGGGGATTACACTGAGCTCCTCATTACTTATGTAAATGTTTGCAGCCAACTTGAATTTCTCCGCAGAAAAATGGGATTTTCTTTTTTTTTTTTTTTGACATTAAAAAAATTTATTTTTTATTTTTTATTTTTTTATTTTTTTTTCCCATTTATTTATTTTATTGCGTTTTAGGTTTTGGGGTACATGTGAAGAACATGCAAAATTGTTGCATAGGAACACACGTGGCAGTGTGATTTGCTGCCTTCCTCCCCATCACCTACATCTGGCATTTCTCCCCTTGCTATCTCTCCCCAGCTTCCCACCCCCCACCGTCCCTCCCCTATTTCCCCCCAACTGACCCCAGTGTGTAGTGCTCCCCTCCCTGTGTCCATGTGTTCTCATTGTTCAACCCCCACCTATGAGTGAGAACATGCAGTGTTTGATCTTCTGCTCTTCTGTCAGTTTGCTGAGAATGATGGTTTCCAGGTTCATCCATGTCCCTACAAAGGACCCAAACTCATCGTTTTTTATGGCTGCATAATATTCCATGGTGTATTTGTGCCACATTTTCCCTATCCAGTCTATCGTCGATGGGCATTTGGGTTGGTTCCAGGTCTTTGCTATTGTAAACAGTGCTGCAATGAACATTCGTGTACACGTGTCCTTATAGTAGAACGATTTGTAATCTTTTGGATATATACCCAGTAATGGGATTGCTGGGTCAAATGGAATTTCTATTTCTAGGTCCTTGAGGAATCGCCACACTGTCTTCCACAATGGTTGAACTAATTTACACTCCCACCAACAGTGCAAAAGTGTTCCTGTTTCTCCACATCCTCTCCAGCATCTGTTGTCTCCAGATTTTTTAATGATCGCCATTCTAACTGGCGTGAGATGGTATCTCAGTGTAGTTTTGATTTGCATTTCTCTGATGACCAGTGATGATGAGCATTTTTTCATATGTTTGTTGGCCTCACGTATGTCTTCTTTTGAGAAGTGTCTGTTCATATCCTTTGCCCACTTTTGAATGGGCTTGTTAGTTTTTTTCTTGTAAATCTGCTTTAGTTCTTTGTAAATTTTGGATATCAGCCCTTTGTCAGATGGGTAAACTGCAAAAATTTTTTCCCAATCTGTTGGTTGCCGATTCACTCTAATGATTGTTTATTTTGCTGTGCAGAAGCTGTGGAGTTTGATTAGGTCCCATTTGTCTATTTTGGCTTTTGTTGTCAATGCTTTTGGCGTTTTGGTCATGAAGTCCTTGCCTACACCTATGTCCTGAATGGTTTTGCCTAGATTTTCTTCTAGGGTTTTTATGGTGTTAGGTCTTATGTTTAAGTCTTTAATCCATCTGGAGTTAATTTTAGTGTAAGGTGTCAGGAAGGGGTCCAGTTTCTGCTTTCTGCACATGGCTAGCCAGCTTTCCCAACACCATTTATTGAACAGGGAATCCTTTCCCCATTGCTTGTTTTTGTCTGGTTTGTCAAAGATCAGATGGTTGTAGAAAGGTTGTGTTACCTCCGAGACCTCTGTTCTGTTCCATTGGTCTATATCTCTGTTTTGGTACCAGTACCATGCTGTTTTGATTACTGTAGCC
The DNA here is from genome assembly GCF_009761245.1 of Sapajus apella. NCBI lineage: Eukaryota > Metazoa > Chordata > Mammalia > Primates > Cebidae > Sapajus > Sapajus apella. The sequence continues at coordinate 21,628,968 of NW_022436962.1, read as the reverse complement.
TTGTAGTATAGTTTGAAGTCTGGTAGTGTGATGCCCCCCGCTTTGTTCTTTTTGCTTAGAATTGACTTGGCTATGCGGGCTCTCTTTTGGTTCCATATGAAGTTTAAGGTGGTTTTTTCCAGTTCTGCAAAGAAGGTCATTGGTAGCTTGATGGGGATAGCATTGAATCTGTAAATTACTTTGGGCAGTATGGCCATTTTCACGATATTGATTCTTCCTAACCATGAACATGGGATGTTTCTCCATCTGTTTGTGTCCTCTCTTATTTCATTGAGCAGTGGCTTGTAGTTCTCCTTGAAGAGGTCCTTTACGTTCCTTGTTAGTTGTATTCCTAGGTATTTAATTCTCTTTGTGGCAATTGTGAATGGAAGTTTGTTCTTGATTTGGCTCTCTTTAAGTCTGTTACTGGTGTATAGGAATGCATGTGATTTTTGCACATTGATTTTGTATCCTGAGACTTTGCTGAACTTGCTTATCAGTTTCAGGAGGTTTGGGGCTGAGACGATGGGGTCTTCTAGATATACAATCATGTCATCTGCAAATAGAGACAATTTGACTTCCTCCTTTCCTATTTGAATGCCCTTTATTTCTTTTTCTTGCCTGATTGCTCTGGCTAGAACTTCTAATACTATATTGAATAGCAGTGGTGAGAGCGGGCATCCTTGTCTGGTGCCACATTTCAAGGGGAATGCTTCCAGTTTTTGCCCATTCAGTATGATATTGGCTGTTGGTTTGTCATAAATAGCTTTTATTATTTTGAGATACGTTCCATTGATACCTAGCTTATTGAGTGTTTTTAGCATAAAGGGCTGTTGAATTTTGTCAAAGGCCTTCTCTGCATCAATTGAGATAATCATGTGGTTTTTGTCTTTGGTTCTGTTTATGTGGTGAATTACGTTTATAGACTTGCGTATGTTGAACCAGCCTTGCATCCCCGGGATGAAACCTACTTGATCATGGTGGATAAGCTTTTTGATGTGCTGTTGCAATCAGCTTGTCAGTATTTTATTGAAGATTTTTGCATCTATGTTCATCATGGATATTGGCCTGTAGTTTTCTTTTCTTGTTGAGTCTCTGCCGGGTTTTGGAATCAGGATGATGTTGGTCTCATAAAATGATTTGGGAAGAATTCCCTCTTTTTGTATTGTTTGGAATAGTTTCAGAAGAAATGGTACCAGCTCCTCTTTGTATGTCTGGTAGAATTCAGCTGTGAACCCATCTGGACCTGGGCTTTTTTTGGGTGGTAAGCTCTTAATAGCTGCCTCAACTTCAGACCTTGTTATGGGTCTGTTCAGGGTTTCGGCTTCTTCCTGGTTTAGGGTTGGCAGGAGGCAAGTGTCCAGGAATTTATCCATTTCTTCCAGGTTTATTAGTTTGTGTGCATAGAGTTGTTTGTAATAATCTCTGATGATGGTTTGAATTTCTGTGGAATCTGTGGTGATATCCCCTTTATCGTTTTTTATTGCATCAATTTGGTTATTCTCTCTTTTCTTTTTTATTAATCTGGCTAGTGGTCTGTCTATTTTGTTGATCTTTTCGAAAAACCAGCTCCTGGATTTATTGATTTTTTGAAGGGTTTTTTGTGTCTCTATCTCCTTCAGTTCTGCTCTGATCTTAGCTATTTCTTGTCTTCTGCTAGACTTTGAGTTTTTTTGATCTTGCTCCTCTAGCTCTTTCAGTTTTGACGATAGGGTGTCAATTTTTGATCTCTCCTTGCTTCTCATGTGGGCACTTATTGCTATATATTTTCCTCTAGATACTGCTTTAAATGTGTCCCAGAGATTTTGGTATGTTGTGTCTTCATTCTCGTTGGTTTCGAAGAACATCTTTATTTCTGCCTTCATTTCATTGTTTATCCAGTCAACATTCAAGAGCAAGTTGTTCAGTTTCCATGAAGCTGTGCGGTTCTGAGTTAGTTTTTGAATTCTGAGTTCTAAATTGATTGCACTGTGGTCTGAGAGACTGTTTGTTACGATTTCCGTTCGTTTGCATTTGCTGAGGAGTGATTTACTCCCAATTATGTGGTCAATTTTAGAGTAGGTGTGATGTGGTGCTGAGAAGAATGTATATTCTGTGGATTTGGGGTGGAGAGTTCTGTAAATGTCTATTAGGTTTGCTTGGTCCAGGTCTGAGTTCAAGTCCTGGATATCCTTGTTAATTTTCTGTCTGGTTGATCTGTCTAATGTTGACAATGGGGTGTTAAAGTCTCCCACTATTATTGTGTGGGAGTCTAGGTCTCTTTGTAGGTCATTAAGAACTTGCCTTATGTATCTGGGTGCTCCTGTATTGGGTGCATATATATTTAGGATCGTTAGCTCTTCTTGTTGCATTGATCCTTTTACCATTATGTAATGTCCCTCTTTGTCTCTTATGATCTTTGTTGCTTTAAAGTCTAATTTATCAGAGATGAGAATTGCAACTCCTGCTTTTTTTTGCTCTCCATTTGCTTGGTAAATCTTCCTCCATCCCTTTATTGTGAGCCTTTGTGTATCCTTGCATGTGAGATGGGTTTCCTGGATACAGCACACCGATGGGTTTTGGCTTTTTATCCAATTTGCCAGTCTGTGTCTTTTGATTGGGGCATTTAGTCCATTTACATTTAGGGTTAATATTGTTATGTGTGAATTTGATACTGCCATTTTGGTGCTAGCTGGCTGTTTTGCTCTTTAGTTGAGCTGGTACTTGTTGTTCCTTTATATGTGTAGAGCCTCTTTCAGGAGCTCTTGTAGAGCTGGCCTGTTGGTGACGAAATCTCTTAGTACTTGCATGTTCCCAAAGGATTTTATTTTTCCTTCACTTATGAAGCTTAGTTTGGCTGGATAGGAGATTCTGGGTTGAAAGTTCTTTTCTTTAAGGATGTTGAATATTGGCCCCCATTCTCTTCTGGCTTGTAGAGTTTCTGCTGAAAGATCTGCTGTGAGTCTGATGGGCTTCCCTTTATGGGTAACCCGACCTTTCTCTCTGGCTGCCCTTAGTATTTTCTCCTTCATTTCGACCCTGGTGAATCTGACGATTATGTGCCTTGGGGTTGCTCTTCTTGACGAATATCTTTGTGGTGTTCTCTGTATTTCCTGGACTTGAATGTTTGCCTGCCTTGCTAGGTTGGGGAAGTTTTCCTGGATAATATCCTGAAGAGTATTTTCCAGCTTGGATTGATTCTCTTCATCACATTCGGGTACGCCTATCAAACGTAGATTAGGTCTTTTCACATAGTCCCACATTTCTTGGAGACTTTGTTCATTCCTTTTTACCCTTTTTTCTCCAGTCTTGCCTTCCCGTTTTATTTCATTGAGTTGATCTTCGACCTCTGATATCCTTTCTTCTGCTTGATCAATTCGGCTGTTGATACTTGTGCATGCTTCACGAATTCTCGTGTTGCAGTTCTCAGCTCCATCAATTCACTTATATTCCTTTCTATTTTGTCCATTCTTGTTAGCATTTCGTCAAATCTTTTTTCAAGGTTCTTAGTTTCTTTGCATTTGGTTAGAACATGTTCTTTAAGTTCACAGAAGTTTCTTACTACCCACCTTCTGAATTCTGATTCTGTCATTTCATCACACTCGTTCTCCATCCAACCTTGTTCCCTTGCTGGCGAGGAGTTGTGATCCCTTTTAGGAGGAGAGGTGTTCTGGTTTTGGGTGTTTTCATCCTTTTTGCGCCGGTTTCTTCCCATCCTTAAGGATTTATCCACCTGTCGGCTTTGTAGTTGCTGGCTTTCAGATTGGGTCTCAAATCTTTCAGATTGATGTTCTGTTTGTTGATGATGAGGTTATTTCTGTTTCTTGGTTTTCCTTCTGACAGTCTGGCCCCTCTGCTGTAGGTCTGCTGAGGTTCACTCCAGGCCCTGCTTGCCTGGGGTTCACCTGCAGCAGCTGCTGAACAGCAAGGGTTGTTACCTGTTTTTTTCTTCTGCTATCTTTGTCCCAGAAGGATACCCGCCTAGTGTCAATCTGATCTCTCTTTTATGAGGTGTCTTTTTGGATATATAGGGGTCAGGGAGCTGCTTGAGGAGACGGTCTTTTCTTTATAGGAGCTCAAATGGTGAGTTGCGAGCTCTGTTGTTGTTCATTCAGAGCTGCTGGGCAGGTACTTTTAGGTCTGCTGCAAGAGAACTCATAAACTGCTTTTTGTTCCCGGGTGCTCTGTCCCAGGGATTTAGGGCTTTATTTATGAGTTTCCGTTATGCTGCTGCCTTCTTTTTTTTTTTTTTTCCTTCAGACCCGCGCAGCCCAGCAAGGAGGCAGCCTAGTCACTGTCGGCCTATAGCAGCTTTGCTGGGCTGCTGTGGGCTGCGCCCCGCTGCCGAGTGAACTTCCCTGCAGTCCTGTTTATATGGGTGTAGTTAGAACTGCTTTGGCGATGGTGGCCCGCCTCTGTTGGGGCGGAGTCTCTGCTGTGGCGGGTTGCCTTGGCAACGGCGGGCTCCCTGGTAATGGCGGACGACCCTCCCCCACAGAGCTGGACCGTCCCGGGTTCAGCTGCGCTTTCTGTGAAACTCTCAATCCAGAGTTTCTGGTTGCTGTTCTTTTGTGGGGGTGGGACCAGCCGAGCCTGATCGCCTGGCTCCCTGCCTCAGAGCCTTTTTTAATTTGGTGTTCCAGTCGCCTGTTGAAGAGGCGCCGGGGTCTGTTTGTTTTCCCCTGTGGCCACTCACTGCGCTGGCTTAAACAGCGGCACTGAGGTTTGTGGCACTTTTTTTTCTTTTTTTTTTTTTGCCCTGGAATCTACTGTCCTGGTTCTCTGCTCAGTCCCCTTTTTGAACCAGCGTATGGGCGACTTCCCGTGGCTCCAATCGCCAGCCAAAAGGGCACCCGGACTGGTGTATTTTGTACGGAGAACCGCGGCTCCGGGGCGCCAACAAAGCAGCCGCGCGGGGCAAAGCAGCGGCGCTGGCCGGCACAGCCGCGCTGGCGGAAACAGCCGCGCTGGCGACCGTGGAGCACCTCTGTCCGGGAATTTCCTAGTCTGTGGGCAATAAAAACGCGGCGTCCACTCACCCTCTGCGCTTTCACTGGGAGCTGCAATCCTGAGCTGTTCCTAAACGGCCATCTTGGATCCAACCGGGATTTTCTTTTCTTTCACATTGTTAGGCTGCAAATTTTCTAAACTTTTATGCTCTGTTTCCCTTTTAAAATGGAATGCCTTTATCAGCACTCAACTCACCTCTTGAATTACTTTGCTGCTTAGAAATTTCTTCCACCAGATACCCTAAATCATCTCTTTTAAGTTTAAAATTCCACAAATCTCTAGAGAACGGGCAAAATGCCACGAGTTTCTTTGCTGAAACACAACAATAGTCACCTTTGCTCCAGTTCCCAAGAAGTTCCTCATCTCCATCTGAGACCACCTCAGCCTGAAGTCCAACTTAAAAAAATTATAAATGATACAGGATATGAATGAAAAAATCCAATGAAACATGTAGCATAAATAAAAACAATCACAACTTCAGAAATGAAGAACACACTTAAAGAAATACAAAATGCAGTGGAAAGTTTCAACAATAGATGAGAACAAGTAAAAGAAAGAACTTGAGAACATGAAGACAAGGCTTTTGAATTAACCCAATCCACCAAAGACAAAGAAAAAAGAATTTAAAAATGAACAATGGCTCCAATTTTGGGATTATGTTAAACAACCAAGACTAAGAATAATTAGTGTTTTTGTGAAAAAATAAATCTAAAAATATAGAAAACATATTTGAGGGAATAATAGGGGAATACTTCTCCAGACTTACTAGAGATCTGGACATCCAAATACAAGAAGCTCAAAGAACACCTGGGAAATTCATTGCGGAAAGATCATCACTTGGGCACATAGTCATCAGGTTATCTAAATTCAAGACAAAGGAAAGAAACTTATGAGCTGTGAGGCAAAAGCATCAGGTAACCAATAAAGAAAAACCTGTCAGATTAACAGCAGATTTCTCAGCAGAAAACCTACAAGCTAGAAGAGATTGGGGGTCTGTCTTTGGCCTCCTTAAAAACAACAATTATCAACCAAGATTTTTGTATCCAGCAAAACTAAGCTTCGTAGGTGAAGGAAAGGTACAGTCTTCTTCAGACAAACTAATGCTGAGAGAATTTGCCACTGTGAAGCAAGCACTACAAGATGTACTAAAAGGAGCTTTAAATCTTCAACAAATTCTCAAAATACACCAAAATAGAACCTCCTTAAGGCATAAATCTCGCAGGACCTATAAAACAATAACACAATGCAAAAACAAACATACAAATAAGGAATTCAGGCAACAAATAGCGTGATGAATAGAACAGTACTTAAATCTCAATACTAACATTGAATGTAAATGGCCTAATTTCTCCACTTAAAAGATACAAAATAGCAGAATGGATAAGAATTCACCAACCAACTGTCTGATGTCTTCAAGAGAGTCACCTAACACATAAGGCCTCACATAAACTTAAAGTAAAGGGGTAGAAAAAGATATTCCATGCAAATGGACACCAAAAGCAAGCAGGAGTAGCTATTCTTATATCAGACAAAATAAACTTTAATTTAATAATTGTTATTTACAAAAAACCCTATAATTAATGTTACATTAAATTGAATACTGTCCCCTTGAAATAGTAAGCAAGGCAAAGATGTTCACTTTCATCATTTACATTAAAAATTATGCTGGCAATTCTAACTAGTACAATAAGGCAAGAAAATAAATAAGAGACACATAAATTAGAAAGAAAGAATTAAAACCGTGTTTGCAAAATGACAGCATTTATAACATACATAGTAAATTACAAGGAATCTACAAAAACAAAAATTTTTTTAAAACCTACTAGAATTAGTGAAGTTAGGAAGGTTGTAAGATACAAGTTTAATATTCAAAAATCAATTATATTACTATTCATGAGTATCACTATATGTAACAATATAGGAATAATATTTAAAATATTATTTACAAAGGTATCACAAAAACACAGAAAAACTTTAGAATATATTTAATAAAATATGTACAAGACTGACATGTTTTTTGCATAGAACTTGACAAGCTGATTCAAAAATTTATGTGGAAATGGAAAAAATTCTACAACAGCCAAAACAATTTTGAAAAAAGGAAATAAACTTGTTTCCCACACTTTGTGTAAAAGTGGCAATCAAAACAATGGTGCATTGAAAAGAGATTAAAGATCAAAGAAACAAAATTAAAAGCATAAAAATTGATCCAAAGATAAAAGGTCAATTTATAGTAGACTAGGGCACCAAAATAATTCAACAAATATTACTCATCACGTACCTAGAAAAAGATGAGTCTACAGCTAGTGCTCGACTTACGACCATGGTCAGGACTGTGGACCGGTCGGGACTGTGGACCGGTCGTAACACGATTTGGTCGTAAGTTGAGTAGGCTATATGTACAGTTGAAATGGTGCACGCAGAGATGGTAGTGCTGCCGGAAGCTGGTTCGCACTGTCATACGCCCAGCTGGGCAACGTTTGCGCTGCCAGACGCGGAGCAGTCATGGCTAGCGATTGTGGTCGTAAAGTAGAATGGTCGTAAGTTGCATAGGTCGATCAATACCTGTATATTTCTCTTAATAATACAAGAACAAAATAATGTAATAATATTGTGTCTACTTGGCTGAGCCATTTGGTGTCCAGATATATGATTAAGCATTATTCTGAGTGTGCCTGTGAGTATGTTTTGGATGAGATTAATATTGGAATCAGCAGACTGAATAGATTGCCCTCCCCAGTATGAGTCGGCCTCATCCAATCTGTAAAGTCCTAAATAGAACAAAATGCTAAGTAATGGAGAATTTACTCTCTCTGACAGGGAAACTGGTATTCTCCTGCCTTCAGACAGACTCAGACTGAGAATTACACCATTGGCTCTTCTTGTTCTCTGGTCCTCAGATTCAGATGGAAGTTACACCATTGGCTATCCTGGTGTCCAGCTTTCCAGTTGCACATCTTGAAACTTCTTGGCCTCCATAACTATGTAAGCCAGTTATACATGTGTATATATGTATGCATATACATATATATATTTACATATATAAATATATAATTTGACTTTATCATAATTAAAATTTTGCTTTTCAAAAGAGAGTTAAGAAAATATAAAAGCAAATCACAGACTGTGAGAAAATATTTACTCTCTGTATATCTGTTAATAGACTTCTACCCAGTGTGTAATAAAGACTCAAGAATAAGAAGGCAACCATCTCTATTTAAAGTATGCGCAAAATATTTGAGTGAATGCTTCACAATAATACACCCAATAATGCAGCTAATAAGCACATGAAAAGATGCTCAACATCCAACAATGACTCAACATTGTTAAGTCAACAGTTGTTAGGAAAACATGGATTAAAAACACATTGAGATATTGCATATTCATTAGAATGGCTAAAATTTGAAAGACTAGCTATGCTGTGGAGCAACTGGAACCCTTGTACATGGCTGAAGGGAGTTATAAATTGGTTAAACCTTTGAAAAACAGGGAGTTTCTTGTAATATTAAACATGTAAGTTTCATATGACTCACTAATTTTATTTCCAAGAGAAATTAATGCATATGTAAAATATGATCCAGTAATTCATTTTAAATTGATGCAGTCTCACTGAAATTACTAAAATAGCATTCTTATATCTTTGGGATATATAATGTGCTCCTCTAAACATATCTGGAGTACCATATAGACAGGACATGTACATATTGCCTCATTTACTTCTTAGTAGAGCAATAGAACTGATAAGAAAGAGAACATTTGTTGGATACCTACTGTGTATCTAGTCCCTACATATATGATATGACAATTCTAACTGTAATTTTATCATCTACTTTGAAGATAAGGAAATCAAGCTTGTGTCTAAGATGAATAGAAGAGGTAAACCTATTCTATGACTAAAAGCCCTCAAAAATTGTGCTTCTCATTTACCCAGAAATTCTTATTAGTAGAATTTGTTCAAAACACAAATAGACAAACATTCCACGCTCATGAATTGGAAGAAGCAATATTGTTAAAATGACCATACTGCCTAAAGCAATCTACAAATTCAACACTATTTCTATCAAATTACCAAAGTCATTTTTCACAGCATTAGAAAAACTATTCAAAAATTCATATGGAATCAAAACTAGTCCAAATAGTCAAAGCAATTTTAAACAAAAAGAACAAAAACAGACGCATCTCATTACTCAACTTCTAACTATGTTATAAAGCTACAGTAACCAAAACAACATAGTACTGGTACAAAAATGGGCACATAGACAAATGGAACAAAATAGAGAACCCAGAAATAAAGCTGCATACCTACAGCCATCTGATCTTTGACAAAGTAGACAAAAATAAGCTGGTGGCATGGACTCTGTATTCAATAAGCAGTGCTGGAATAAACTGACTAACCATATGCAGAAGAATGAAACTGGACCCCTACCATTTACATAAACAAAATTTAACTCGAGATGGATTAAAGATTTTAATGGAATACCTCAGACTGTAAGACTCCTAGAAGAAAACCTAGAAAACTCCATTCTGCATATCAGCCTTGGGAAATAATTTATGATTATGTCCTCAAAAGCAATTGCAATAAAGACAGAAATAGATAAGTAGGACCCAATTAAACAAAAGAGCTTCTACACATCAAAACAATCAACAGAATAAACAGACAACCTACAGAATGGGAGAAAATCTTCTCAAACTATGCCTTCAACAAAGATCTAATATCAAGAATCTATAAGGAATTTAAAAATGGAACAAGCCAAAAACATATAACCTCATTAAAAAATGGGCAAAAGACATGAACAGACACATCTTAAAAGAAGATGTATAAGCAGCCAATGAACACATGAAAAAATACTCAGTATCACTAAGTATCAGAGAAATGCAAATGAAAACCACAATAAGATCCATCTCACACCAGTCAGAATGGCAATTACTAAAAGCTCAAAAAAAAAAAAAAAGATGCTGGTGAGGAAGCTGGGGAGAAAAGGGAATGCTTGTACACTGTTGGTGGGAATGTAAAATATTTCAGCCACCACAGAAAGCAATTTGAAGATTTCTCAAAGAACTTAGAACTATCATCTGACCTAGTAATTCTAGTACTAGGTATATATTCAAAAGAAAACAAGTCTTTCCTACTAAAAATCTTTCTACATGTGACAAAAAGACACATGCACTTACATGTTCATCACAGCCCTATTCACAATAGCAAAACCATGGAATCAATCTAGGTGCCTATCAATGGTCAATTGAATAAAGAAAATGTGGTACATATAAACTATGAAATACTACACAACCATAAAAATGATTGAAACCATGTCCTTTGCTGCAACATGGATGCAGCTGAAGGCCATTATCCTAAGTGAATTAATACAGCAACGGAAAACCAAATGCCACATATTCTCACTTGTAAGTGGGAGCTAAACATTGGGTATTCATGGACATAAAGAGTAGAACAGAAACTGGGAACTACTAGAGGGAGGGTGGGGGTAAAATGTTGAAAAACTATTGAGTAATATGCTCAGTACTGGATGATGAGATTATTCATGCCCCAAACCTCACCATCACACAATATACCCAGCTAACAAACCTGCAAATACACTCCTGGAATCTAAAATACATGTTGAAAAAAAAAAAGAATTTGATCAAGAGAACATCTGCACAACCTAGAGTGTTTGATTAACATGCAGATATATTGGTTCCACCCCAGACCTACTAATCAGAATGTCCAAAGATGAGAATTGGAAATTTGAATATTTGACAAACTTTCCAGGTGGTTTCCAATTAGCTATAAAGTTTAAGAGCTACAGTTACACACAGCACTCAAAGCATAGTCCACATTCAATAAATGCCTGCTAATTAGGAGCTGATTACAAATGTTTACATATTTTTCATCGAACTTTGGATGAGAATTAATTGCTTCTCTTAGTGTCCAGTAGTATATATCTAGGATTTCTCAGTCTTGTATTCAAGAGTTCTTCGCTTTGCTTTGCAGTCTCTACTATCTCTACGTCCATTTTATTCACAACAAGTAAACATGAGAGAGCTTTATTGTAGTTGTAAAAGGAACTTGCAGCTTATTAAGTGCAAATGACCTCTACAATCTATTAGGCCCAAGGTATTTACAAACTTCACTGTTGGATATTTTTTAACACCTCTAAAGAGACAAATAGTAAACTCAGGAGTTTCTATATTGTATTCTTTTTATTGTAGATTTTGTTTTATTTTCTTAGTTTGGCTCCAGATTTTATTCCAGTTTATAATCAGAAAGGTTGTTGCCTGGTTTCAATTTTTACATATGGGATTTTCCTCAGTCTGTTTCTATATGGAGGAGAGCAAAAAGGCAAATGAACATTGGATTCCAAGCATATGTGTTCATCCTTACTGAATAAAATAGTTTTTAAGTTTCTTAAATATTCAGCTGTTTTGATTTCCTTATCCTTGTAGGCAGGAAATTTTTGATCCAGTACATTTTTATTGTGCTCATCTAGCTTGAAAAAGTTATGCAATCTATTATTTGCTCTCCTTTGCCACCAAAGTACTATATCCATCAAGAGCTGCAGAGCCAGGAATCAAACCTTTGCACATGTGTATTTGCGTCAGCCTTTGATATCATCTTCACAATACCTGTCCACTTTTCTGCTGCAAGAATATTCTAAATGCATTTAGTGTAAATCATTTGCTTGTGTAATTTGGAACTGAATGTGAAGTAAAAGAAGAAACTAAGCATAGGCTATATCTTAATAATGATAAAAGATATAGTCTCGAAATTCTCCAGATTGCTTTTGGAAAAAATCCATAAAGATCAAATGATTAGTTGCTGGGTAGCTCATACCTTTAATCCCAGGAACACTGAGATGGGAGGATCGCTTGAGCTCAGGAGTTTAGCAATAGTCTAGGCAACGTGGTAAAATCCCATCTCTACAGAAAATGCAAAAATCAGACAAGCACAGTGGCATGCACCTATAATCCTAACTACTTGGAAGCCTGAGGTGGTAGAATGGCTTGTGCCGAGGAGGCAGAGGTTGCAGTGAGCTTTGATCATGCCACTGCATTGCAGCCTCAGTGACAAGAGCCAGATCCTGTTTCAAAAATAAAATGAAATAAAATAAAATAAAAATCAGTTGATCCTTTAATTCCAACAACGAATTCCTCTGTGTGTGTATGTTTCTTTCTTTTTTTTTTGAGATGGGATTTTGCCATGTTGCCTCAGTTGGTCTCGAACTCCTGAGTTCAAGTGATCTGTCCAACTTGGCCTTCCTGCCATTGCATATGTGAGCTACCATGCCCAGGAACTGAACATGACATCTTTATGGTATTCTTCTAAAAGCAATCCAGAGAATTTTGAGATTATATCTCCTATTATTATTAAGATATAGCCTATGCATTACTTTCTTCTTTTGCTGTGTGTGTATATGTGTATGTATGTGTGTGTTTAAATATGGATAATAAAAAACAGCCATAGTACCTCAAACAGTAATGTTTGTAAACACCTTGGACCTAAATACATACCTAACTAGGGTAGGAAATTTAGCCCCAAAAGTGAGAATAATCAGTACAGTTCTGTATGTCCTTTGTTTAAGAGGTTGCAGTGTTTAAAGCTTATATTGCAGCAAGTTTTAAAAGTTTCCTTGCCAAATCAGATGGATGTAACATAATTATTCTGTTATTTCAAAATCTCTCCAGGTGACCTTATTTCCTAAGGCCTCTAACATATTTGTTTAGGGATCATCAGTTCTAATAAAAATTATGTTCAGGGAAACCTGAATGATTATTACATAGCTTTTGAACTGGGTTCCAAGAGACTTCCATTCTCCTCTTCAGATCCTTCCATTTATTCTTTATACTCCTTCACTAATCTTGGGGGTTTTTTCATATGTAAAATGAAGATAATAATTGTTGCAATCTCCTTAGGAAATTTGTAAAGATTAATTTGTTAAGTAGTCAAAATACTTTGAGATCTTAGAAGATAGAGGTTTTTTAGATAAAGATATCATCATAATTTGTGTGGTGTTCTATTTTATGGGTAGGATGATCCTCTTTTGAAAAAGTCACAGCAGTGGCCCACAGGCATGTAGAATGACAACAATCTAATCTTCTCTACTGCATGGCTCTCTATCCTGATACCATTGTTCCCTGTTTCCTGGCTTTCCACCGGCACAAGCCTTAAACATTGAGCAACCTTCTGGCTTGGAGAAAAACTAAGTGCATATTTGCCTATATTCCAAAACCAAGATGACGTATACTTCCAATTGAACAGATGTGGTCAGCCGTTGATCGGACCCAGAGGAGAAGAAAGTAAATACATCCAAAACAACAATGAGTAGGAAATAGGGGTGAGCAAAGGTGAGTAGATGCACAGTGTTTCTCTTTTCCCATCATTGTGTTTTCTTTCCCCTTACTTGTCCAAGTTTCCCCTTTTTCTCCATAAGAAAATTTTCCAAGATTTTTTTTCCACCTGGCTTTCCTTACATCACATAAGCAAAGGTAACCAGGGTTAGCAAATCTTTCCCATTACCTTCCAAATACTGATAGTAGAGCACAAATTTTGAATGATGCTCAATATGTACTGCCAATTTCAATAATCCCGTGACTTAGAGATCTACTGGTGGATTCTCCAGGCTCCTGTGTATTTCTCTTTGTGCTTCTGGTTGTTTCCTGCTTATATGAGAGCCATTTCATTCAAAATTGCCAAACAAATTTATAGAATCATGGAAGGATTAGGTTGAATGGGGATGCAGAGTCCTCACTCCAAACTCCTCTCTTCCGTATTCTAAACAAAAATCCCCTCCACAGCATATCTGGAGAATTTCATCCAGCCTCAGGTCAGACAACTCCAAGCACTTATTTAAAAAAGCATGTGTCTGGCACTAATGATTAAAAAGTTCTTTCTTATCCTGAGTCAGAATCTGCCTTCCTGTATTTTCTACTCTTTTTATTTAGTTTTCCCCTTTAGAGAATATGAAATAAATATAATCCTCTTTCACAGTCAGTCTTTTTATCCTAATTCTTTCCTGGTCTGTGCTAGGCAGCTTTATTTAGTTCTTTAACTGTCTCTCTGTGTGAGGTCCGGCGTACTATTGCATTATGGCGTAATTGACTCACATTGAACTTGTGTTAACTGCAAGGCCTTGTCTTTTCCACATAAATTGTTGTTACTCCACCTCTTCCTCATCTCACACCTATCCAGATGATTTTTGGAGGCTAAGTGGGAGGGCTTTATTGTATCCCCATCAAATTTTATTCTGTTAATTTGAGTCTGTGATTCAAAAACGGTTTCCAGTCTTGATCTAACTTAGCTATTCCTCCCTCCTTTGAGTCATCCCTAGAGTTGATATCTGCTGTCTGAATAGTTTTCCAGTAGTTGGTGAGAATCTGAAGAAAGAGAGCCCAGACACACGTTGAGTGCAAATCTCCTCTGAGGGAATGTAGCAGCAGCTATCAGTGCTTGGCTCGCATTCCCTCAAATCCATTTCCATTTTCCTGCACACTGACCACAAGGTTGCTCTCCCATTCTCATCCAGCAACCATTTTTTTTTTCTGGAGGGCTGCCTCAGGTGGTTAGAGCTACATAGCCTATGCTCATGCGGAGCTGTTATGAGAATAAATGGCTTCCTGAGGGCAGGTCTTAACCAGTGACTGTTGGGTACACTAGTGTAGAAACACTGCAGCTCTCTTAACTGGTAATTGTGAGGTGCAACGTGTACTATAATCAGATCTCTCCTGCAGGATTCAGTCCGTGTAGCCTCTATGAGTCTTTTCCAGGTAACATACCCAAGGGTATGGCCTCCCAGTGTGAACGTTTGTGCATGTGTGTGTATGTGTGCTTATAAATTACATATGAAATCAATATCTATCACCTAATTCTATTGTGTGTAACAGCTCCTATATATAAATATAGGCATGTGTGTGTGAACATGTATTATATATTCTTACATGTAATAATATCTATTATTATATATAAATACATAATATATTATAAAATTATATTATTTAAAATATCTTATATAACATAAATTTAAAAATTTTTATAAATATATAATTTATATTATATTGTATTATAATACAATTTAGAAAATACATAAATTATATATTTGTAAATTTAGTATATTTATAAATATATAATATAGAATATATTCTATTATGTAACATAGTATATATTATATATAGCATTATATATATATATTATATAGTATATATATGTTATAGTGTAGTATATATTATATATAAAATATACATTACAGTATTACATATACTATGTATAAATAGATCAAGCTCTAAAAGAAATAGGTTTTACTAAGTGCAAAATATATGTATGAATGTACTTATATACATGCACACATACACATAATATATATACTTATATATATTTTTGCACTTAGTATAATCTATATATATATTGCACTTAGTATAATCTTTTTTTTATAGCTCGATCTGTTTATTTTATCAGTTTATACTAACAGAAGAACATCTGGTAGAGAAAGTTATTTTCTCATCCACATTCTTTTAGCCACAATGATATAGATATCTTGTCAATTGGAAGATTATTTTCCTTATTAGAGAATTGAACAAAAATGGAATAAATTGTGACTTTTTATTGTTAATGCTTAATATTATAGTATATGCTCCAAGTATTGTCTTCTTTATGATTTTTTTGGCTCTAAATATAAATTTAAAGGGCATTTTGACTCTTGTTAGAAAGACTACTTTATCATCATGCATGAGGTGAAATGGCCATCAGGGCAAGTATCTAAGAAATTCCAGGTGTTTATCAGGATAAAGCAGTAGGAATTTGTGTGGTTCTTTGTATTATAGTTCTCTATTTGTACTTCCATGTGCTCTGTATTAAGAATGTAAGAATGTGCACGTAGAAATAGAGCTTATAGACTACATTGATAAAAATAACTCTGTGTTCTTATAGCAAATACTCTGCCTTCATATGAAATACTCCCGCCTCCCACAAAAGCTTATATTCTTGAGTACAAGGTTTTCCAAGCACTGAAACAGTGTTAACTCCTTCATCTGTCTAGCACATTTATCTAAATTAACTTAGGGAAGGCCTTTCTACTGTCCTATGCTAGCTCTGAGTCCAGTATTTATTCTTTTATTTTTGCCTTTAATAACTAAAATCAGAAGCCTCCCATTTGGTCCTGAGACTTTTTTTTTATTTGGTGAATCTAAGTATGCTTTCTTTGGCTCTTACTATTTCTAGATTATCTCTCTTCTATTTTAAAAAATTACTTATCTTGTGAGAGTACATTAGTTAAAGTAAAAAACTTCAATTTTGTAAATGTAGGTATCAATATACGTATATATGTGTGTGTATGTGTGTGTGTGTGTGTGTGTGTGTATATATATATATGTATATTGATATATATATGCATGGATAACCAAATAAGTTTTACATCTGTGATCTCTATTGTATTCAGATTCGTATTTGTGGTAATATGTTATTTTCATCTTGTTTCAATCAAATTTAATTTTATAAGATAATAGGATTCTAGACCTTAAAAATACTTCAGATAAAATCTCATTCAATCCCATAATACTTATATAGATGCAGAAACTTAGAATAAAAATTTATATAACTTATTCAAGTTCACAGTTAGGTATATTAAGTGGACTACACTTAAAATGCTAATTCCCTGTCAAATAATGTTAATTTACCATATTGCTCATGGCACCCATCACCTGAGGAAGCAAGTAGTCATGAGAAGAAAAAATCAATTATTTTATCTTCCTGGTTATAAAGATACTAAAACCTGGAACTATAAGAACATAAATATTTTAAGTGAATTCAGGAATTGCCAAATGATTTTCAGTATTCATGCAAAACTTACCCTTTGTTAGGTTAAGGAATAAATTGAAAATGGCAATATATCTTAGAATTAAAACATTCGCATTTTAAATGCACAAGCAGCATCAGAGTAGCAATGTTATGGTTCCAGAAGCACTAGGTATGAGCATGAATGTGTTTGTCATATTCTCCGTTTCTCTTAGTTCCTTTTTGTTGAATTGGCAAGTTAACCAACCACCAGAGAAACAACAGGTCTGAATGCATGGGGAAACCTGCTTGCTCAAGCTTGTCAAAATGCATGTTTTAAAAATATTCAACAATTCACTTTGAAAATGCTCTGCAACCTAAACCCAGCATCAGTGAGCTGTAGCAGATGCGCTCAGTGGTGACTTGTAAAGGTTTGTAGAGGACATGGAAGTAATTCAAAGAAAAGAGGGACTTTGATTTTTTTAGTTGAAGGAATGAAGAATAAAATTTGGAAAGATGTACCGTTTATGCTGACTTCGAAAGGACAGACATTTAGTGTTGATGCCCAGGCTTGAGCTGAGCCCCAGAGACCTGATTGGACTAGTGGCAATCCAAGCACCATAATAAGGCTGAGAAAAAAAATACAAGAAGAATATTGTTTTTTTTTCCCTTTGTCCAAGTGACCTGAGACACAGTGTATGCTTCAATTCCCCCATTGATCTCAGTAACACGTATGTCTTTTTGTTTTCAACTAATGAGTGGAATAGCCTGACAACACTCAAAGTTGTTTCTCACATTTCCACTGGGTATTTTTCCAAAAACTCTGCATATATTTATTCGTCAAATAAATTTAACACAAGAGAGTGTTTTTGTATCTAAAAATATTATAGTGAATCCTTTGATAACCAAGAGTAATTCATATATGTATGCTTTAGATAAAAATTTTTCAGTGTAGAGTTGGTTTGAAAAGTTATTCAGCTTCAGTACAGTGGGATTATATTTAACCCACTTAAAGATTACTAGTGGAGCAAGTAACATAAGGGAACAGAAATATAAATGGTAAAGAACAAATATGATTTCTACTCTAAGGGAGATAAACGTCTACTAACTTGTAAACAGATCTCAAAGAGTTGTTATCAAAGAGGTTGTGAACAATGTTAGTTTCATCTCATTAGTTGAGGAAAAAAATTAAGAGGAGAGAGGATAAAGTCCTGTTTTTTTTCTACTTGGTTGGGAGACTGTCATCAACATTGGTTTTAATCTTTGGTAATCAACTTTTCTAGCCATTGAATAGGGAGGCAAGGAGGCTTTGTCAGTGATTTGAGTTAGTGATTTGAGTGACTGAGGGTTTGTTAATGATTTGAGTGATTCTCAATCTGGAATCAACGCAGTTTTTTCTACTTTCTGACGTATGGCAAATCATTTTTATGGGCCCTTATATGATTCATTGAGTCATTTGGTGAGGGTCAGAGAGCAAGAGTGCCATTTACCAGAGCAGGTTTAACTTGGGGAAAGCAAGGTCAGAGGGGAAGAGAGACCCTCATTACTCCAGAAAGATTCTGGGGCCAGCTCTGTGCCTGCCCAATCGTGTTAAGCTCACACTGGGTGTTTGTTAACACAAAGCACTGAGCTGCAGGTGTTCTGTACTCCACAGAGTCTTCAAAGATCAGCCTCAAATGTTTCTGTTACTATAAAGAGGATTAAAAGGATTTAAAAACATAGCAGGCCTGTCCAACTGCAAACATATTTGCCAACATTTGCTAAGAGGAAAGAGGAGGGGGTAAGTTATATCAGTTAGAAGTCCTAGTAGTTGAGGGAAACATACTTTGTAGGTTTCTTTTCTTTTTTATTTCTCTCTCTTTCTTTTTTCTCTTTAATAGCCTGAATATGGAACTGTAGCACTTTCAACTGGAACTCATTAGGAATTCATGGGGCAGAAAATATAAGGGATTCTGGAAACAGAGACTTTGAAAGTCCAGAAATGAGCTATAAATAAACTCCTGCTAATATTCATTTTTTTCTAATTTTTAAATATACATATTTCACCAGAATGCAAACATAGAACAAACCAGGTGATTTTTTACTTGAAAGCCTAGTTTATGTTAAGAGGCACACTGACATTTATGGACTGACTTAGCACGTAGAGGTATCATAACAGCCTTTACACCTTCTCAAAAAGCACTTTTGCTATCCCGTATGGGTTGCAAATATTGACCAATATCACCTGCAGGTGAAAGTATGAAGGCCAGGCATCTGGAATCATTGTTAAGGCACTATTGTTACTACTTATTGTTAATGGTTTTAACATGAATTTCCAATTTCTTTGCTTTCAACTTAGCCCTCATTCAATAATCTGCCTTTAATAGTACTGGTTCCTCTGCAGAGAGCATTGATTTTCAATGAGGTCTAGTGAAGAGGCAGAAAACTGAGTCAGCTGTGTAATCTTAGGTAGATCAAATACCTTCTCTGACTTTAGCTTCTTCTTTGATTGAATGGGGGTTATAATAATCCTCCTATGAATATATCCACCTCTTAAGACTTGACATTTTTATTACCGGAATAAGGCTGAAACTGAAGATGACTTCTTAGAATGTGTTTATAGATAAGATGTGATAAAGATGACTTCTTAGCATGTGTTTATAGATAAGACATGAAGGCACACACAAGCACACACACACAACACACAGATGCTTATATCTCCCGTTCGCATTACACCAACTCTCCAATTTCTAGGGTAATATACAAATTTGCTTGCTTACTGGAATTTGATTCTGGAGGACCCTTTAGAAACCTCTTCTTTGAGTATTTTATAATCACATAATGTTTGTTGCAGGAATTCCTGACATGGGCTTATAGACACTGAAGACTCACAGATAGGCCTCAGAGGTCATGCCCCCAGGAACTGCATGCAGACATTTAGTGTGCAATACATGCATTTTTGTGGAAAGGAGTTTTATGCTTTTATCAATTCTTGAAAGAGCCTGTAAGCCTTGAAAATATTTAAGAACCACTTTTTATAAGCTCTAAGAATGTAATGCAGTGGGTGAGCCCAGAGGTTGTCTCTTCGGAGACAGACAGCTTTTGTCTGATTTCATGGCTCTTCTTTACTTCTCTTTCCTCCATTCCGTCATCTGCACAGAACGTATAAAATAAGACATGTTTTAAAATAAAATTAAACAATGCACTTTTAACACAGCTTTTGGTAATGCTCAGCAAATATTAACTATTGTTTTAATAGGCAAATATTAAATAGCACCCTGAGAGGCAGGAGGGGTGTATTAGTCCACTCTCATGCTGCTAATAAAAACATACCCAAGACTGGGTATTATAAAGAAAAGAGGTTTAATGGACTCACAGTTCCACATGGCTGGGGAGGCTTCACAATCATGACGGAAGGCAAAGGAAGAGCAAAGACATGTCTTACATGGTGGCAGGCCTGAGAGCTCCCCTTTATAAAACTCCCCTTTATAAAACCATCGGCTCTCATGAGACTTATTCACTAACAGGAGAACAGTACAGGAAAACCCACCCTGCTGATTCAATTACTTCTCACTGCCTTCATCCCATGATATGTGGAGATTATTACAATTCGAGGTGAGATTTGGGTGGGACCACAGAGCCAAACCATTATCAAGGGTCATGCAGGAGACCTTGCCCTTGATTAACTTGCCTTTGAGTAACTTGAGGAGACCAGATACATTAATATGAAACAGTAAAATAACAATGATGAGGATCTGTAGAAAAATTTCAAAGAAATGATGCAGATAATTTTACGTGTGTTCAACTTGAGGAGGAATCTGCATAAGTTGAGATATAAAGAATAGATGAAGAGTACTGAGAATAATATCAGGAGGTTGAGGGGGCATGAGTTGGCTTCAAGTTAAGAAGCACCCAGAGTTAAGTGTGGTTAGATAGAAGAAGCAAGATTACTGGGAGTCCGGAATGGCACGGGGTGGAGTTCAGATTTGACCTGTAGGGGATAGCAGCCTTAGGTTATTTTGAGCAGAAAAATTACATAATGAAAACAATATATTGGAAGTATTAATTTGGCATGTGTGGGCAGGATGGAGTCGCGTGAGGAAGGACTAGAGTTAGGGAGTGAGCTGGGAGCCATGGCAATAACCAAGGTGTGAAGTGATGAGGGCCTGCCCCAGGATGGGAATATTTGTGGAAGGTGTATGGGGACATTGTATCCACCTTAATTGCTTATTTGCTACAATTTCAGCTTCCAACCACAGTTTGCCTTGGCTACTAAACCTTTCTGACTCTGGAAATATGCATTCCAATCTTCCAACATTGAAAGGAAGCAAGGAAGGAAGGAGGAAAGGAAAGAGGGGGGGAGGAAGGGAATTGTTGGAGCAGGCAGACTGCACTTCTGGTGTGAAGACGGGATTTTAGGCAACAGTACTTTCAGGGAAATGAGGGAAAACAGAGATATACATGTTCATTTGAATTTATTTAATTTAGGAGTGACTTCCTTTAAGAGAACCAACATCACTGTGGAATGAGTGACTTTAATCTCCTATTTACACAAGAAAGGACCATAAGATGCAGAGAAAAGGCATTGCTCTTCTCATTGGGCTGCAGGGTTAAACTTTGGCTTTCAAATTTTTTGACCATTATTAAAACTAAATTTTGCATCACAATCAAACACACATACAATTTTGAATATAAATATAGTTGAAATATGTATTTTATAGAACATTTCTATTCTGACTACTTGTGTTATACTTTGATTTTTTTCCTGTTTATTTTGAGATTTTTTGCAAAAGGTGATTGCAGCTTCCTCAGTTGATTTCCTGATCAACTAATGGATCACAAACTGCTTTTTATAAACCACAGGCTTCTAAGAACCAGGGACATCACACCAAGATCTTCAGCTTCATGGATTCACAGACACAGGGAAAGTTTTACTTTTGTTCCCTACCTGCCTCCACCACCCAAGTCTTTCTCCTTTCTGAAGTTTCATGAACTGACAATAAGTGGAGGTGGTTGCTCTAGTAAGTTTAGAACTCAGTTTTAGAATATGATCTCAGATTCAAAGCCTGCCTGCAAACCTTCTGGCAGTGCCAACTCATTCACTGGCTTGATGGTCCTCACTTGGGACACAAGCCCACACACCAAGATCCATCAACAAAGATTGCTCCTAATGAGTCCTGAACCCCGACACAATGACCACAATTGGTGCAGACATTTTAATGTCTTGGGCTAGTTCCCTATATTATCCTTGGCTCTAGTGGACCAAGGCACACATAGTAACATTCTTTACCTGTAGTTAGCTATAATTCCAAACTAGGTGGAATTCTTTCCTACCTTTGAAACCACAAAATAAAATCAAAGAAACAGGATCTTTTGCAAACTGTGGCTCTGCATTGATGAGGAGGGGTGAAAGGTAAGCACATGGCCTCAGGTTGAAAATAACTTTTAAAATGTCTGATTTTAATCATGGGTCCAAATTACCTGGGCACACGGTGGTCATTAAAGCCTCCTGTCTATAAGTCCCTCATGTGAGTATGTGCATACCTGTGATTTAGCATTCTAGCTCAACAGTCGGTAAGACATCAAAGCAGAAAAGGAAAAGTGAATTAAGGCAATGAAAATCAATCTAGTTTAAGAGGTTTGGGTCCTTCTATGCACTCAGCTAGTTTTCACTATTCTAGACAGAAAAATGTAGAGTGTCAATTCTAGGAGCCATAAATCAAAATAGGATACACAATTACTCCCACTTATGTGCTCACCTGGTTAAGAAAGAAAAAAGACTAAAGTTGTAAGAATAACTGGTAGAATTAACTCTAGTATTCCTCACTGGCCATTCTTCTTTTCGGAATGCTCGTTCACTTATAAGCCGATTCTGAATATTTCCCTGGATAGGTGAGCCTATGTAGTAGATAGTGTTGAATATTTTGGTGGGCACCCCGGATTTCCTTTACAGTTTAAAGATTGGGTAGATATGTTGTCTGCTCCATTTTTAAGTACAGCTCCTAATTAAATGGTTCTAGAACTGTGATGCATTAACCCCTTGAAAGGAAGTCACTGGATACAATTTTAATTTTTTATGGAAAATTTCCATAAAATTTCATTTTATGGAAAATGAGGTAAAGGTATACCTCATTTTATTGTGCTTCACTTTATTCTGTTTTTTATATGTTGTTTTTTATAGATTGAAGGTTTGTAGCAACATGAGTTGAGCAAATCTATCAGTGTCGTTTTTCCAAAGGCGTGTGCTCACTTTTTGTCTCTGTGTCACATTTTGGTAATTCTTACAATATCTCAATTTTTTATTATTATTGTGTCTATTATGGTAATCTATGATAAGTGATTTTTGATATTGCTATTGTAGTTGTTTGGGGGCACCATGAACTGTGCCCACATCAGATTGGGTACAGATTAAACAAACTTAATCAATAAATGCCATGCGTGTTCTGACAGCTCCACTGACCGGCTGTTCCCTGTCTCTCTCCCTCTCCTTGGGCCTCCCTATTCCCTGAGACACAACAGCATTGAAATTAGGACAACTAATAACAATGTTTATTATGAAAGAAATAGTTGAACATCTCTCACTTTAAATCAAAAGCTAGAAATATTTATGTTTAGCAAGGAAAGCATGTTGAAAGCCAACATAATTTAAAAGCTAGGCCTCTTGCACCAAACAGTTAGCTAAGTTGTAAATACAAAGTAAAAGCCCTTGAAGGAAATTGAAAGTGCTACTCCAGTGTATGCAGGAACGATAAGAAAGCAAAAATAGCCTGATTGCTGGCATTGAAGAAAGTTTTGGTGGTCCAGATACAATATCAACCAGCCATGACATTCCCTTAAGCCAAAACCTAATCCAGAGCAAGGCCCTCACTCTGCTCAATTCTGTGAGGACTGAGAGAGGTGAGGAAGCTTCAGAAGAAAAGTTGGAAGCAAGCAGAGATTGGTTCTTGAGGTTTAAGCAAAACAGCATCTCTGTAACATAAAAACAGCAAGTGCTGACACAGAAGCTGCAGCAAATTATCCAGACAATTTGACTAAGATGAAGGTGGTACACTAACCAACAGACTTCCAATGTCCTCAACTAAAGGGAATGTGCTTGGCCCAGGAGGATACCTTCCCCAGACTTTGGCCAATCTTTGGCTGACACAGGGCCGCAAAAGTCTGGCCCTTTTAACTCAAAATATAACCAGCTCTGTGATATAACTTATGCTCCAGAGCTCATAGAGGGTGAAGCAAGTCTCCACCTGACACTAGGTGTTTGGCTTTTCTCCCTCTTCATTTCATTTCTCTTTATCCTCCTTCTCTTGAGATCATCCCCTAATAAATCACATAGAAAGAATGTCTGTCTTAGGCTTTGCTTCCAGGGAGCTCTACCCAAGACAACAGTTGAATCCAATCCCAAAGTATCAGTTGAATTCGATGAGCCTTTACTCTCCATGTTCTCATTTTCAGATAATGGAAAATCTTTATTCATTCAAATATTCAAGTGGGAAAACATGAGTCATTCTGGATTTTCACAACTCATATCCAGTTACCAAATCCTGTTCATTTCACTTCAAAAATATACTTCAAAGATATCCACACATCTCCATACCTATGACTGTGCTCTTAGTTCAAACCTCCATAATCTCTCATCTCTGAATAGACTTTGTGCCTCCAGATATGTTCTCTATACTACAATCATAGTAGTAATTCAGATTTTAGTGTATGCTTCTTAAAATCCTTCAGTGACTCACTATTGCCTATAGCAGTGGTTCTCAGTGGAGTTTATTCAAAGCTTCATAAAGTGAGATATCATAGTTAAAGCAGATATAAAAATCCAGGTGTCTTCTAGTAAGCACATACTTAGAGACATTTGCAAAAATGTAAAATAATGACACTCCTTCCTAAACTTTCTTTGTTTTGGAAGACATAAAGTTATTTTCATAAAGGTATTTTATCTTAATTTGTACATAATGGGCTTGCTATATGTTAAAAATAAGTTAATAAATGTTTTTTTAAAATGCATGTTTCTTAGTTTTAATTATAATATGATGAAATAAATAGCTGTGACTCATATAAACAATAGCTCTTTAGGGTCCTATTACTTTTTAAGTTTGTAAAGAGATTTTGAGATAGAAATGTTTGAGAGCCACTGGCTTACACACTTAAGTTCAAAATACCTGGAATGTCATCCAAGATTAGCCAGGACTTTGATCCTCCCTTTCTCTTCATCCTCCTCCCTTGCCACCTTCTGCCTTTACCCTATATTTTGGTATAATGGATGCTTTGGTAGCTGCCAACTCTGTGCTCCCACATCCCTTAAGCCTGAGCATTCATTCTCCCAGCTGCTTGGAGTTCTGGCTCCTGTTATATCTCAGATGAATTCCTTTTGGGAATCCTTCAGTCATACATAGAATGCGGTCTCAACCAGGGTTACCCTCCCTGGTTGGGGACAGCCTGAATTCACTTTCTTGTCAAGGCAAGAATACAAAGGCCTGGACCATTTGCATCAGTTTGGGATGCTGTCTCTGTAGGACTAACCCAGCTCCAGAGAGTCCTTCAAGCTTAGCCAAGGTCCCTGCTGCAACTGTGTCTCACTTTTCCCTCATTCAATCCTGAATCCTCTCTCCCTCTCACAGGTGATTTATATATAATGAGGATTAAATAAACCAATGCTTACTAAGTGCTTAGAATAGAGCCTGACACATAGTAAGTGCTCAAATTTAGCTACCATTCATTTATTCAACAGTAATATTATTACCATTTTTCTTACATAATTCTAGCACAGTGTCTGTAACTCAGAGAACAAACAGCAGTATCTCTTTCTCACACTGAATATCATCATACCAAGGCTTCAGATGGCCATACGGGTTACCATCTCAAAAAGAAATTTCTAATATATTCTCATAGAATTTCTCAAGAAGCCATGGAGAAAATTCTTCCCAATTCCATCTGATTGATAAAAGCATGTTTCTTCTCTGCAGCCTCTTTTATTTATAGCTAGATTTCCACTCACAAATGTTGGATAAGAAACACTATCTGAATCACAGGAACAGAGAGGTTAGGAGAAATAGTTTTGCTCACTCCTTCCATGTGGTGAAATAGCTACTAAGACAATACTCCAGCCCTCTCTGTATCCTTACTCACTTTAAAATGCAATGGTTGGATTTGTAAAGGTAAATAAACAGATGTGTTATTTTGCATGTATTTACATTACACTTGATATTTGAAATCTGCTGTAAACTCTTTGCCTCATTAGTCTGCCAGTTTTACTTAGTATGTGGGTAGCAGGGAGTCCAAGTCAAAGGATCTACAAATTCTTTCATTTCAAAGATGGAAAATGACAGAAGCTGAGGCTCACAAAAGGAAAGTAATTCTCTCAAGACCAAAGAATATATGCATTAATAATCTGTTAAAATACTATTCCTTGCATTCGGATTATAAGCATACTCTCCAAAATGACTGTTTTAGTTTTTTATGCAGGAAACACCCTTAACCATTTATTCAACTTATTTCCCGTAAGCATCTGTTTTTACATCTGCAAAGCAGGGATGTTCTTAGAAAATACTAAATCAAAAGACAATGATCTGTATGAAGTGCTTAGCAGTTTGTACTACATAGCAAATCCTTGATTAATGGTTGTCACTATCATTATTAGTAGTATCATCATCATTATTAGCATAACAGAGGCAATACCACAGGCAAAGAAGTATTACTACCGAAAAACACGGTATCTCCGAAGACCAGAAAATTGCTGATTGGTAATATGGTTTGGCTGTGTTCCCATCCAAATCTCACCTTGAATTGTAATAATCCCCACGTGTCAAGGGTGGGGCCAGGTGGCGATAATTGAATTATTTGGCAGTTTTTCTCGTAGAGTGAGTAAGTCTCACGAGATCTCACGGTTTTATAACTGAGAGTTCCTCCGCACGAGCTCTTTTGTCTGCTGCTATGCGAGATGTGACTTTGCTCCACCACGATTGTGAGGCCTCCCCAGCCATGTGGAACTGTGAGTCAGTTAAACTTCTTTCCTTTATAAATTACCCAGGCTCAAGTTTGTCTTTATTAGCAACATGAGAAGAGATTAATACAATGGGACTGGCATGTTTTATGTATATCTTGCAGTGTCAAGAATTGGGGCTGCAAATTGATAAATGTTAAAAGCCTTTTAAAGTGTTAAAATTTTATCTTATAGGTAAAGGGAATCCACTGATATTTTGATGTCAAAGTGTGAGAATTTGGTTTCAGAAAGTTAATTCTGGCAGCAAGGTAGAGAATATGCTAGAAAATGTAATAGTCTGTAGGCACTGGCCAGCAGGCTCAAAAGATCAAAGACTGAGTTCAAATTTAGGAGCTGTAACAGGGAAAAGCCTTAGATTCTTCATTTTAGGAATTGAACTAACTTTTCTGGTCACCTAAGTCATAACAACATCCACACTCTTTTAAAAAATGTGCTAATCTAAGATATGCCATCCAAATTTCCAAAATGCTTTACAAATTTCAAAATAATTTAGTAACAAAGACAATATGACAGATTAAATTATGAAATGCCTAGCTAGATGTTGTTCAGAGAAATATTTTGGATTTATATGATCAATAGTTTTAAATAATAAAAATTAAATTTTTAAACATTTTCTAATAAGGATAGAAATTCTGGTTATATATAACATACTAAGAATCAGATAATTTAAACATTTTATATTATCATTTATAAAAGACAAGTAATGATTAATTTTCTGTGAGTTCACTTTTTTTCTCAAATATCCAGAATGATGGATCTAATCTCTGCAATAATGAATCCTTAGCAACTTATTCTGTAAAGAGAAGTTTGTGTGTGTGTTGAACTATTGAACTATTTTGACTTTTGGCACAATTTGATTGAATCAAGCATTTGTTTTTTGCCTTTACCCTTAGATTTCTTAGATTGACTTAGAGGTTAAAACATAGCCAACCATGCATGAGTTATTCCTTCCAAGGCCCTGGTGTGCTAATATATGCTCATGATTGGTACTTAACCACATTTCTTCATAATCTTTAGGTGGCAGCACCTGGTATATAAAACTCACCAAATGTAGATGCAAATCTCTAAATGCAGCCTCAAACCTGTCTGACAATTAAGGCACTTTCAGCTGTTAAGAAAATGTTGCGAGAGTAAGAAGTTATAATTTTTACCAAATCCTTAACCAAAAATGTGTAATAAGAATAATAAGTATCATCATCATCACCACTGTATTTACTTTGAGGGAATGTAACTTTGTTTGTATTTGTAATTATTTGGTTTGGCTTTATTTTGTAAATCTCTAACAATCAGGGTTCAACCCCTGGATGAAGTAAGTTCCACAGATGGAACCGTATTTGTTTCAGGCCATACTATCAAGACACTAGTTAGTTTTGAAAATTAATAAACATTCTTTGAAAATCATTGCCATCTTAAAATTATGGGTGATTTTCTTATCCTTTAATTTTTCTTTATATTTTAAAATTCTATAAAGGCTACAAAAATCCATCATAATGTATACAACCCAGAAACATTTGAGAAGCTTTTTCACATATAGAAAATTTCCTAATTTGAATGCCACTACCTCCTACCTACTTCCTTGTTTTATTGCCTCCTTCTTTCATAATCAAGTCTTAAAGGAATTGTTTAGTGGTTTTCATAAAAGTGGTTCTTGGAATTAAATTATTAATATGGCTCAAAATTATCTTTAATAAGCATTTAAAACAGTAAGCTCCTTTTAGACAGTTAATACAGTGTATGTCGATGTTTATAACGTGTCGTAAGGCTAAACCACAACTAAAAGTCCTCTGTATCCTTACCAAAAATCAATCAAAGGAAGAATAATTGAGGTAGTCTCTTTGTGACTTAACATGGCATGTCCATACTAACAAATTTGCTAATGATATAGTAACACATTGTTCCTAGGACGTAGGGTAATGATTTCATAAAATGAAGCAGACAGAATAAGTTCAATGACTAGCACATGGACAGCTGTTCATGCCAATTGCTTGGTGTTGAGAAAAATAGCCTGGAACTTGGAATCATAGGATCTGGATTTGGGTCCTTGCATTTCCTGTTTGTGTCGTGTGACTTGAATAACTCACATATTCCTTCTGAACTCCAATTTTTTTATTTGGACAATGGAAATCATCCCTCACAGGGCTGAAGAAATAATAATCTACATCATAATTGGAGAGTAGAGGCTCTGGTGCTTTAAAACACTTCACCAAATATCCAGATGCTCTGTTCATAACACCTTGCGTCAGATAGGAAGAGGTTCCATTGTCCAAGGTGAGGAGAAAAGCTCTCTTCATTTCCATAAAACACCAATAAACACTTCTTCCTGGGATTTAAAAAAGTGTATTATTCAAAGGCCATAAAGCTACATTTTTTTCACATGCCTCACAGGCACTATATGAAAGAATGGTATGACCATATGGCGGCGGTCATACCACTGGTACCTCTATGTACCACATTGCTACATAGAGGACCTTTTTTTTTCACCACTCACCAGGAAAGGATCTGTTGATAGGATTATGGCAGAATGAGAAGAAATTTTAAATGATTTTTAAAACATAGAGAAAAGTTGTTTATCTCTTTGAATTGGAAAATATGAGACCATTTGAATTTCACAAGAGTATTCTATTTTTACCAGACCTGGTTCTTCAAATTTTTTAGAGACATAACCCTCTACTTTGGTCTCCCCCACACACATTCTCAAGGTCATCGTTCTCAATATTTTAATCATCAAAATTTCTTTCTTGAGTCCCCAAGAGAGTTTCCAGTTCTCTGTTTATCAAGTTAAAATTTTCTGATCATTCATAATGAATGGTGCCCTCTTACCTCCCAAGTAGTTTTGATTTCTTGCTAGAGATTGATTTACCAACACTGAGAAAGTCACTCAAATGTCCTCCCTTAATTGTCATATATCTTTCTAATTCTCAGACTTTTTTTTTTTTTTTAAACAAAATCTTGCTCTGTCACCCAGACTGGAGTGCAGTGGCACAATCTCAGCTCAATGTAACCTCTGCCCTCCAGATTCAATTGATTCTCCCACCTCAGCTACCCAAGTAGCTGGGATTACAGGCACATGTCACCATGCCCAGCTAATTTTTGTAGTTTTTGTAGAGACAGGATTTCACCATGTTGGCCAGGCTGGTCTCAAATTCCTGGCCTCAAGTGATTCTCCCACCTTGGCCTCCCAAAGTGCTGGGATTATAGGCATTAGCCACCACACTAGCCCCCTCAGACATTTTACATGCTGTTCTCACTGCCTGAAATGCCTTCTCTCATCCTCTACCAACTGAATTCTGCTCAGTTTGATTATCTCCAAAATATTCGCCATATCCTTCCTTTTATACGCTTACCCTCTCCACTCTTATGTACATGGATGTATTCAGTTATGTCTTTTTATTGCTATATTATTTGTAGTATTATGTGGGATTTTTCTGCTTTTAATGCTAATGTCCTCAGTATATGGCAAGTGCTTTCATAACAAAGCTTGTATTGTCTTGTTTTATTTTCTTTATTTTCTTCTTCTTCTTTCCCAACTTAATATTACATATGAAACATTGGGAGAGTTTCACCAAAGTAGAAAAGAACGTCTCTGCTTTCTGATGTTCATAAATGTTTCCATTAAAGAAAAAGTCATTTGACAAATCTGCCAGGTGCTGGGAGTGCACAGCTGTCTCATATAGTCCCTGCTTGTGAGATGTCTCCTGCTCATGCACGCACAGCTTCTTCACTCCTTTGTTGGATGGTCCAGTTGTGGGCCAGTAGGGAGCAGGAGGACCAGGGAGAGAGAGGAAGGAGCATACTTTCTCTATGCAGTGTGTTCCCTACAGCAGAACCAGCTGGGGGAGTGGAGAAAATTTTAAGAATCTTTGAAGTTTTGACTATTATAAGGGACTATTACTAGACACAATGAATTACTGAATTGATATTGCAGTTTTATCTTTCCCTTATTTTCTAAGAATAACCAGGAAATTATGAGGCTAAGTTTTTATCCTATGGGAAGGGAAGGAATATCCCCACTAAGCAGGTTTAAAAATATTGTGGAAAAGAGAAGAAAACCAACTTTTATGATTGAGTCCTCATGAGTCTTGCTTATATGCATGATGTAATTTTTCCACTTGCAGTAGAATTTATTTTGATAGTGTAGGTTAAAGAAATGCACCAGATCTTTCCACTCACTCCTTCCTTGTTTCTTTTGTGACTAGCAATGTCTATTTTTGAGATATCTGACTCAAGTTAGTAGCTGAAAATTGAACTATTTCCAACTATAAACTCAATTTATACAAAGTTGGAATGAACTTTTGATCTAATGAAAGTTGAGCCGAGCATCATTTACCAAGTAACACAATCATTTTTTTTTGTTTTTTTTTTTTAAACCCAATGAGAACTTTTGAACAGACACCAAACCTGCATTTTTGAAAACCACTGAACCAGAATGAAACTAGAGCATTAGAATATTTTCTGAAATAAATTTGAACCAAATCGATATTTTATTTGGTTCAAGTTCCTGGTTATGATAAAGTGTATGATCACTTAACAGAACAAAGTTAAATAGCCCACCCAGAGCTTAAATATGAGGGCTTTCACTCATTAGTACCATATTTTAAAAACTAAAACAACTGACATGGCTTTCCACAAACCACCGTAATATACATGAGTAGAGAGCTTAATGATTGTTTATCTCAAAAGGAAGCTCTGAATTTATAAAGCTTCAATAACTTACCCAAGATCATGTAGAATATCAAAGAAGAATTGGAATGTTTCAAACACTATTTTCCCTTGGGTTTTGCATAAAAAGGAAGAGGAAGGTTCAAAACTGAAACCTAATTCATATACACTGATTAACTTGGGGAGTACTTCAAATTATTGGCGTTGATGTTTGCCAGTAGTAGAGGCAGTCAGAAGGAGAATTGCCATTCTCATTACCAAAGCTGTTAAGGAAAGCTCAAACATGGTCAAATCAATGCTGATTATTTTTCCTCTAAGAATAACTCAAAATGCAAATGACAATATTTCCCCCAATTTTGTTGATTGGTATTATCTCTGGCAGAAATTTAAATGTTTCCTCAAGGGACTGACCTATGTATATCAGAATGTGTCACTATTCTCACTGCCTTGAGACTCAGTGAATTGGAACCATGACCAAGTTTAACTAGAAAAGGTCTTAGGCACAGGATTCTAGCCCAGAGACATCTCTGGGCGGTATGGGGGCGGGGAAGCTTCTATGTGGACGTGAGTTATATTTGCCAACATTCCTTAAATTTATTGAAGGAAATAAGGAGTTCTCTACATGGCTAGAGCAAGTGACTATCTGTGTCTTCTTACCAACTGCCATTACACACTGGGGATTTATTATTCTCAGTATTTTTCTGCACATAATATAGAAAAGCAAAGGTTACTTTTGAAAGATATACATCTACAGAAAACAATGTCCCAAGTTGCTTTAATAAACAAAGTGTGTTTTTTCTTCTTTGGAGAACTTCAATGTGTAATATCAAAAGGATAGCTCTAATTACTTTTGCATCAACCTAATAAACCACTTGGCATTAAAACTGTTTCCAAGTAAGGGTTAATTATTTTATTTTATCTCATTTTTTAAAATTTATTTTTTGAGGTGGAATCTTACTCTGTTGCCCAGGCTGGAATGCAGTGGTGCGAGGCTCACTGCAGCCTCTACTCCAGGTTCAAGTGATTCTCTTGCCTCAGCCTCCTGAATAGCTGGGACTGCAGGCATGTGACACCATGCCCAGCTAATTTTTATATTTTTAGTAGAGGCAGGGTTTTGGCATGTTGGCCAGGCTAGTAGAGACAGGGTTTCACCATGTTGGCCAGGCTGGTTTTGAACTCCTGACCACAAGCGATCTGCCTGCCTCGGCCTCTCAAAGTGCTGGGATTATAGGCATGAGCCACCATGCCCACCAGGTTAATTATTTTAAATGGACAAGTGGTAAGCATTTATGTGTCATTTTCTCTTTAATAATGGTTCATTTGCCAGTTTTTTTCCTGGTTACTGCTGAACTGTTTTGCAGAAGGTGTCTCAAACAGGCTTTAGTAAGCCTATGAATTATCTGTAGAAAAGCTGCAACTCTGATGATGGAAAACAAACACTATCCAAGCCTGAACTTTATTTTGTATTAATGCAGTCAGTAAAAAATTCACTTAGCATTTTTATTATACTAGTAGATCACAAGTCTAAACAATACCACAGTAGAATTTCTCCCTTTCTCTTCTGGTGCTCAAGTGTGATGCATTGCTAATCCTGTAAGATGTTTCAGGGCCATGTTTTCTGGGTTTGATCTCCTAGGATCAACTCACATGCAGGCAGTTTTATGTATGGTGCAAGTCAGTGCCCACGTGAGTGCTGTGCCTTCAGGAGTTCCCAAGCAGGGTCAATTGCATCCACTTGCCTCTCCTCCTTCTGTCTCCTGTACTAGATGTTTACTACTAATAATTACTTTGCCAAGGTAATGAATTTTCTATTGCTCATCTAGGCAGGTATGCTTCCTATCGATTTGGGAGGCTGCCTGTTCAGTACATTGTATGCTCATCCTATTCTGTCTTTGCAGCACAACCATGGACTCAGGGACCAATTTGTCATTAAATAGGAGTAAATAAAGATCTAGATCAACAGGATGGAAAATTCCTTTTCCCTACCTCATATTCACTCATTCTACCTGCAGATTCTAAGCCAGCCATTCTTGGTACATAGTTCCTGTGTTAAGAATAAGCATCCAAAAACTAAAGGAAGATACTGATTAAGGAGAAAATTGGCTTGGATAAAGAGTCATCTTGATTCTGTGCTTTACTTGTATGACCCTCTGCCGAGTTCCAATTCTCTTTTGCCTGATCTCTATAATATTGTAATGTGCAAACTTCCAGAATATTCTGCTTCGATCTTCAAAGTTGACCTTGTCCTTCATGATATATTAATCCTAACACATACAAAATTTAAATTTCCCACTTGTTATTCCTGTTTATCTTACCTATATCTGCCTCACCTGTTTCTGACACTTAACACTGCTTTGACTTCAGCTTCGTGGATACACATTCACACTGGAGGGCCTACCTGCCAGGTCCAGACGTCGGCATCCATCATGCTTACTGCTTTCTGAGACATGCCATGATCATGTACCCCTCAAATTCAGCATTTCAGCCTCCCTAGATCTCTATACCCCTAAGCTCCTGGTCTCAAATTAACCATAATTTTAGTAGTAGTCAGTGCAAAGAGGGAACATCGAGTTACAACAACACATACTAAGTAAATGAGATATAACTTTCATTGTAAGATTTGCCTTTGAAATGAGTATAAGATAGATATATTTGTACTTGATAGAATTTCAGGTCCAGTGATAAAAATAATTTTGGACCTTTATAGGGAATGAACCCAGAGGCAAGGGACTGAGTCATTCTTAAACATCTATGCTTCATTGCTGAGTTTGGATCAGCCCTTGTCTATCAGCACTATGCACTCCCTGCCCTGTGCCAAAAAAAACAAACATGGGGTCCTCTGGAAGCTGTATTTGCAGGGTGCTTAGGCATTGATTCTTATTTAAATAAATACCCCTAAAAGAAAGTGACTACACAAGCTTATGTCCGCTTTTTGATTCTTGGATAGAGTTTCCATTTATGTTTTCAAAGACAAGGGGAAAATAAGTAGATTTTGCACTTAGGATGGGTATAAAGATAAGAAGGGACATAAAGTGGAGAAGCTGAGGCAACCAACAATAATCTTAACCACCTTTGCAACTTTACAGAGGATTGGTTGGTTTGGGTTGCAGTAATAAATTATCTGGAAACAGTTAACCAAGTGTCATTCTGAATCTATGTAAGTCAGTGATTAAGAAAAGATGACTTAGAGATTCATAAACATTGTGTAGAAAACTACTTTTCTGTCCTATGATTGAGGAAAGATGACTTAGGGATTCATAAACATTGTATAAAAACTTGCTTTTCTGTCATCAGTGTCCTTAGTATAGTTATGGCAATAGCTAGCAACCATTGCTTAAAAATTTGTAGATCAAATATTTTCCCCCCACTTTCTAAAAGCATTTGTGTGTCATTTATAACATTGGACCTAGAGTTAACAATACTGTATAGTGCATCTAAACACTCGTTAAGAAGGAAGATCTCATGTTAAGTTTTCTAATTACAATTTTTTAATTGAAAAATTAGAATAAAATAAACAATAAAAATACTTCCCAAACATACAGTTTGGCGGTATTCATTTTAGCTGCATTTGGACTCATTCTCAAAATTAAATTCTGAATTGTAACACTGGGGATTTTTAATTTGGTTTTCAACTTGAATAATATCAACCCTGGTTCTAAATGGCTTTATTTTCTCGTGTTACTTCTTAGATGTCTACTGATTTGTAAGCCTCAGGCAGCGTACGTACCCACTTTT
The DNA here is from genome assembly GCF_009761245.1 of Sapajus apella. NCBI lineage: Eukaryota > Metazoa > Chordata > Mammalia > Primates > Cebidae > Sapajus > Sapajus apella. The sequence goes on along the minus strand of NW_022436962.1, from coordinate 21,593,872 downwards.
GTCAAAAGTATACTACAAAACCTTCTCTCTCCTCCCTCTCTCTCAGCTACAAAACCTTCTCTCTGTCCTCTTTTACATACACAGACACACACACATAAACACACATAAATTATGAAATTTGTGACAAAATTGCCAAAAATCCTTATTTTAACAGACCCTGGAGTGCAACTATGTTAATGACATTATGCATTCCCCATATCAACTAACACAAGACACAAATATTATTATATGCGTCATGTTATCACGTATGGGTTAACATTAAGGTTTTTGTTATAAAAATAATAATTTAGCTATTTTCCACTTATAGAGCCTTTCATATCACCTTATTTGACCCTCACGATACCTCAGTGATATGCACAGGGCAAATTATTCTTCATATGCACAAGCACGTGCATGAGCACGCATGTATACACACACACATGTACACATGGACACACAGAACGGATGGTCCCCAATGGATCAGGTTTAACTTAGGACGGTTCAACTTTATGATGGTATGAAAGTGATACATATGCAATAAACACTACACTTTAATTTTTGAATTGCGATCTTTTCCCGGGCTAGCTATATGTGGTATAACACCGCTTGCAAAGCTGGGTAGTGGCAGTGAACCACAGTTCCCAGTTAGCCATGTGATCACAAGGGTAAACCACATAGACTTTATGGTATACTGCATTGCCAGTGTTTTTTGGATATCGTGTTTTCTGTTTTCACATCCCATTATGTCTACAAAATGCTCATCTGTGTACAGTATTCCACTTTGTATTATAAAATAGGCCATATGTTAAATGATTTTGCCCAATTATAGGCTACTGTGAGTGTTCTAAACATGTTTCATATAGGCTACGCTTAGCTATAATATTGGGTAAGTTTGGTGTATTAAATGCATTTTCAACTTCTGATGTCTTCAACTTACCATGGGTTTATAAAGACATAACTTCACTATAATCTAGAAGCATCTGTATCTTGTCCAAGTTCACGCAATTTAAAAAATGGCAGTGCAGAAATTCAAATCCAGTTTTTCTTTCATTCCAATGCTCTTTCCATTCAACAATATATCCACCCAATTTTCAACAACATTATCATTTATACCCCAATGGATCTATAAGTACATTTCACTAAAAATACGTGGAGAATTTGACAAAGCTAATTTTATTTTAAAATATATTTGCTGAATTTACTATAAAGATATCTTTATAAATCTAAATAATTTTCCCTCAATGAATTTTCAAGCATAGGATTTTTGAGAATAGGTCAATTCATATCTATTTTCCGCTTGGATTTCACATACACTTGATACCAAAAAAAATTAGTTGCAGGCTAATGTAATCATAGAAATATTTTAGGAGACAGGAAAACTAAAGGGTATTCTTGATTTTCTATGTGACCTTATCTACTGTACTTAACCTTTTTGTTGAAACTTCCTCCATCTGCAAAAGATTCTTCATAATTATACCGTCTTATTATCTCATCAGTATGCAGGAATTCTAAGTTCTTCTGGAAATAGGAGAATACCATAAACTCCTATCTCCTAAAGCAGGGTGGAGAGATTCTGTCATGATTGTCTAGGAGTGGTTAAAAAACAAAAACAAACAAACAAAAAACCTGACATTATTGCTACTGCTACCGTAACCTAGGAAAAGTTCACTCACAGATGACATCATTCTTTCCCAAAAAGTGAGAATTTAGTGTCAGAATATTCTTTTCCACGTAGAACTCCAGGTGGCTACCCCAAAGTTGTTGCTCTTTATGCTCAGATCTCAGGGTATGGTTGGAGGACCAGATGCATTGCCGAAGAGCATGTTGAAAACATAGAATCTGAGTACCTCTCCTGAACTACTGAATCAGAATCTTTATAAAACAAGATCCCCAGGTGGTCCAGATGTGCTTTAGAGTTTGAGAAGCACTGTATATATGAACTATTTGTTCCATTCTGAACCCTCTGAGATGTGTTGGCAGGAATGTGTGGAAGTCCTCTTCTTATTGGGAGCTATTTGCAAGGACAGAAGTTAGAGATAACCCCCCAGAGTCCCATGGCCTCTGTATTTAATTTTGCTAGAAAAGACAGTAAGAAAGGAGACCGTCATTCGTGGCTCCTCCTGAAAGTCTTCAATTGTCCTCGTCTTTGTAGCCCGTGTGGAGTAACTGACAGCTCTCACTTACTCTCTTTGCTACAGAAGAAAGTACTTGAATTTGACAGTCTTGGCTGTCTCTGTTATGTACAGAAACACTAATGGCTAAAATTACAAACATCTTTATAAAAATGTAATTCTGTTACAAGATGAATTATGATCTAAACTTAGTTCCAAATGGAATTAAAACTGGGGTGTTTCTTTTCAAACCGTCAGTTTGTTTATGCAGTGGCTTCAGCCCTGAGCAGAATCACCTTCAAAGTGAAAAACAATTCTGGCTTAGAACTGCCAGTTCCTATGAAGCAACCCTAGGTACCAGGATGCTCCAGGTCCTGATTTGTTTGTGTGATGTAAACTTAGACTTATGCAGTAACATATAAATAATATATACCCAACATCTTCCATTAATTAAAAAAGGCAAATGGGTTAAGAACCTTTGCAGAGCCAGTCCCTTTTCTGACCAATGTGTAAGAATCTCCAATTCCTTCTAAAATTATTTGTCAGGCCTCAGGGCATTTTGAGATATTCTGGAATTTTTTTTATTAGCATGGAAGAGTATTTCAGATACTATGGCAACATTTCTGTGCTCTCCTTTCATCACAGTCTCTGACGGCTTCACTTACCATGATGGATCTCTGGCTACATGATTAGGAGGCAGACAAAATTTAAGTCTAATTTCATTTGAAGTAGCATAGGTGCAAGTGTTAGAGAGAGAAAAAAATCTTTTCATGTTTTCTGCTGAAAAGGAAAGAATCCCTTTTGCATTTGAAATCATTCCTCCTTATGGCATTGCCCACCTGCTTCCACACACATGAATGGGAATTGAGCCTTTCAAAATCAGAGTCCAGATTTTTCCAGGATAATCCTACCGAAATGGTGGCAACACCAATACTTGCTAAGAATGGTAAAAGCAGCTTCTGAGCAAAAGTTCAATGTAGGGAGCAAGTGTTGAGGACAACCTGACCTTATCACATGTGCTCTGAACCACTGAAAAACACTGCAGGTCTGCAGAGCAGGAAAATGTGGAATCTGCAGTGTATTTCCCGACACATCCGTGTTGGGATCATTTAATGTTACTAGAATGAGAGAACAAGTATAGATGTTTCCAAATTCTTTCTTTTTATACCTGTAACAGGGGCATAGGTAAAAGCAAAATAGTCTGTCAGCTGGCTGTATTGCAAATTTTAGGACATTTGAGCAGTAATAATGGCTAAATCCCTTCTTTGCACAACTCCTCCTTTTCCCCCCACAGAATGTCATGGTGTGGATAGGAAGCATGTGTTAACTGACCTGAAAACTTTTTTTCAGCTTGGTTTGATTTGAAGAATGAGAACTTTGTAACCTCATGTTTCATTAAAAAGAGTTACATTTGAAAAGCAAGTTTATTAAGTCCTAACTTGTTCCACTAACAATGAAGGGAATAAAATGAGATTAACTGCTTAATTTCCAAAATGCTATGCTGACCAAGAGTTTGCAGATCTTTACCCCCTAAGCATTTTCTGATTATAAAACAGCATCAATAACCCACTCTCTCTTTCAGTGTTGAAAAGTAAATGACAGGAGCACAATGTGTTGGTACTTTATCACAGGTATTGTTTCCAAGTGCAAAATTTGTTGAAAAGTTATAAAGCAAACCTTTGGTTTGGGGTTTAGATTATGTATTTGAAGCCATGATTATTTGAAGCCCTAGAAATAGGAATTGAAGAAAAGATGAAACACTAAAGATTTTCAAATATTGTCCTAGTTAGTGTAACCCACCATTCTGTAAACTTCACAATGGTGGAAACCTCATCTTTGTTGTTCATTCACTAGTCCTCAGTACGTAGCACAGTGTCTATCATAATACTATACGTTCAACTAAGATCTAGTGAATGAATCAATTAATAGTGGTTTAATAAATAAGTAGTTAAGTTCAAGCTGATGGTTTATGGCAGGAATCAGCCAACATTTTGTGCAAAGGGCCAAATAATAAATATTTTCTGCTTTGCAGGCCATATGGTCTCTGTTGTAACTACTTGACTCTGCCATTGTAGTGAAAGCAGTCATAGACAGTATACAAGTGAATAAGCATGGCTGTGTTCCTGTGTTCCAATAAAACTTTATTCACAAAACAGTTGTTGAGCTGTGTTTACCCCATGGGCCATAATTAGCTAACCTGGGGTCGATGGAATACAATGTCCTATGGCTTTGGGGCCAACTATCCTATTATAACTTTGTTTCTTTCCTTGGACTTTTATAGATGATATATTAACTCATAAATTTCTTAGTATTTATTTAGTAAAGCACTATTATATGGCTGTGGAGACTATCTAGGTATATAAAACATACTTTCTACCCTCAAATAACTTTTGGTGTAATAGCTGTCTTCCAAACTCATCCACCGGATAAGTCATTTCCCATTCTAGAAACAGGCTAAGAAAAAGGTAAAGAGAGGTCAGAAATATAATGACTGATAAATATCCATAGATAATAAACTATCAGATATGAGGGGGTATTTACCTGCAAACACATTTTAACATCATTTTCTTTCTTTTTTTAAATTGTTTGGGGTTATTTTTTTTTTGAAGGGTCTTGCTCTGTCACCCAGGAGGGAGTCCAGTGGCACAATCATGGCTCACTGTAACCTCTGCCTACTTGACTCAAGCAATTCTCCTACCTCAGCCTCCCAAGTAGCTGGGACTTCAGGCATGTGCCACCATATATTTTTGCATTTTTTGCAGAGAGGAGGTTTTGCCATGTTGCCCAGGCTGGTCTTGAATTCCTGAGCTGAAGTGATCCATGAACCTTGGTCTACCAAAGTTCTGGGATTACAAGTGTGAGCCACCATGCCTGGCCTCTTTTAAATTTCAAAGTAAACTTTTTATTGAGGTATACAATCCATGTAGAAGGTAGGCTCCAACTATAGTATGATTTGGAAGATTTTTTATCCTGTAACCAGCATCTAAATCAACAAATATGGTACTAGCAACTCAGAAAACCCTAATATATTTTTCCTGGCATTACCAAGTATCCTCCCACAACAAAGTTCAGCATTATAGTGGCCTTAGCTACACAGTTTACATATAACATACATCTTTTAAGATGCTAGCCAAGAATCTAGGTAACCCAGAATTTCCCTTTGGGTGTATAACCCCTCCCAACTCTCAGCCCATGCATTTCAATTGAGAATGACTCCATATACAGGGCTCCTTGGTAGATTATGAAATATATACCAAAGCAATCAATACACTCTCATTTCAGACTGCTGTGTGTGTCAGAAAGAACAAGGAAGTAGCTTCTCTCTGATTGAACTGGGAATAATGATGATGGAGTTTAGAAGTTCTGAGGGGCCACCACAAAATTTCAGGGAACAGCCAACTCCAAAACCTCTGAATCTGGCTGTGCTTTGGACTAACTCTCCTGTAGTTTTCAGTTTAAGTAGCCAGTAAGTGCTTTCTAATCCTCTCCTGTATTTATGTTTATACTAGTTTAACCTGAAAGCAAAGCTCCTGTAATGGAGGTCCAAGTGAAATTGATTCTTATTGTGGCATGATTTTTAAAAATTGCGCATAAGTATGATTTTTAAGAATGAAAGTAAATAAAGGAGAAGGGAGGAAGAAGAGCTGAGAAATTTAAAACAAACAACAAAATAAAACAAAATGAAAATGTAGTCAGAGAGGTGGGGAGAAAACCAGAAAATTGCAGTGGCCTGGATGCTGAGGGAGCAAATTCAAGTCTTCTTCAGAGCTGTCAAATGCTGTATAGAAATAAAATATACCACAGAATTCATTTGTGTATTCATTTATAAATATCTGTTGAGCACTGATGTATGCCAGACACTCTAATGAGTACTGGAGACACATCCATGAATAAAAGAAACAGAAGCCCCTGCCCATGGGGGTGTGGGGGCTTATTGCTTAGATTGGAAAACCCGTTAGATCTGGTCATATGGAATAATCCTATAGAGAGCTGTTTTGTCAAGCATCGAGGGACAAAACACATATTCCCAAGAACATCAGGCTTGAATGACGGCCAGGAAGTGGAGTCGGTGCATGCTTGTTGCCAGGGGTTGTAGTGTAGCTCACAGATTTCCTTACCATTCTTTGTTAGTTTTCTTTATTCATATTAATTTCCTTTTGAATGACACCATGAGAGTGTCATTGGCTTTTTCTCCTTAAAAGCATTGAATTCCTGAGGATTTTTACAGCATTTTGACTTAGTATGATATGGGAAGGACTCAGGTCGCTCCCGTTGTCCTGTATCCAGGGCTCACACCAATCAGCACAGGGTCGGGATTTGGTGCTCCCTCCCTGCCTCCTGTGAATTGCACTACAGACATAAAAATACTCTTAGGTTTTGACTTATAACTCAAATGTTTTGAGCACAGAGTAGATGATTCTCATAATTCTGTCTGTTGTCAGATTTCCCCAAGACTGGGAAGGCTTTTGATATTTTTGTGAAGGTTGGAGGTGACTGGGAGGCAATAGCATACACTTCCTTCTATTGTTCTTTCCAGAAAATGAAGAGCCCAGTAGAAATGTCATTGACAGCTCCAAACAAGTCAATCTTAAGTTGCAGGTAGGCATTTCTTTATCAATTTGTCCAGCGACTTCTGGTTGGTGTTAGTGACAGCCTAAATTTCGTAAATGGACTCATAAGCAGCTAGTGAGAGCCAGGTGAATAGATCTGTCATTCGCTATGTGGCTCAGTGACCAAGAAGGATAACATATCCATACTACAGTCCACAAGAATGCTTGAGATAGGACAAGGAGGCCTCAGGAAAGTTTCTATCATATTTTATGGGTAGTGACTGTGTTATTCAACTATGTCACTTAATGCGTAGTTACTGTGTATAATGGATATGGAGTGCCAATTTTACCAGACTGCAATAAAATACACTAAAACTCAGCTAAACCTGACTTACTCATGGTGATTCAAAAGTTGCTAAAACATTTGAAGTTACTGAATCGGAAGTTACTAAAGAATCAGAAGTCAATGAAGGATGAAGTGCCTCCGTTTTAAACTCAACTTATCTTATCCTCCATAGATAAATAGACATGGTTGTTCTCTATATGAAGAAATGTTAGATAAGCCAGCCAGTATTTTCCATAGATCTTGAAATGTATATATCCAGCTATATAGTGAAGACAATAATATTCCAGTATGCTAGTGACTTTCTGGAACCACTTGTTCTGTAATGACTCACATAAAGCTAATTTGAAAGGAAGAAATGTAGATAAGTTTATTTAGCTAGAAATTTAAAACATATCTACTTAATAATTAGTCTGTTATTTTGCTGAAAACAGAACATTACATTTCCAATAAATATTCATTAGGAAAGAATATATACCTTAATTAAGACTGACTGAAAGCAAACCAAAAACCAAACCAAACAAAATTGGAATGTTAGATGATTGCTCATCTTAGCTTGTCTTGTCCTCTTATGTAGAATATATAGATTTTGCATATACTGTCCCACTTTTTCCCTTGGTTTCATTTTCAGATAGAATGTATTAAAATATCCTCAAATTACAACTAATATATAGGAGGTGGGGCTGGGCTGAAACCCACTCTGTCACCTTCACCTGTCTGGATCCCTGGAAAGTAGCCTACCATAAGTTCATTTGCACAAGGAACCTGAGTTCCCTGAGGAAGACTTACCCAGAGAAAAGGTGCCTCAAAAGTAGCTCAAAGGGAGACTGAGTCTACAGCAAACAATGAGTACAATGTCTGTTATTTTCTTTGTCACCCAAAAAAGCCCCATAAAGTTGTAGGTCAAAAATGAACGTTAAGTGAAATGAAAAGAACTCTTTGTGAATTATTGGCAGTGCAACACAGCCCTCTTTTACAGTATGAAAAGGGAAACAGAGATGCACCACATTTTAGGGCTTATAACAGCTCAGTTTTGACATTTCCTGAGTTCTAGAGACTGCAGTAGTACTCAGTATTCACCAACTCAGATCCACAACAGCCATGTCATTGAAAACAGTGCACCAAGGCACCGTCACAGCAAGGTGGCTTTGGACCCATAAAGCAAGATGGCACCAAACATAGTGAACAATGGCGGATTCAAAAGGAAAGTTTAGTAACCTATGCCACGTGGGGGCTCTGAGAAATAATCGTCTTGTGGCACTTGGCAGGGTCTTTGAGTCTCAAAAGAGAGGATGAGGGTGAGCCAAAGAAACCTTATTTTGTTGGCAGTGTAATTTAATTTTATATACCTCAGAGCTCCCACAGCTTTATGCAAATCACACTCATAACATGCATCTGTAAAGCCAAAAGATCAGAGAAAGGGGCAACATGATTTCTTAAGTGCTCCATTTTCTCAGAAAATACAAGGCTATATCTCTCCTTAATGATTTGTAATTAAAATCATTCAGGTAATTATGTTTAATGAATATTATCTCTCTTCATCTTAAAGCATCCTGAATGAGTTAGAAAGAAAATATTCTTGCTGAAGATAACTATACACATGCCTGTGAGTGTGTACACTTCTTTCCACCCACTGTTTCCTGTTTCTCCCTCCTCCCCAAGGAACAGGAGATGTCATTATGGGCAGCTGATGAGGCAGGGCCCCCAAAGTGAATAGACAGGGGGGAAGTTAAGGGAGCTTTTGTGTGGTAGATTGGACAACCACCAGTTTTATGTTCATGATTGACTTTCCTCTATGTAACTGTTAGACAAAACTATTCACCTGTTAGTCTTCATTCTGTGCTTTGAAAATCACTGTCAGAATTTACCAGGCAGCACTTTATACGTGGAATCAGATTTGCTTGGGTTCCTCTGAATATATCCTTAAACCCCGGCCTTTTTCAGATTGTACCTCTTTCTTCATCACTATTTTACGAGAATGCAAGGACCCATCAACCACAAGACACTTGTTTCCCCTGAGAAAACACATAGAAAAAGACTAGAGAAGAGATACAAAACATACCCTGAGCCCCTGAATCCCACTGAATGATTTCATAAAGCTTCTTGGGGATTTGTTTTGGTCTCACATTGATCTTCCCTGGTGCTAGAGCTCTAAGCCAATGCCTCTGGCCAATGGTACTGCAAAATCCTTTTTAACTGTGTGTACACTCCAGTTCCCACCATAGGGAGAGCCCTTCTAAAGGGACCTGAACTGTTTCCTTCCAAAACTTTGAGCCCCAGATGTTCTCACAGGCCGAGAGCTGTTCTCGGAATTCAAAGGAGAGCTGGTGCTTTTACAGAGCTGAGTAGTGGCAGTGGGCCAGCTCGACTCATGTGGTGAGGTTCACTGCATTGTGATTTATAAAATGTCCCCAATAAAACTAAAAAAAATAAAAATAAAAATCTGTTCCTTATTTATCCTACCCAGTAAAAAAGTACCATAGTGCATTTCTAAGAATACTTAATTTTATATGTGTGATTATAATTATTTAAACACTTGCTAGCATTTTTCCAGAAGCCCTTTCTTCCTCAGATGAGCCAAAACATTATATTTTCCACCCTGATTGTCGCAAACAAAACAAAACAGATATTTTCTGCTGTTAGAAGCCTGAAGAGCATTTAACTACGTGGCATATATTGAAAATTGGAAAGCTGTATTTTTAAAATTCATACTTTCCAAGAAAAGATGAAAGTGGATCACATTTAAACTAATACTGGAATGCAGAGGGGAAGGAAGGACAAAGGAAATCCAGTTTGTCTTCTGCCTGGCTTTCGTGTATAAAGTTCTGTACATGTTTTTAAAACAATATGTATAAAACCATTCATAGAACACTGTACATGTAAGTTAGTAACTATTTTTATATCACCAGGAGGAACTAGCTTTCTTTGGGCCTCCAATTACTGTACCATGAAACTGAGGGGTGCAGAGAATTTGGATCAAGGCAGAGGCAGAGGCAGAGCAGAAAGGACTACAGATGTCCCATTGGTATTTTCTGTGAACAACTCAATTCTCTAGAGAACCCTGGCTATTAAAGAGAAGGCCCAACAGCTGAGCAGTTAAATGCTCACTTATTGTCAGGCTAAGATAAACCAAAATTTTGGAAACCTTTACGAAAAAGAGATTGTAACAGCAGAGCACTCTTACAGTCTTTACTAAACCAATTCAATATAAGTTCTTGGTATTTAATTATAAGAATAATGTCTTTACTGATACACAGATTTTTCAGGGTGTGGAGCAATTTGGAAACAGTCAAAAAGTCTAATTAATGGTGACATCTGGGAGGATAACAGAAAGCTATTTGTAGCTATTGTAGAAGTTCTTATAAGATATATCTAGGAGAGTGGTTCTCAAAAAGGGCAATTTTACCCATATGGAACACTTGGTAATGTCTGGAGACATTTTTGGTTGTCCCAGTGTGTAGCTACAACTGTGTCTTTTGAGTAAATGTTTTGGATACAGGGTGCCCACCAGCACCCTTGTTGCCATTAAAAATTAATGGCCACGTGGACAGAGAAAGTAGGGTTGCTGCTGTCTGCCTATCCACCTGCCTGTGTGCTGGCGTTGTGGGCCAGGATGATGGGCTTCTTGGAGGAACAGCTTGGCTAGAAGCTAGTGATCAGCAGCAGCAAGGTTGGCCAGTGGCAGTGGCAGGACTTCTTGCGGGACATGCCTTGGCTGGAGCTGCCCTACAAGGAGAAGCACAGAAGCTTAAACTTTGAAACACATACCAAACTTTCAACATTCCATTGCTAATATTCATAGATGCTACCACTGGAAAGGTTGTATGCAAGAATGGGCTGCTGGTGATTTGAGATGACCCAGAAGGTATGGAATTCCCTTGGGAACCTAACACACAGGACAATCCTTCACAACAAGAAATTATCAGGCCCAAAATGACAATAATGCCACAGTCAAGAAACCCTGGCATAGAAGTACAAATCTCAAGGGTTTTCTTTTGCAAGGTACAGGATTAAAACCATGTTAAGCTATCCTTTCTTTAAATGAACATAGAATACTTACTACCTGGCATGGTTTGGACTTGTGTCCCCACCCAAATTTCATGTGGAATTTTAAAGCCTGCATGTCAAGAAAGGGACCTGTTAGGAGGTGATTGGATCATGGGGGCAGTTTCCCTTATGCTGTTCTCATGATAGTGAGGGAATTCTCACAAGACCTGATGGTTTTAAAAGTGGCAGTTACCCCTGCGTGTTTTCTCTCTCCTGCTGCCTTGTAAAGAATGTGCCTGCTTCCCCTTCTCCTTCCATCATAATTGTAAGTTTGCTGAGGCCACCCCAGGCCCTATGAAACTGATTCAATTAAACCTTTTTTTGTTTGTTTATAAATTTCCTGGTCTCAGGTATTATCTATATAGCAGTGTGTTTTGAAATGTGAAAACAACATGAGTTTTGGGAGTGGACAGGGACTGAATGATACGTTTTGGCTCTGTGCCCCTACTCAAATCTCATGTAAAATTTTAATTCCCACATGTCAAGGGAGGGGCCTGGTAGGAGATGACTGGATCATGGGGTCAATTTCCCCCCTGCTGTTCTCATGATAGTGAGGTGGTTCTCATGAAATATGATGGTTTTTAAAATAGTGGTTTCCCTTGCATACTCTGTCTCCGGCCACCTTGTGAAAAAGATGCTTGCTTCCCCTTGGCCTTCCACCATGATTTTAAGTTTGCTGAGGCCTCCCCAGCCATCCAGAACTGTGAGTCAACTAAACCTGTTTTGTTATAAATTCCCCAGTCTCAGGTAGTATCTCTATAGCAACGTGAAAATGGACTAATATACTACCAAGACAAATAAGTGATACTCACTTTGGAGAGATGTTCATGCTGCTTCTGAGGTAATTAGAAAAAAATCAGCTCCATGACAGAGAGTTAAACCTGGCATCAGAATGCCCACCAGCACCCTTGTTACCATTAAAAATTAGCAGCATCCAGGCTACGTGGACAGAGGAAGTGGAGTTGCTGCTGCCTACCTACCCACAGGCCTGCATGCTAGGGTTGTGGTGGGCCAGGATGGTGAGCTTCTTGGAGGAACAGCTTGGTTAGAAGCTGGTGATAAGCAGCAGCAGGGATGACCAGTGGCAGTGGTAGGACTTCATACAGGACATGCTTTAGCTGGAGCTGCCCTACACCGAGAAGCACAGAAGCTTAAACTTTGGAACAAATACCAAATTTCTGACATTCCATTGCTAATATTCATTGATGCCACCACTGGAAAGGTTGTATGCAAGAATGGGCTGCTGGTGATCTGAGATGACCCAGAAGGTATGGATTCCTTGGGAACCTAAACTCTTCAGAGAAGTCATTTCAGAGCCCTTCCTTAAAAATGACTCACAGTTCCTGGAGAGCAGCAGCCTGGAAGGGTCTCACATAGGACGCCATTTCTGTGCACGTGGGTGTTCATCCTGCCAAAGCCTCACCCAGGTCCTGGTGGAATCCTATTAGAAGATCAAGGAGGCAGGCCAGAGCTTTGAGATTATCCTAGTGAAGACAGGTGAGAAGAGTCCTTCAAACAGTACTTCAGTGATATGTTCTGGCTCCTTATCCCCTCCACTGAGGAGGCCTGGAGGTCATACTCCAGCTGGCTGTACGGAATCCAAGACATTCCCTATGCTCATTGTGCAGGACCTACAGGGCAGGATGATCATGCCGGGGCTTGGGGATGCAAGTAGAGTTCCTTAATGATGAGGACTGCTGGGAGTTTCATGGCACTCCAAGCCCATGCTGAAGATCTCTGACTCACTGTGCAGCTCAATTGGACCCTGCTTCCTTATTTATTTATTATTTTTGTAGACTCTGAGGATGGCAGGGAGTCCCAGGGAGCCAAGCAGCTGATTCAGCCAATCGCTGAGAAAATCATTGCCAAATGCAAAGCCAAAAAGGAGGAGACACCACTTCCATTTTTTTGTACCTGGGGAGGATGACATGACTGACTTCCTGTGAGATTACATCAACCCTCCAGAGGCTGCCCCTTTACTCATTATGCTGGACATGTCAGCACTGGCCAAGTTCATGATGGACGTGGAAGAGATTACCCCTACCATTGTAGAGGACTTTGTGAATAACTTCCTGGCAGAAAAACTCAATCCAGAGCCCACCTGATGGGGCCTGGCCTTCTGATATGCTATTTACAATTTAGTCTTCTCCTCCTCCCCTTCCTCCCCTCTACCCTTAAACTTATCCTGTGTGTCCTGGATTATACAACCCAAGTGTCCAACCTCCTGTGGTGCCTTGCTTCTGCATTCACTCCCCAGGTTAGCACCCTGGGGTACATGTCCTCTCAGCAGCAGCAGAATCCACCATGGTTGGAGACTCTGCTTGGGATCATGAGATGGCACAGTCTACTCAGAACAGAGACAGCATCACTTTGACAAAGTCACTAGCTTTTGGTGAAGGATCTGCCAGGATTTTCTTCTACAGAGTAAGTGTGAAGGGCCAGTGGATCAGGGTTCTTGCTCTGACTCTGGCATCAGCACATACACAGCCAGAGGAACTGCCTGGTGACACCTACATGGAGGTGGAGCAGAGAGAGTCTTGGCCTTGATAGGCCTCAGCTTAGAGCTATTGGTGAGAAAATCCTTTCATAAGTGACAGCTTTTCTTAGTCTGAGGGAAAAACAGCAGCTTATCAATGTGTTCTTAGAGAAGAGTTTTTCAAATGTAAAAGGAAGCTTGTGGGTTTTTTTAGGGTGAGAAAAACCATTTAACAAAGGTAATAGTTCATACAGTTATGGCTTTACTGTTACTGAGCTCCCGCCTCATGATGAGAGCTTCTCATTCTTTCATCTCTCTCTTCCTCGATCTTGACCTTCCCTGAGTTTCTGCATGCTTATATGACCAGCTCCCATGATCTAGAAATTTTAACAGATTCTTCCCATTGTATATCTATTCCCAAGAAACTCAGCTCTGAGTTCTTAGAGGAGCACCTCCTAGCCAGCACAGACCTCTCACTCCACCCAGCTCTGTCTGAGGCCACTGCACCTCTGCCAAGCTACCTGCACCCACTTTGGTTACCCTATGGTCATTCCCTTTTATTTTCAAAGCAGAACTAAAAAGACAAAGAATTATCAGAAGCCTCACATCTTCTGCAGAAGGAGCTGTGCCCTAGGGTGGGAGTGAGAGCAGAGGGCATGTCGCTATGAGTAGGCACTGGATTCCCTTGGCTAGGCCCAGGCAGATTGGCCTCTTATTTGACCATAGTTCACCAAAAGAGAAGCAACAACTATGCTCTTAGGATTTGGGGTGGAGGGCTTTGGCCTAGGGACTCATGTGGTTGTAGCCTCACTCAGGCGCGTGTCAGGGTCTTTAAACAATCCTGGACTTTACCTTTGGCTCCACTCAGCACTCTGACAACCCAAACCATTTATTTGGAAAACCCAGCTCCTCACAACAAGCTGTTGACACTTTTGTTTCTTGCCAAACAGGATTATTGATTTGTAGTTCAGAGATACTTAGTTGGTAATCAGACTGTTATTTGATGTTACCAGCCTGAAATGCAATCACCTAATAGGAAATAAAGTGGGCATCTTTGGTCATTATCAACCAAAAGGAAAAAAAAAAGGAGAATTAGCAGTGTCCAGGCTAAGAGGGCTTTCATTAACATTTATGTAGAGGCCAAAGTACTAGGTTGCTGTCAAAATTCAAAGGACAAGAGGAGAAAAGCCCTCAGGAGTTTCCTAATTGGGTGTAAAAGAGGGTGTACACAAGACTAGAGGCCTTCATGGGTCTTTGGGTAAATAAAGGATCATAGATAGAAAATATCCAGAAATTAGGAAGCAACGCAGGATCTTCCCTTTTGAGTCTGTCTTTTTAAAGGCTTAAGTGTGTAAGGCTTTATTTCCTTGTATGGTACTAAATAGCAATCTGTATAAAAAGACAACCTCCGTTCATCCTCAGTGTGCTGGTTTTGAGATCTAACTGTTCTTTCAGTGAAGGGACTTTATCGTGTCTAGGGGTAGGGAAACCAGCAGGACAAGAGGTTTAAGAGGAAAGGGCTGTGACTACCTCCCTACATTACTACAGCAGTTTCTCTCCCAGACCCTTGAGTAATGATTGTAGGCTCAAGATAGAGATGACAAGATGAACAAACCAGTGACAACAGATCATGGTCTTTCTGGAAAGGCCATAGGATCCATTTCTTTTTTTTCTGATTGTCTGCTCCAAAAAATACTTTAGCAAGAGAAAAGGAGCAGCTGTTATCACTTTGCCACCCATGGGTAGGAAGGGGAAAATTACTATAAACTGATCATTTGAGAAATGCCAAAAAGAAGTGAACATTGTCACAAAAATCACAAGCTTCCAACACAGCCTTTAGACTATTTTTTATGTCAGTTTAAACATTTTGGATTGGTGCAGTGGTGGTTCATGCCTGCAATCCTAGCACTTTGGGAAGCCGAGGTGGGAGAATTGCCTGAGGCCAGGAGTTGAAGACCAGCCTGGGCAACATGGCAAAACCCCATCTCTACAGAAAATTAATAAATTTTCTGCACATGGTGGCGTGTGCCTGTGGTCTTAGCTACTTGGGAGGCTGAGGCAGGAGGATTGCTTGAATCCAGGAGGTTGAGGCTGCAGTGAGTCATACTCTCACCACTGCACTCCAGCCTGGGCAACAGAGTGAGATTCTGTCTCAAAAAAAAAAAAAAAAAATTAGAAATAAATAAATAAATATTTTGTATTAACATTATGCTGACCTTTTTCTCATGATTATTTCCTTTTCCTTGAAAAACTATTTTGGTTAATTCTGTCATTCATATTTTAAAAATTCTGAATGCTTAGTAGTAAGGAGCACATGACTTTATTTTTTAATTTTCCCAGGAGTACATTTGGAATCACAGTATTTCAAGCTAGAAGAGAGGTTGGAGATTGTATAGTGATAGCAAAACCTTTTATATGAGGTAACAGAGGCCCTGAAAGTCAAGAACATTACCCAATTACCATTTGTTGGGTTTCAAATCAACAAAACTATTAATATTCTTATATATTATTCCAAGTAGAAACATTTAATGTAATCATACTTGCTGTTGTAAAACAAACTCTATTTCATCGTTTGTACAACATAAATTTCTTATATTGACCCATCAAACATGAACTAATTGGATTTGGCATGTGAAGCTTAGGACAGATTTTAGAAAGGCTTTCTTCTTATTCCCTGATCATTTTTCACCTAAGATTTTTTTTTTCTTGAACAGATGTATACATTTCACATGCAAACCACATGTAAATATAATTCATAGAATTCAGAGCAAGTTTAAAAACATTTCAAAGTATTTCAAAGCAGACTCACTCCTAGTCTATATCAAATAGCACCAATAATTAAATAACGCAGGAAAAGAAATGCTACCAAAAATCTGCATATTGGAAGGAAAAAAGATACCCACAGAAGTCATTGTTTTGGAAACCCACAGTGCCAGAAGAAAGCTGAACAATTTGTTTCGTCTATCCTCTTGTCTTTAGGCAAAAGTGTCCTAGTCTGTACAAAACCTTCAACGTTTTCCCAGGTAACCTACTTCAATGAATAGTATTTGATGCCAATGCCAGAGAAGAAACCTTTTTTTAATACTCATTATGGTGCATATACTTGACATATTTACCTTTCTGAATGAGTTTCTTAATGATACCTGCAATCTATATGTAGCAGAAACAGCAAGACAGGATCATCTACAAAAATGTTAGAATGTAGCCATTGTCAAGTTGAAAATAACGTGTGCCATTCAGCTTAGGAGATGCTCAGAACAGCAGCACAGCTGTGAAAATAGTTGCAGTTACAAATTGTAAGGTATATTGCCTTGTAAGATATATTGCCGAGTTGAAATGAGGAAACTGAGGCCAGTATATAAAAATGAAAAATCCAATTTATTCAGCAATTTATTCAGCTCCTAGGCAAGGTTCTATGGTCCGGGATGGGGCCAGAGAAGTCGCTCTTAACTTCTCAGGGCAGGGGGTTTTATGGGGGTCAGAGGCGATTGATTGGATATTGGGGAAGCAAAGCATAGGCAATTTCATTGGTTGTAGGGAGACAAGGCCCGGACAGGGCGAGCCGCTATAGGTAAGGAGGTGAGACTTATTGAGGGGTGGGCTGGCCAAGGATGTATGGGGAGGACTGCCATTGGGTAAGGTTTGGCGGGATTTCTTAAATTTTCGTGGGTTCAAATGTATAGTTTAGTGCTGAAAGTGCATAGTTTAGTGCTGAGGTTCAAATGCATAGCTTAGTGCTGAGAGTGCATAGTTTAGTGCTGAATATAGACCTGGGAGCAGAATGCAGAAGTGGGTGAGGGGAGCCCGCATGGAGAAGCCAGATGCTGAGTAAGGTGTCCTGATAAAGTGTTACCAGGCATGGAGAGGGGTGGGTGTTGTCCATCTGGGTCCCAGCAAGGCTATCGACCTTACACAAATGATTTGATGGACACAGAAATCATTTAGGACCAATAATAATATTTAAGATGTTTATGTCAACATTTCTCAAAAGTCATTAAAGCAAAGTTCTCAAAAACTAATACTTCCATCTATCATGATTATGATTTAACTTATTATTCTGATTACTTAGTCTTCATTCTAACAAACTTGTTCTCAAATGTTGAAAGCATGGCTAAAGTATAGTTAGTGTTGAATTGCTTTAGTACTCTTAATACATCTCCAAACCATTATATTATTTGCAAATAGATGCACTGTATTTGAATGAGAATTGTTATGCAGATGTCTATGCTGGTGAACAGGGAAGGCATTAAAAACACCACAGAAGAATTTGGTAGGTTACTTTTTAGAAATACTTTTAATAATTTTTTCGAAAAGAAGTATGTAATTTAATTATTGAGCTGATTCTGTTTCCTGTGTATTTTCTTAAATTTACTTGCTTTTATATTGATTTTTTAAAACAAATTTTATGTATCTTGTGATTTTGTGTATTTTGATTTTGTGAGATCAAAGTATATTTGTAAAAGATTAACTCTTGCGCCTGATCCGTGGTGATAAATATAATCACTAGGAAGATAAGAGAGAGGAAAGAATGAGAAGAGTAAATGCAGGCATTTTAAATTTATTAATGTTAACTTCAAATCCACGCTGAGGCTGAATATATATAATGAGAAACAATAATAGTTGCAAGTATCAATTAAGTTGCAATTATAAATTTCTAAAACAGAATTTGAATCATGCTAACCAACAGAATTAATGAAAGGCATGGGTATGTGAACCAATTTGGCTTCAAGAAAAAGACTATATTTGCTTGATGCTCTGATTTAAACTGCCTGTTTCCTTTATAGTTAACAACCATTAACAAGTTTGTATTTTATCTGACAGAGTAACAGGCTTACAAATGGAATATTGTTACATCAAGCAAGAGAAATCAGTAGTGTGATACAAACATTTGATGCATTGAGGATGTATCAAAAACATAATTGCTCTGTTGTAACATTCACTTCCCTCAATTCCACATTGGTGTATCTTAGTGGCAATGCCAGATGATAAAATTATGTCTGTTCACCATCTAAAACTAAGTTTTTATTTCTTCTTTGCAAAGCTTTTAATAGAGCCAAACACACTAATACATGGTGCTTGGTTCAGCTTACGAGTGATATCACATTCTATTTGTGTTAAACCCAGAAATATATTTCAGTGTTAATCAACTAATAAAGATGATAACTAATTTACTGTGTAGCAATCTAAGGTATAACCCCAATTATACTCTGTTTTCCTAATATTTGCAGAGCTAGCGCTATCAGGAAGCTTATAAATTTGTCTCCTAGATTCCTGAACTAAGCTTTCCAGGGAGCTTTCTCCGCATCTCCCCCGATCCCCTCCCTGTTCACCCTTCATTACTCTCTCAGGAGCCCCTAGTTTATTTAGGGACATGATAGCTAAGGACACCGAATGCGCTCAACAACATAAATTAAAGGTATAAACTATTATCTAAATGGAATTTTCTAGAGGCTGCTAAAAAAATCCGCTGTCATTTCAGCTCTGAATAGATTTATCTTCAAGACTGTTGCAAATAGCCAAATTAACTTTTATATGGTTATTTACATTGAGAAGGGTTAATGTACGATGTAATTAATGTCCATTTCTCACCTTCTGTAGACTTAACCTTCACAGCATGTATCTATAAAGTAAACAGACGATTAAGGAATGGAGTGCGTGTTTGTTTGCATGTATGTGGTTTGCATAATCTCTTCTTTTTCTTGCCTTTCTGACCCCTACCCATTCTGCACCTGTTCATACCCCTCCCACTGCACCTGAACTTGTTCCTTTTCTTCTCATCTCTGCCTGTCTTCTTTCTCCAGCTAATTTCTTTCAATCATGTTTTTAAATCCTAAAACACTGAATCTACAGAATTGGGTGAAATTGCCTTTGAAATCATGTGCTTTTATGAGTTAATACACATAGCTCCTAACTATATTAGATATGTGGAGGTCCTCAAATTAATTTGGGACTATTTGTATCAGATAAATTAGCTAACCTCCAACTTCCTCATTTATGTGGTGTTTCCTGAGACTGTGCAGCTTACGTGGAATGTTAGTTGTGTTTTAGTCTTTTCTTTCTCACATAGCATTAGGGAGAAAACTGTTTCAATATTTCCCTCCTTTTGCCTTGCTGAGGAAGCATTGACCATATGAAAATAGCTTTTCCTACATAGAGGCAAGAAGATTACCTTTAAACATTTATAATTATGAAGCTTTAGAGATACAATTTCTTTTCAAAGGAGGAAAGAACATAAATATGTATTTGGGACTTGGCATGATCTAATGATAGATGACCTGCACATACTATCTCATTTGACTCTTGTAACAATTCTCTGAAGCTGGTATTGTTATTATATTTACCTTTCACAAATGAGTAAGCTGAAGATAGTCGAGTAGCCAGTTGTCAGAAAAAAATAAATACTGGCCTGTCTTTCAAGCTCAGTATTTACTACCAATGTAAATATTAATGTTTCAGGTTTCTACATGAAGGTTCCTTTTCTTTCAATTCAGTCAGTAATTTCACTGGTTTTTAAAATTATTTCACTTTATAGTGATTTTTTTGTATACTTCAGACTGTTTACAAAAATGTTTTACATATTCATTTATTCAAAACATATTTATTACATCATATCTATTTATTATGTCTCTGATATGCCAGAAACTGTGCTAAATGTTAAGGAACTCAAGGAAATAGCCTTATTTCTACCCATAAGTTGCCTGTATTGTGGTAAAGAAACCAAGTGTGTCACCAGATCACTGCCGTGAGACTCTGTGAGGGCAGCAGCAGAGCACCTGCATAGGAAGCTAGCTCTGGCAGGAACAGTGTTTCGTGTCCATATTGGGTTACTGACTGAGAAATTTTAACCCAGCTCCGGTGCATATTCCTAATCCTCAGACTTCTGCTCTTTCCCTCATAACCCATTTTCTGTTCTGCAAACTGTTAGCTTCCTTCCCTTGGGAAAGGACAGTGGTCTAGACATCAAGGAGTCAACATTGTGGCTAGAAATCAATCTCTGTTTCTTTGGCTTTGAATTACTATATGATTTCGGGCTGCCTATTTAACCTTTGCTGGCCATGGTTATTTATTTGCACAATACAGGTAATATCTATGTTATGAATTGCTGTAGGGCTTCATTAGTTAATGTTTATAACATCTTTGAAAATATAGCATGAAAGCTACTAAGAAAGTGTACATTATTATTAGTAGTAACATCATAATCATTATCAATCTATTTCATATATAGCCAAAGGCTGTCTGCAAGAAGTGAATCATGATGGTTCTTTACAAGCCTGGCTTCATCTTCCAAGCTTGATTGCTAGATCTGAGGATCTGAACCCAATGACAGGCATAGCAATTGAAGTAAGTTATTTCCGTGCATGTAAAAAGACAAATCATCTTCCGTTCCCACTTCTTGACTCTGTTGCTAGTTGCTCAACCTTTCTCCTGATTCTTATATAATCATATCTGTGTATATAAAACATGTAGAAACTCTCCTAGCCAACTGACAATTACCTGGATCCCCTGGACGGCCCTGACATCTTACTCCTTTATTGTGTAAAGCAGGAAACTGAGACCAAAGAAAGTGAGTCATAGATGTGAGCTTGAAGTGTGACTAAGCTAACTCTTTGTTTAGCAGTCGAGGCTGCGCCTGTATGCACAAGCATAATTGGAAAGAGAAAATTTATATTAAGCCACATAAACATCATTTTGATTGTAGTTATTTAATAGCTAATTACTAAATAATTATTCAGCCTATTTAAATCTGTTGTTTCTAAAAGAATGCTGATTATGACAAAAAGGCAGTTATTTTAAATAGAGAAAATTTCATTTTTAATAATGGATTTCTCTCTGCCTAAAAACAAAAACTCTTTCATCTTTGTTTCTTGGACAACTCTGACATATTTTTCATAACCCACGTAAAACTTTTACTCAGGAAACTTCTATAACTCACTCTAGACTGTGGTGAATTTCCCTCCCTTGAATGTGTGATGCCTGTCTATATATTTGATAATTACTTATTTCTCTTTGACATATCCCATTGTTTTCTTTAGTAACTTTTCAAATAGCTACACAGTATCTTCTTTTTACAGCTAAATTGCACAACATTTTGGAGGTAACAAAGAAGGAGTGATCATCTTTATAATCCTTGAGATGCTAAGGTTATAATATCGGAAGTGAACATTTGTTTCTTCTTTTTTTTTTTTAACATGTGTTTCTTCTTTTTTTTTTTTTTTTCAAATTTATTTGGGAGACTATTTTATATCCCCATTGAATATGATGGAAAACTGCTACACCTTTGTTGATGCTTACTATTGCATCAAGAACAAAATCCATATCCCTAAACTTGGCCTGCAAGATCCTGCACATTCTGACCCCAGCCTAGCTCACCTCTTTATCTCAGGCTCCAAAAGCGTTCCAAGTCTATGCCCCCAAAATTCTTTCAGCTTCTCTCACAATCTAAGGTTTTATCTCCTCCAGGACCTTCGCTCAGGCAGATTGCCCCGTTTTGAAGGTTGTTCTTTCTCTTTACTTGGTTAGCTTCTTGCTGCCGTTAATATCACTGTTTAGACATTCCTTCTTCAGAGAAGTTCTCTCTGATCACTATATCTAAGAAAAGTATCTACCATCTCTTATCATTTATTGCAATATCTTGATCTTGTCCATATTAGCAATTACCAGAATTTTAAATTATACTTTTATGCAGCAAATATAAACTTCAGGTCACACATTCAGAAGTGCAAAATTGTAGTCCTATTTCACATAAAAGGATGAAACTTCCTTTTCCTATTATTTCAAGACCCCATTCTATTTGTTTATTGATTAGGACATAGGTTCCAGATATAACAACAAATAAAATTAAACAGTAGCTAAAATATCTTTGTTAAATGTATTGCATCTTCTATTTAAAAGTGTATTTCTTTCTCCTTTAACTGTCAGAGGATAAGCAGTCCACAGCTGATAAAGGCAGTTTTAAAGTGTCAAGGCACTAGGCTCTTTTTATGTGGTCAACCTGTGATTCTCAACATGAAGCTTCCATACCTCGGTGTTAGATGCAGAGACTGACTGGGTAATTTAATGTCATGATTAAGAACAGTGCATGGTTAAAAGCTGGGTGGAAAGCAGCTCTTAGATGCCGATTATTTTGGCCAGTGAATGCTCTTATATAAACAAGATCATTAACTGTTTCTAAAGGAGGTAAGATTGTAAGAAGACACACATCCTCTTTCGATAAACAGTATGGAAAAGGATGAAAAAATGAAGAGGCTAAGTATACGGCATTGTTTGAAAACCCAATCTTTGTTTCATCCCTCTTGGTTTAGTATATAGGAAACATATTTCAAATGCTCGTAAAAAGTAAATGGTTACAAAAGAAATTAAGTTAGATGTGGTTTACTTTAAAGAAAACCTCAGGAAGTAATGTAGAGGAGGGTATACTTTCAAACTCATTTTATAAGTCTAGCATTACCCCGATACTAAAGCCAGACACTACTAGAAAAGAAAATTACAGGACAATATCTCTCATGAACACACATGTAGAAATCTTCACGAAAATACTGGCAGACTGAATTCAGTAGCACATTAAAAGGATCACCCATCATGATCAAGTGATATTTTCCCTAGGGATGCAAGGATGGATCAACATACACAAATTAGTAAAGTGATAGACCACATTAACAGAAGGAAAGACAAACACTTGATGAGCATCTCAACAGACACAGAAAATGCATTTGACAAAATTCAATATTGTTTCATGATAAAAGCTCTCAAGGAATTAGATATAGAAGGAATGTACCGCAATGCAATAATGGCTCTATGTAACAAACTCACAGCTAACCTCATACTCAATGGGGAAAAGTTGAAAGGTTTTTTTCAACATCAGGAACAAGATAAGGATACCCACTCACCACTTCTATTTAACACACTATTGGAAGTCCTAGCCAGAGTAATTAAGCAAAAGAAAGAAATAAAAGACATACAAATTGAAATGAAAAAAACCTAAATTGTCTGTGTTTACAGATGGCATGATCTTATAAATAGAAAATCCTAAAGATGCCATCAGAAAACTGTAAAATTAATAAAGTTTTAGAATACAAAATTGACATATAAAAATTAGTAATATTCCCATACATAACAATGAACGATCCAAAAAAATCAAGAAAACAGTCCCATTAACAAAAGTTACAAAAAATAATAAAATAAGTAGTAATAAATTTAACCAAGAGGTGAAGGACCTGTATACTGAAAACTATAAAATCGAATAAATAAAGAATAAAAATTAAAGAAAATACAAATAGCAAAATATTCTACATTCATGAATTGGAAGAATTAATATTGTTAAAATGCCCATAGTATACAAAACAATCTACAGAATTAATGTAATTCTTATCAAAATTTCAGTATTTATTACAGAAATATTTTAAAAATACTAAAATTCTAATGGAACCACAAAAATACCTGAATAGCCAAAGTAATATTGAGCAGAAAGAACAAAGCTGGAGGCATTACACAACCTCACTTCAAAATATATTGCAAGGCTATTGTAATCAACACAGCATTGAACTGGCATAAAAATAGGCACATAGACAAATGAAAGAAAAAAAGAGAGCCAAGAAGTAAATTTATGAATTTGCAGTCAGTTAATTTTTGACAAAGGTGCCAAGAATACACAATGGGGAAAGGACAGTCTCTTCAATAAATGGTACTGGAGAGCCATATTCAAAAGAATGAAACTGGATCCTTATCTCACACCATATGCAAAAATCAACTCAAAATTGATCAAAAATATAAGATCCAAAACTATAGAACTAGTAAAAGGAAACATAGGAGAAAAGCTTGATGACATTGATCTGAGCAAGTATGTTTTGGATATGACCCCAAATGCACAAGAAACAAAAGTGAAATGAGACAAATGCAACTGCCTCAAACTGAAAGGCTTCTGTACAGTAAAAAATCAACAGAGTGAAGATACAATCTACAGAATGGGAGAAAATATCTGCAATTCCTAGATGTGATGAGGGGTTAATATCCCAAATGTATAAGGAACTCTTACATCTCAATAGTAAGAAAATAAATCACCTGATTTACAACTAGGGAAAAGATCTAAATAGACATTATTCCAAGGAAGACACACAGATAGCCAAGAGGTTCATGAAAAAATGCTCAATATTGCTAATCATCAGAGAAATGCAAATTAAAACTATAAACTACAATAAGATATCACCTCACACTTGTTAGGATGGCTATCACACAATGAAAGATAATAAATGTTGGTGAGGATGTGGAGAAAAGGAAACCTTTGCACCCTGTTGGAGAAAATGCAAATTAAAATAGCTATTATGGAAAACACTATGGAGGTTCTTCAAAAAATTAAAAATAGAACTACCATATGATTTAGCAATCCCACTACTGGGTATTTATTCAAATAAAATGAAACCAGGACATCTAAAAGATAAGTACTTCTCATGTCCGTTGTAGCATTATTCATAATACCCAAGATATGGAATCAACCTAAGTGTTCATCAGCGGATAAATGGATAAAGAAAATGTGGTATATATACACACGATGGAATACTTTATTAGCCTTAATAAAGAAAGTAAATCCTGTTATTTGTGAAAGGGTAAACCTGGAACGCATTATGTTAAATGAAATAAACCAGGCACAAAAGACAGAAGACAAATATTACATGATCTCAATGATATGTGGAATCTGAAACAGTCAAACGCATAGAAGCAGAGAGCAGAATGTGGTTACCAGAAGCTGAAGTGAGAGTGGAGAAATGCTGGTGGGGAGACGTGGGGAACTAGAAATATGATGGTCAAAGGAGGCAAAATTTCAGTTAGCTTCAAGAGATCTATTGCACAACATGGTGACTATAGTTAATAAGAATGTATTCTATTCTTGAAAATCAGTGAGGGTGGATTTTAAATATTCTCACTGCAAAAAACAATGTTAAATATGGGAAGTAATGCATGTGTTAATGAGGTTGATTTAGCCCTTCCACAATTTATAGATATTTCAAAACATCATATTGTTCCAGAAAAATATATACTTTTTAAATTTGTCAATTCAAAAGAAATTGGTTAAAGAAACACAAAGTGATGAGAAAATTGAGAATAGATGTGGAATATGGAAAGAATCATTTGACAGGAGGAATAATTCTGAGTAATAAATAATAACTTATATATTACCTGAAAACAAAGAATAACCTGGAAGTAGAGTTAGGTCTATGGGATCAGCCAATTCATCTGTGAAAGGAAACACAAAAACTGTGGCTGAAAGTCAGGTTTTGTTTTGTTTTGTTTTGTTTTTGAGACAGAGTCTCACTCTGTTGCCCAGGCTGGAGTGCAGTGGCATGATCTCAGCTTACTGCAACTTCCACCTCCCAGGTTCAAGCGATTCTCCTGCCTCAGCCTCCTGAGTAGCTGGGATTACAGGTGCCTGTTACCAAGCCCAGCTAATTTTTGTATTTTGGGTAGAGACAGCATTTCACTATGTTGGCCAGGCTGGCCTTGAACTCCTGATCTCAGGTGATCAGCCCACCTTGGCCTCCCAAAGTGCTGGGATTACAGGCCTGAGCCACCACACCCAGCCGAAAGTCAGGTTTTATGTGTCTGGTGAGGAGACTAGCATCAAAGTCAAAAATCTAATATTAAGTGAAAAAAAAGGTTTGAGTTTGAGAATTGTCAGAAATCGGCTCATGGGGACTGGTGGCTGGACAAGGAGCATGCATGCTGGTCGGCTGTCTAACATCCGATGCTTTAGAGTTGCTACATGTTTCAGATGCCTCTTGAGACCACAAGCCACAGCTGTGCAAGGTACAGAATGAACTTGAGGAGTTTTATAAAACCTTTGGGGAAATCAAAGAGGAAATCATCTGCCTCAGTGATTTCCAAAGGAGATGACAGGTCTACTTTAGAAAAAGTTAACCAGTAGGCAATATGTGAGCAAGGAAGAAAGTACAGCAGGTTAAAAAGCTTTACAGTGCTGATATTCCAATTGAAGATTGTAAAGCAATCTTAATCCCTTCAGACATACTGACAAGAGGAGCCTCTCTTGTTGGATAAAAAGGCTTCTTTGATTTGTATGACTGAAATATTGGGTATTTGTTGGTGAATGCAGAGGGTGGTGGCTAAGAATTAGTAATGGAGCTGGATTAGAAGGAACCACAACATTTTCACTAAGTTTCAGTGTGGCAGTTTGTGTGAATGGAATATCCACTAGATATCTATTGCAATATCTTGGTTTCTTTTTTAAGTTTCTTCCATTATTCCCGTGTTTCATCTTTTTTTTTTTTAGAAATAAAACTTTTTTCAGAGGAAGAGTGCCATTTTTCTTGTCAATAAAAAGAAAACTCTTCTGTAACTCCTCAATACATTGTCATTAAAAGTGAAATATAGAATAAGATGTTTACTCTTTTTTAATGTATAAAGATCAAATGCTAATTAAAAGTTCCTAGTCATTCAAACCATAAATGTAAGAATTATTAGTTTATTAATAAAATTTATAGAATTGAATAAACCTTCTAGTAGTTGTCTGATCTCAGAGTTATTCATTACCTTCTACCACAAAAGGCTAAATACAGAATTTCCCTACTTCTATAGAAAAAAAGTGATAAATGTTTCAGACCTCACATGAAGAATAGTTTTTGCTCTGGTTTTTAGGTATATTCCCACATTTAATGATGAAAACAGAAAGTGATTTAAGAACATTTTTCATGTGTGTCCAAAATGGAAGATACAACATCCTCTTTATAAAAGATCCAGCAGTCATTGATGTCTGAAATGGCCAGTTAATTCACATAGATGTATACAGGGGCTTTCATGTGTACATACACACAAACACATACCCAGTGAGCATTCCAGAAGTTCAATATTGTTTTTATATGTGCAGTTTTATAAATGCAATGTATTCTCATAGTAAAAGCTGCTTTTCCCATGGATTCTCCATCCAAATTGGATTAATTCATCCATTTGATTCTTCCCAAAGGAGACAAAATGACCAAATAATACAGGTGCATATAATCATGTGTATTCTCTAGCATTGTGTGGAATTCAGGAGAAAACTCTGAAGCATTTATTACATCAGCATTTTCCCAATACTGCAAATGCAATTCACAAAGTGGGAAATATCTAGGAGGGACTGGATATGTTTAAAGAAAATCCAGAGAGAGTTATTTCTTATTGGTGATTATCAGTTATATTTCTCTGCTGAAAACTCAGATTATTTTTAACACCCACTAAATTTATACATTTTGACTATGAATTTAGTTGCTGCTTTCAAAACAATTACTTTTGTAGGAGACACAAAAACATCAACTTTCTGACCTTTTCCACCCCACCCTAGCCCGCTGTCATCACCACTAGTAAATGAAGCTATAAAGTACAGATGTTTTAAAAGTGTCCCATCTTTTGACAAAGTAAAGTAAAATATTACATGATTATGTATCACAAAAGAGATTTTGTTTGCAGTTACACAGCTCAAAGATAAGATGGTTTGTTCTGTTTTTGCTCCAAGTCTCTTATTTGTATTGACCTCCAGTGTACAACTAAGAGAGTGAAAAGAACAAGCATCTTCCCAGGAGGATTTTTTCTGAGAATTTTTCATCAAAGATCCAAAGGATATAAGCAGAAGCCAGATTCAAAAGAAATAATAAGGGAGAGATGGCAGAATATTCTGCAAACACAATTGGGAACTGTGATTATCTGAAGGCTGTAACAAACTGGGTATGAGGATGAAAAGTAGCCCGCATTGTGCAAGGGAGAAAATAAATGCTTTACAAACAGGTGGCATTCATTCAGTTATTCAGGAAGCTGTATGTCTGATTGGAGATGGTTTAGGCATTAGGGCACTTTTCTGTGAAATGATTCTAGCAGCTTTCAAGATGTGAGATGTGATATATTATTTTTGTGTAGAGGCAATGTCTGATTTATTAGGAAGAGTATAGGTTGGGAAATTGACCACCCATGTTTTCTTCTTTATCTTCTTTTCCAGATGTATTTTGTGTTTATACTCTGTTGCTCCAGTGAATCACTGTAATTATATGAATATTTACGCCCATAATTACATATAATGTTTATAAAAATTTTTTCCTCTATATCACGTAAAGTACCTCACAGACCTTAAACGATACATTTGCATCAAAATCTAATTAGGAAATTAGATTTTTATCAATAAATAACTTACTGAATTAACTTATTTTTTATCAATAAATAATAATGTATTGAATTCTTTCTAGGAAAGCATTTTATTTTTACTGAGTCTTACCTGCTTATTAGTATAGAACATTTTAATTTTCATTCTATAAGGCAGAAAGTTCACAGTCACAGATGTATTAAATGAGTTCAAGTAAGGCCAAGAAAGATCTGAAGTTTGGTCAGTTCGATTTTTGGCTACTCTTCAATGTAGTTGAAACCACAGTTATCACTGATACGTTTGGTTGCATAACTCATTCTGCTGAAGAATGTTTGTCTCTCCCATGCCACACAAGTAGAGCTGGCTGGACTTTCCCAGACACAGGGGTGCTAAGGAGGTAATGTGGGCAGGGTCAAGGTCTAAGATAACATATTTCCACCAGGCAGTGTGTCACAAGAACAAAGCCTCATGAACTATTCCTCAGAATTGCTCTTTTTGAATTATAATTGGCACACTATTTCATTAGATATGTACCCGAAAGGTATATACTGCTGATCTATGTCTTTCATTTATCATTTATAGATAATTCTTATATTCTACACTCATCTACATAAAAAATTGTGTTCTTATTTATGTAAAAATGGATAATATCCCTAATACTACAGAAAGAATTCTTTTGAATTCTGGGGCCTAGAAATGGGAAAATACCTAAGCTTTAAATTTCTCATACATCTGGAACATTCCAGTAGAAGAGAAGTGGTCTCACTTTAAATTCTTTTTCAACTTAGCTGACATCATTGGGTACCATTTGATATGCATATTCAGCATATATTGGGACGTTATTGGGCTAAATGAGGCCAAGAGGGAAGTTTGAGGTAAAATATCATGCCTTCCCCTAGCAATATATGAATAAGTGTATTCATGTAAGATTTGTTAACATAGGATAATGCTTTAAATATATTTGTAACGCACTTAAGGATCCTAACATTCAAGATGTCACAAAGTTGTGTAATATTTCCATGGCACGTAGACACATTTGCAGTGTGTTGTTATATGTTTTCAGTAGATTTTTAATAAATGGCTATGTGGGGATAGCTGTGGTTTAAAATGATAAATTAGAATTAAACAGAAAGGAATTCTCTGTCCCTTCCATCCCAATAAACTTGAGTATATCTTGCTATGCATGTTGGTCTGCAAGTTTTATCCTAATGAGAATTTATCTGTGTCTTAGTGAGACTCACTGTCTTAGATTCTAAACTTCAAGACTGTCTGAAACATGTTGAAGTGTCTCTATTACATCCCTAATACTTGCTTACATGCCTGTCAAATGAAAATCTCCCAATAAATATTTATGGGAAGACAAGAAGAGGGGAGAAAGTATGAAGAAGGAGGGAAGGAAGGAAGAGAGGGAGGGAGGGAGGGAGGGAGGGAAGGTATTCTGTGTCATATGCACCAAACTGGGCACTGTTTGTAGCTCAAATAGTCATAGATCTCTTCCTGTGTTGTGGAAGGAAGGAAGGAAGGAAGGGAGGGAGGGAAGGAGGGAGGGAGAGAGGGAGGAAAGGAAGGAGGGAAGGATGGAAGGAAGGAAGGAAGGAAGGAAGGGACTCTGTGTTGTAGGGAGGAAGGGAGGGATTCTATGTTGTATGTACCAAACTGGGCACTGTTTGTAGCTCAAATAGTCATAGCTCTCTTCCTGTGTTATTGGCTTCTTGATTTTGTTATTAAGGTGACTGGAAGGAACGTCTTACTAGGAAGTCAGTCATAATTTTAAAGGTTGGATTCCACCAAATAACTATCTGCCTGGTTTAGTGTTGCATGCTTCATAAAATTGGGTGTTCAGAGCAATTGAATATTTTTGTTTTACCATAGACCATTTTATTTTAATACTTTTTCTTAAAAATGAATATATATTTTTTGACTACCAAGCACTATGTAACACTGAGTACCTTACATGTTTTAAGTAGTTTTATGTTTACTTCCTGGATTCAGTGAGAACAGTGCTTGCATCATGTTGCCATGACACACATGTGCATAAGGCAGTCCTGCTGACTGGAAGGATATATGGGAAGGAATCTAATTGTGAAAAAAATTATAGTAGTAGGAGGAGAGGGAATGTAAGACATGCTGCTCTTCTTTTCTACTCTCTTGCTGCCACCACTGTAGGGTCCCCTTTTCTTATTCCCACCCCAGAAAGCTACTTACAGTTCTGGCAGCATACAGGGTCAGATGAAATCTGTGTCACTGTGAATTATCATGCATTTATTGAGCAGAGACACAGTAAACACCTGCTGGACTCTTACTGTGGAAATTTGAATTAGTGCAAGCCATGTTCATGGTATGCCACGGAAGAACAGACGGCTGACTGCTGAGTGGCTTCTTCAGGTGGCATTACTAGTAGTGAATTCTTTGTCAAGTGACTTGGTCTTCAACTTTTCAATTTCAGAAGCGTGATCTCAAGAGTTTTTCAGTTTTGTGGAATTAGGGGCATTGACACATGCTAGTGAAACTTACAAGACGATAATATATGAAACATTATCAATTATTAAACACAATGAACAATGTGACTACCACATGCCCAAAGGACCATACATACTATGTAATATTACACTATGACATAATAGCACATTTTGTCTTTGCAGCCAAACCACATAGAAAACCAAATTGAAATCAGAACTCTGCTTGATTAACATGAAATCAAAAATGGGGAAGTAGTGATGTAATTTCAGGGGGTAATACCTCCCAACTAATTGTACCAGGCATACATATTTCTATAACATGAATGGATGAACAGATAAATAATACACACATATATATAAAATACATATGTGATGAACAGGTAGATATAACACATATGTATTTTATATGCATATGGATTATATACATACCTGTATAAACACATGTATGCATATGTAGATATAAAAAGAGATAGATATAGGTAGATGTAGATAGATGCAGATATAGATGTAGATATGAATACAGATATCTCCATAGGATCAGGAGAAATCTATGGGCCAAGTAACCTCCCTCCTGAGTGGAGATTTGAAAAATACTGGCAATCAGTAACATATTTAAACCTGGTCAAAGGGATAGGCTTTTGCCAACCCCTGGTCATTAGAGAAATACAAATCAAAGCTACATTGAGATACCATCTCATGCCAGTTAGCATGGCGATGATTAAAAAATCTGGAGACAACAGATGCTGGAGAGGATGTGGAGAAATAGGAACATTTTTACACAAATTAGTTCAACCATTGTGGAAGACAGTGTGGCGATTCCTCAAGGACTTATAAATAGAAATTCCATTTGACCCAGCAATCCCATTACTGGGTATATATCCAAAGGATTATAAATCGTTCTACTATAAGGACACGTGCACACGAATGTTCATTGCAGCACAGTTTACAATAGCAAAGACCTGGAACCAACCCAAATGCCCATCGATGATAGACTGGACAGGGAAAATGTGGCACATATACACCATGGAATATTATGCAGCCATCAAAAACGATGGGTTCGTGTTCTTTGTAGGGACATAGATGAACCTGGAAACCATCATTCTCAGCAAACTGACACAAGAACAGAAAATCAAACACCGCATGTTCTCACTCATAGGCAGATGTTGAACAATGAGAACACATGGACACAGGGAGGGGAGCATCAAATACTGGGGTCTGTTGGGGGGAAATAGGAGAGGGACAACGGGGTGGGGAGTTGGGGAGAGAGAGCATGGGGAGAAATGCCAGATATAGGTGATGGGGAGGAAGGCTGCAAATCACACTGCCATGTGTGTACCTATGCAACAATCTTGCATGTTCTTCACATGTACCCCAAAACCTAAAATACAATTAAAAAAATTTAGACTTTGTCAATGGATGTATTCTAAATGTTCTTTTATCTTTTAAAATGTTACTCTGATATTAAACATGTTCCAGATAAATCTAACAAACTCTAAATAGTACATGATATCTTATTCATAGTGTGGAAGCAAAATTATAATTTGTTCTTTAATTAAACTTGGTTAAAGAGCTAGAGTCAGGCATTCACTCAAATGTGGACAATCTTTCAAGAATCATAGCTGTCAGAATAATAAATGACTGTGAGATTCATCCTTACTGTGTAAGAAACAATAGTTCATTCATTCTCATGCAACTATGTGAACATACCACGATTTATTTATCCATTCTACTGTTGATGGACATTTGGATATTTTCAATATAGGGCTACTATGAATAGTGGTACTATGAGCATTCTTAAGTTGCCTTTTAGTGGACTTATATACATATTTAGGTTTGTTATATGCCTAGGAGGGGGTGAGACGTCTGCATCTTAGGATGAATTTGTGTTCATCTTTAGTAGGTAATAACAAATAATTTTCCAAAATGTTTGTAGTAATATTACTCCCCAAAGAGTATGTGACAATAAAAGAATCTAGGCATAAATGAGTACATTATATTGTATGATTTCATTTTATATAAAGTTTGAATCCAGGAAAAAGTAATTGATGATGACAGACTTCAGAGGAGTGGTTACTTTCAAGGATGTAGTGACTGAGAGGGGCCCTGGGAGGAATTTCTAGAAGCTGTTAACTACCTGTTTCTTGGCAGTTACAAGAGGAAGTTCACAATTTTGATCTTTTGTCAAGCTGTACACTTATGATTTGTGAAAAATTCTGTATTCATGCTAATATTAATAAAAACTTATCTTAAAATATTTTTTATTAAAAGAACTGCTTTGCTGGGGAAAGAAGACTTACCCTCATTGGAGTTATTTTAAGCATAGGATAGACAAGCCGTTGGTAGGAAACTTAAACATTTTGCAGAAAATTGGATGAAATAACTTTTGGTCCCCTTTTACCCTTAGATTCTGTAATTTTCTAATACTAGGCTAAAGTTTCATATTATTTTCAATTAATCATTCTACAAACCCATCCACAATTCTGACCAATTTTATCTACAGGCAAACAGTGTTCCAGGTGCTGAACTTTTCGGTTGTGTTGTTGTTGTTGTTGTTCTAATTGCTACACAGTTTTGTTAGGTTTTATGGAATTTCGCTTGAGTGTTTTTGGTACATCTGCTGTGGGTCTCTGTCAGAGTGTTCTCAGTAGCAGAACAACTACAGCACTGTTGACACTTCATGTGCATGCTCCTTCCCCCCATTTTCCAAGTGGTGCAAACTGTTCAATATGTTGGGGCTGCTGTTGACATGTTGCTTGCTATTTCAGTCCTTTTGGGTTTTGTGCATGTGAAGGGCATACTCATAGAAATGAAAAACAAATGAAGCAAAATAGGAATGTAGATGGAGTACAAATGCAGGTCGGGAAAATAATCTTTCCTAGGAAGCGAAGCTAGAAGTAATTGGATGGAGGAAACCAAGCAGAGAATTCAAAGCGCTATGCAATAGAGAGACTCTAAAGTGAGAACAGATTGTCACAGAGGATAGTCAGTTCTCAAGAGGTCTTTGAAAACTACAAATATGGAGCACCACTAATTTTAAAATCTTCATTGGAAGATACAAAGAAAAACTAAAATGTAAATAGTCTCTAGCAAAAACAAAGCAACTCAAAGAGTCCTGGAGAATTCCTGAGGTTTAACCAGAGGAAAGCAATGTATAAATTTATGCCCAAGTTGAGGCTGGTGATATCACTTTAAAAGATAGCATGCATTTCACCAGCTGTCAGTGAATACCTGGAACATAACTTCTGTTTATGATTATTTCTGTGTTTGTCTTTTATGAGGGCTTTCTATATCCATACAGTTGTCCATCCTTTTTTCTTACATGATTTCTGTCATTTGCAACAAAAAAGTGCTAGTACTCAAATTGGCAATTGTTGTAAAACAAAACAAGATGAAACAAAACACCTCAGAAAAAATATAAAACTGACTCCTGAGTACTGGAAGCAGAGAGTATTTGCTCATTGCAAAATGAAAGGTTGTATGATTTTGATAACACTTAGTTTCTCTCTTGGCATTAAAAATTGTGCTATTTGGGTCTGAAAATTTAACAATTTGGTAGTATGTTGGTAGATTTTCAGAAATTGCTGAATATTTCTAGTGGCCTCCATTGACATATTTCAAAGGGCAAGAAGTTTCTGTCCGAGATTTATTTGTTTAAAAGTAAAACCAGAAATAACAGGATAAGTATACAACTCGGTTGAAGGAAAATCTAAAACTAATAATCAAATAATCATTGGTGCTTAGAGCTGCAAAATTAATGCAGTGTTTTCTAATAGACCCTGCTTCTGATACTGAAGATAACAAATTGTCATTTGAAATGGAGATACACAAAGAGGTAAATCAGAGAACTACAATTTAAAATTGCACTTTCCTCTTATCCCACAAAGCACTTCTTGCTGATAGCTAGCATATATAGTTGTGGTTAGAAATTAATCTTGGCATAAGATTATTCTAGTTCTGTGTTGTCCAGTATGGTCATCATTAACCACATGTGGCTATGTAAATTCAAATTAATTAAGATTAAAATTCAGTTCCAGCCACCTTTCAAGAGCTCAGTAGCTACATGTGCTATATGTGTTTAGTCCCTATCATACTGAATAGCACAGAATCAGATCATTTCTGTCACTGAAGAAAATGTTATTGGACAGGTATGATTTAGTACAATATCATATATGAGGAAATATTTCTAGCTGTTTCAATCTAGCATATTGCTTTTTATCTATGCGTCAAGGCTGATGACTTCAAGCAGATATTAGGAGAAGGAACAATCTGGGGTTTGTAGTTCAGTCCTCATTTGACCACTGGATTTTCAATATTGCTAATTAGTAACGAGCATCTACAACAATGACATTGAGCAGCAGCTATTTAGCGCTTTTATGGAAGTTGTATGAAAAATTTTTAGCACTAGAAAAGTTGACCGTGTTTCTCAGCCTCTCAAGCAATTGACAGTTACCAAAATCAGCATCAAGGGAATTGAACAACTAAGTTAGAACAACCCAAGAGGGTTCTACAATGCCACTTTCATGGCTAGTCCTAAAAAAGACAAGAGAAAGTTTCCAAGGAGCAGGATTTCAGGAGTCCCTCTTCACCAGTTATGAAGCTTAGTCAATTGTCAAGAAGTTAATCACCATCCAATGCCCATCTTGCTATTAACATCTAGAAGTGCCCAAAGTCTGGTGTATTCACATTTCTAATTTTCAAAATGAGTAATTTAACTGATGCTATTTTTTTTTCTTAACGATTATATACTGGGCTGCATTAGGGGAAGAGAGAGTGCCAAGTGTATTCGTTAGTATTTTAGTCCATTTTCTGCTGCTTTAACAGAATATCATAGAATAACTGGGTAATTTATAAATAATACCTGCTCATTTGGTTCACATTTCTGGAGATGGAAAGTCAAGAGCATGGCACTGCCATATGGCAAAGTCATCCTGTGACAGAAGAGTGGAAGGCAGAAATGAGCTCAAGAAACGGAGAGAGGAGCTCTAATCAAACTCATCGTTTTCATCAGAAACACACTCTTATAATAATTAACCCACTCTGCTATAACAGCATTAATTCATTCACGAGAGTGAAACCCTCATGGTCTAAATAACCTCTTAAAGTACCCACCTCTTAATACTGTTACAATGGCAAGTAAATTTCAACACAGGTTTTGGTGGGGACATTCAAACCATAGCATTCCACCCCGGGACCTCTAAAATGTATGTCCTTCTCACATACCAAATACATTCATTCCATTAAAATAGTTCCAAAAGTCTTAACTCATTCTAGCATCAACTCAAAGTCCAAAGTCCTGAGTATTATCTTAAACAGATATTGGGGAGACTCAAAGCACAATCCTTCCCAAAGCAAATTCCTCCAGTTGTGAGCCTGTAAAATCAAAACAAGATTATTTACTTTTAAAATACAATGGTGATATAGGCATAAAATAGACATTCCCATTTCCAAAGAGAGAAATAAGCAAGAAGAAAG
Source organism: Sapajus apella (assembly GCF_009761245.1). Lineage (NCBI taxonomy): Eukaryota > Metazoa > Chordata > Mammalia > Primates > Cebidae > Sapajus > Sapajus apella. Next base: position 21,557,320 of record NW_022436962.1, on the reverse strand, counting down.
CAGTAACTGGCCCCAAGTATGTCCAAAATTCAACAGGTCAGACCTCATTAAATTTTAAGATCCAGCAATAATTGTTTATTCCATGTGTCACCTCTTGTACATATTGGGGGTTTACACCCTCAAAGTGTTGGGTAGCGCCACACCTATGGCTCTGCTGGGCTTGGTCCATGCTTCAACCCTCTTGGGTTGAAGTCGTATGCAAGTGATCCTACTGTTCTGGGATCTCAGGGTCTGCCCCACTCCCATAGCTTCACTAAGAATTAATGCAGTCGGGTTTATCTGCAGTGGTTCCATCCATGTGGCAGATTTCTTCCTGAGTTTCCAGGAAGTCCACAACATCTTTTGAAATCTAGGTGAAGGTAGTCATGCCCCCACAGCTCTTGCATTCTGCATACCTGCAAAACTTGCATCGTGAGGATGTTACTAAGGCCTACTGCTTGTGCCTTCCAGATAATTGGGTCAAGCCACAACTGGGCCCACTTCAGCTGTGGCTGGGGTGTCCAAAAAGTACAGAACCAGAAGGTAGGGAGCAGAGATCCAAGGTGCCTCTGGGCAGCAGGCCCACGGAGGGCACCACAGTCCTGTTCCCTGAAACCATTCTGCCCTCCTAGAGCTCTAGGACTGTGATGCGAGGGGCATCCTTGAAGATCTTTGAAATGCCTTTGGGGTCTTTTTCCCATTGTCTTGATGAATAGTACCTAGTTTCCTTCTATCTATGGTAAACTCTTTAGCAATCAGTTGTTTGGCCACACCATTAGTATTCTCTTTTTCATTCTACATGGCCAGCCTGTGAATTTTCCAAATCTTTCAGCTCTGCTTAATCTTTAAGTATGTTTTATTTTTAAGTCATCTCTTTGCTCTTGCATCTCACTGTATGTGGTTAAAAGTAGCCATGTAGCCACATGAATGCTTTGCTGCTTAAGCAGTTCTTCCACCAGATATCCTAGTTCATTATTCTTAAGTTCCACATTTCATAAAACCCTCAGACATGGACACAGTTTATACAAGGTCTTTGCCACTATATAAAAAGAACTATATTTACTCCAGCTTTTAATATCTTTTTCCTCATTCTCATCTGAGACCTCATAAGAATGGGCTTTACTGTCCATATTTCTACCAAAATTCTGCTTATGACCACTTACCTACTCTCTAGGAAGATTCAGACGTTTACCACAGCTCTCCTCTTTATTGGGCTGTTACCAGAATTGTCCTTAATTATTTGCACATGGCAATTCAGGCCTTTCCTAATCTTCTCTTCCAAATACTTTAGCCTCTACCTATTACCCAATTCCAAAGCCGCTTTCACATTTTCAGATATTTGTTATAGCAGTGGCCCTACTTCTGGCTACCAATTTTCTGTAATTTTTTTCCTGTTGATATAACAATATCACAGATTGAGGAATTTATATATAAACAGCAGAGGTTTATTTAGCACACAGTCCTGGAGACTGGGAAGTCCAAGAGCAGGGCACTGGCATATGGTGAGGGTCATGCTATGGGAGAAGGATGGACAGTGGAAGTGAACACACAAGATGAACAGAGGGAAATCTGGCTGAAAGCCATCTCAACATGAGTTTTTGTGGGATATTCAAATTATAGCAGTTAATCCATATATTTTAAGCTCCTCAAAAGTCATATCTGGATCTGACTGAGCCATCTAGCAAAGGAATCCTGGGTCACTGAACTTCGAATGATCATACTGCTGGAATATAAACAAGATGCAATATTGAGTTGTTACCTTTTAAGTCAGTAGTTTGGGGGGCATGAGATGGAACACGTGAGTCACATTAAGCAAGAGCTCATTAGGAATTCTGTATGAAAAAGAGGAAATGCATGTGTTAGGAGCAACCATAGGATGGAATATATAGTGGATAACTTTTTGGCTATGGCTAATTCCAGATTTTTTAAAACCTCTCTTTTCAGCCTGATATATTTTGGGATTTATACATGATCCAAAACACCTAGGCCAGGTAGACTGAACCAAAGGCAAGTACTTACTCCAAAGCTTTTGCCAAACTCTAGTCTATGGCCAGAGCTGTCAGTCTATGGATAAACACCTGATCTGGGCATAATGAAGTGAAGTATGAAAGTCAAGAATGTGATCAGTTCTCCAGAGAAAAGAACATTGAATTAGGAGCAAGTCACAAATCTCTGAATTCTACTCAAAATTTATAAGTATATTAAGTCTAGGACAAGTCACTTTATCTCTCTGGACCTAATTCTCTTCATATGTAAAAATGCGGGGTTTATACTGAAATATGAATTTCCATGGTATTTTCCATGGAATGTTAGTGATCATCATGCAAGGGAAAAAAAGAAAAACTTTGTTAGATATGTGTTTACTCAAGTTTCTTTGTAATGAGACTTCTCAAAACATTTAATATAATAATATGCATCATGAATCTTCTAGAAAGACTTACATATGCAATATTTCTTTCTTTGATCTCAGACCATTGTTCCCATTAAGCCGCTCACAGGTCCATGTTTCCATGGAACACATTTTGAGAAATGTTGGATAAGATCTTTTCTGAGATCCTCTGCTCCTCCAAAATACCATGGATTTCATGACACCAATATTCACTGACTTATGCCACAGCCAATGAGGAAGAAAGAATTTAATATTGGACCTACACCATTCGAAAATAGCCCCTCATTTCCGTTGGAAATCTTGTGAGAAACCTGGATCTATTACTTGTACAGTGCCAAACAGGCGGCTTGACTGAATTTTTGTTCAAATCAGGCAAGCCTGTTGGCATTGAGTAGACACGGAGAGTGTGCATTCCTGGGCTTCTTTTCCATTAGCCATGCAGCAGCTGCAGTGCATGGCTGAACTGTTCTTCATCTTAAGTGGGCATGTGTCCAGCAGCATTGAAGAATATAGAAAGGAAAGAGAGGAGAGATGTATTCCATATTAGAATTTGAAGGACAGCAAACTATTGCTTTATCCTTAAGCAAAGGAATCCTAGAGTGTGTACCCAGAATTTCAACATTTTAAGAAATTTGAAAGACCGTCTCATCCAGCTACTAAATGGATATGTTACATCTTATTGCCACTGTGTTAGAAATTTGTGTTGATAAGAAACAAATTAACTACAAAGCAAACTAATGCACCCATAGATATCTAATCGGCAGAAGAGTCTTCTTTTATTTTGGGTTAAAATGTGACTCCCTACAGATTTCATTTGTTGGTTTAGTTCTTCCTTCTGGGGTCATTTGGAATGAGCCTAATCCCCTAATCACATGATAGCCCTGAAAATCAGAAGCTGCATCACCCTGTAGTTGTAAAGATCAGCTAAAATTATGCCAAACTGCTTTGAAAATGTTCAATGGCATTACAGACAAATATGGAATATGATGTTCAGCATACATTTTGACCTTTTTTTTTTTTTTTTTTAACGTCTTCAGATCTCAAAGTTTGGGTATACAATTCTTGCCTAGGTCACTGGAAAACTTAGTGTTAAAAGAATATCTATATAGTGAAAGTATGCAATAAATGGAACATACTGCTTTGTTAATATATGAGTACATGTTATTGACATTGAGCACTTAGATAGAAATCCTCATATACATATACAGCAGCTGAAGTAAAACCACACACTGACAAGGAGTTATTGTCTGAAGGTGAACCATATAATGAATTCTGTAATGGTCAGTTGGTAAGGCACTCAGAGGAGGGGGCCTAGCCAGGGATTTGATCTAGGGCACTGTTTGATTGTTTGATCTGTGGCCAACTTGGTCACAGATATCAATTACAGCAAATTCTATGAGATATGCATATCATTAACTTAGTAACATAATATTTTGGTCTCTATGGGTTTTTTTTTAAATGTATAAATGTAGCTAACATGTGCTTCTGCCAGTGAGAAAGATTTCTTTAGGTGAATCACCATAAAACTTGGGGGGAGTAAAGAGCTTTCATATGTTCTCACTACAGAAACTAAGTAAACATTAATCAATTCTTTTGAAGTTTTCCGTGAATCATTTTATACCCTAAACCCTAATGGACTTACAAAAACCCTTAAATTCGTATAATTACATTGAAGAGTTGCTCATTTAACTCAATCTCTTCTCAAGACCTACAATGCTGGCAAAATAGCAAAAGTTTTTGAAATCTTAGGTTTAACAAGTTTTGTTATTTCTTCGGTTTAGATGAGAATCCAGTATATTTTGAGTCTCTTCTGAAAAAAACTTAGGCCAAATGCTTCTTTTTTCTATTTTGATCATTTTAAGAGACAATTTTTATTAAATCAATTGTTTTATCTCAGAAAATGGGTTCTTTTTTATGTGACAAATTGACCTCAAACTATCCTGCCTGCCTTTCCAAGGACAAATTTTCACTAATGCCTTATCAGAAGTAAATGATTAATTACTCTTTGTGCTAAGAAAGCCATATACTTTCCAGAAAATACTCTGAAAACAAAAATCGTGCAACCTCTTTAGTCTTGTTAATTTTTTTTTCTCAGAAATTGAATTTTGTTTGTTTTGTTTGTTGACATAGGACTGAAAACATCACCTAAAATACTATGAGTGATCTGGAAATATATGTATGTAGAACAGCATGTATCTAAGTAAATTAAATAGGCCTCCATCATTATCTAGTAAAGTTTTGTACCCAAGGTAGGAATATAGAGGATTTCTAAAAGGTAAATATTCAATTTTTCTTTCTTCCATTCATTTATTCAGTTGATTACAGGTGGAAAGACAGATAGACAGATAGATAGATAACAGATGAGAGATAGAGAGAGGTAGATAGACAGATCATAGATAGGTAACAGGTAGATTCTGACAGTAAACACAGATCTCCAAATCAGAGAACAGACTGCTACTCACAGAACATCTTGGCATAGGTTTTCTGCTCCCCCGTAGGCAACAAATTGAGAGAAAATGTTCACTTGAACATTTATCAGGGTTGGACCATAGGAGAGAAGCTCTGAAAATAGGAAATTCAAAGTTTATACAAATTGCTTAACATATCTGCCTAACCTCCCTTCCAAAGAAAGAAAGTCCTTCACTCTGGACTGTAAACAAATATTCCTGGGTGGGGTGGAAGGAGGAAGTTTCTTACTAACTTGGAATGTAAGCGAGTGGCTCCAGGGTAGATGTTTTTAAAACTTGTACAATATACACCATCTCTTCCTCCCAAGACATGTTTTCTATTCAGTCATCCTGGAACCAAGTTCACCAGTATTCTTTGCTCACAAAGCCTGGACCATACAGAAACATGGAAATATTCATGGAGCTCCAAACACTGTTTTTCTATTCATTTATCCAACCAAAGTCTCTTGAGTGCTTTGTAGATCTTCTACACTTACACACATTAGACATATTAAAGTATAAAAAGAAATAAAAAATGCCCATTGTCCTTGGATATCCACAATATATAGTTTGTATACCTGCAGTGGCAAAGTATTTACTGCTTCACAATGCAGTTAATTATATTTTTGAGATGTTCACATTGCTAACAAATTCTTACAGTATACTTAAGTCTGATTCTTTGTAATTTTAACTTTTTATTCATTTTAGACCCTCTAGAATAATGTGAAAGAATCAAATCTAGTGTAATTGATAGATATTTTAATTAATAAATTTTATTTAACTGTTTCTTATTAAAAATAATTTCTGAACATCTCACCGTCCTGGTTATTTAACCCAATGTATGCTCCAGTTTGCCACTTAGAATATATTTCTTAAAAAATATTCTAGGATGGGCATGGTGGCTTAGCACCACAGGTGGCAGATCACCTGTGGTCAGGAGTTTGAGACTAGCCTGGCCAACATGCTAAAACCCGTCTCCACTAAAAATACAAAAATTAGCTGGGTGTCGTGGCAGGCTCCTGCAGTCCCAAGTACTTGGGAGGCTGAGGCAGGAGAATAGCTTGAACCCAGGAGGCGGAGGTTGCAATGAGCTGAGATCATGCCACTGCCCTCCAGGCTGGGCAACAAAGAGCAAAACTTTGTCTCAAAAAAAAAAAAAAAAATTTCTAGATATTTTTACCAGTCCAGGATGCAGAAAGAAACTATTACCTTTTTTTATCTGTATGTGGCACATCTATCTTGGCAGCCTATCACACTATTTAATTGCCTTTAAAAGCTGTCTTTTCTATATCTAAATAAGTTATTTATGAGGAATCCTGGCTTCATACATAAATGTTACTTAATAATAACCATGTGAAACAGTAAAAGTTGTTATTAAAGATTTTATTCTGCTACTCTTTTTTTTTTTTTTTCCTTTTGAGACGTAGTTTCGCTCTTGTTACCCAGGCTGGAGTGCAATGGTGCGATCTCGGCTCACCGCAACCTCCACCTCCTGGGTTCAGGCAATTCTCCTGCCTCAGCCTCCTGAGTAGCTGGGATTACAGGCACGCGCCACCATGCCCGGCTAATTTTTTGTAGTTTTAGTAGAGACGGGGTTTCACCATGTTGACCAGGATGGTCTCGATCTCTTGACCTCGTGATCCACCCGCCTCGGCCTCCCAAAGTGCTGGGATTACAGGCATGAGCCACTGCGCCCGGCCCTGCTACTCTTAATTATATTTACCATCATTCAAATAAAGCTTTGCACTTTAAGGAAAAACACTGATGCAGAGAAGAGAGACAGAAAGGTGAAAGGTTCAGGGAGTTGGAAATTTAGATAGATTTAAAGGTGTTAGGAATCTGTCATCCTGATATTGACCTTAATTTCAAATTACTTATCCCTTTAAAATTAAAGAAAGGTTTTAGAAAATTTCTTTAATAATTTAGTTTGTTGTTGATGTTGTCGCTTTTTAATTCAGAAATTCCATTTACTTTTTTTGTAGCCTTTTCTCCCTCCTCACTGACTTTCCCATTATAAAAGTAGACAATGTGGGAAAATCGAAGGTCCACATTTGATGGGAATTCCTAACAATTTTGCAAGGGGACACAAATCACATTAGAAAAAAATCTCTCAGTCCAAGCAACAAAAAGCAAGAATGTGTGAAAATATGATAACTTGGAATTAAAATGTGGAAATCACAGATGTTCTAAGGCTGTTTGTGTTTAGCCACGACAACATGAAATTGATTCAGAAACATTTTTCATTTTTTTTATCCTAGCCTGGCTTTCCCCCACTCTCTAGTGCTAAGCCCATATATCTCTGTGCTCTCTTATGTGTGTTCAGAGAATGCAAGCTTATTTGAACACTTGGCCTGAACAAACCAAAGCAAGGAGGACAAATAGACTTGATGGAAATTCACACATGATCTTCCAATTCCAAAGTGAATTGTTTTTGAGTTATTCCTTCCCCTGGCACAAGTAATTTGTGAGTTGATTAAATGCAGATTTGTTTTCAAATAAAAACATTACCTTTTTGAAGCTCTTTTGAGAAATAGGAGATAATAGAAGCCTGATTCTTGCTATTTCAGTGTATTCACCCCTGGAAATTCTGTGCAAAATTTCATCTCAGTTCACATCCCTTCTCCTCCATGTAGTCTTTGCTAATCAAACCAATCTACCTTGAAATCTCTATCTGGTCTTCTCTTGTCCTAAGTGTCTGGATGTGTTAAATGTTCATGTTTTGCTTTATTCCTCTAATACAAAAGATTCTTAAAGACAAGAACCTTCGTTTATGCATTTTCTATATCCTTCGTTATGCTTAAAACTTAAGGGCTGCTCAATAATTACTTCCTAGTTGATTATTATTTTTACTTTGCTTATGGGGGCACCCTTTCTATTCAAAATGGTAGTAGTGCAACATCACTGTGGATGTTTGGGAAATGACAGCAGCAGCTAGACCAACTGAAGTCCTGAAATCAGGGCTGGGAATGGTCATAAGGGGGAAAGAAAAGGCTTTTAACCGAGCCCTCAGGCAGCAGTAATTCCTAAGAAGAGAATCGCAGACAAAGCAGACAGAAATAACTTTAACTTCAGTCAGAACCATTTAGCTGTATTTTTTGTTTTTGTTTTTATTTTCATTTTCAGAACCATGAGCAATTTAGGAAGAACTTTTGGCAGAATTCTAATCTTCAAGCCATACTAAAACCCACAGGAAGCAGCAGCCATTCTAGTACAAAGGCAAGCCATGACACAGGCCAACACAGGGAATGATTGAAAAGTAAATACATATTGGAGCTTTGGGACCTAAGATTGCATTTTCTTTGTTAGCAGATTTACCTTTTCCTCCATGACATTTATCTTGTATTCCTGTTTATAAGGTGGAGTCTCAATAAATACTGTGCTCAAGTCCTATGCTTAAGAGAAGGAGCTGTGTAAAATTATTACTTTAATTTATCACAAATGTGTCTTCTACTTATTTCTAGAGGTTTTTTTAAATTATACTTTAAGTTCTGGAATACATATGCAGAACATGCAGGTATATTACATAGCTATACATGTGTCATGGTGGTTTGCTGCTCCCATCAACCCATCATCTACGTTAGATATTTCTCCTAACGCTACCCGTCTTCTAGCTCCTACTTCCCAACAGGCCTGGTGTGTGATGTTCCCCTCCCTGTGCTCATGTGTTCTCATTGTTCAGCTCCCACTTATGAATGAGAACATGCGGTCTTTGGTTTTCTGTTCCTGTATTAGTTGCTGAGAATGATGGTTTCTAGCTTCATCCATGTCCCTCCAAAGAACATGAACTCATCTTTTTTAATGACTGCATAGTGTTCCATGGTATATATGTGCCACATTTTCTTTATCCAGATTATCATTTATGGTCAGTTGGGTTGGTTCCAAGTCTTTGCTATTGTGAATAGTGCTGCAACAAACATACGTGTGCATATGTCTTTATAGTAGAATGATTTATAATTCTTTGGGTATATACCCAGTAATACGATTGCTGGGTCAAATGGTATTTATGGTTCTAGATCCTTGAGGAATCACCACACTGTCTTCCACAATGGTTGAACTAATTTACACTCCCACCAGTAGTGTAAAAGTGTTTCTATTTCTTCACATCCTCTCCAGCATCTGTTGTTTCCTGACTTTTTAATGATCGCCATCCTACCTGGTGTGAGATGGTATCTCATTGTGGTTTTGATTTGCATTTCTCTGATGACCAACAATGATGGGCTTTTTTTCATATGTTTTTTGGCTGCATAATTTCCATTACAGAGAATAATTAGAAGATCCCACTGTAAAACTGAAATTTTTTATCTTTGCTCAAACTTGTTGCAAGGGCTAGTTGATTTGGGATACAATATTGATGCAGTCCTCTCACTTGCTTTTTCCCTGCTTGCGTTTTCTTCTACCTTTCCCGGACTTAACGTCCATCATTTTCCAGTTTCCTCATTGGATCGTTGTTTCTCAAGGTTGCTTTCTTCTCTAGCATCCCAGACCCTCCACACATTAGCCATCCTCTCAACAGAACCAGTCACTTCTACCTGCTTTTGCACCAACTTCTGCTCAATTTTGATTCATTCTAATCATTTCCCGCCTCATTCCCTGTCCCTCGATTGTGGAAGATAACTGCTTAACCCTGGAAATACGCCTCTAAATGCACAGACCCCCAGTGCTGTGGACCTTCTGCGCCACTTGACAGTCCTTGCATCATTCTCTAGCCATTCTCCTTTGCCATTTCTTCATTGTTAGGTTTCAAATCCTTCATGCTCCTCTTTAAGTTCCCAGATCTTTTCTCTCAGTAAATGCTACTATGTTCTATTGAAGTCCTAGGCTTAAACATCTAAGTTCATTGCTTCTATGCCTATTAAATCATCATTTCCTCTGTTCCTGCCATGGCCTCACTTTTTTATTTATCCCCCACAGTTTTCAACAGAAAGGGACCCCTCTCCTTGTCAAGACTTGTCTTTCCATCTGTACACCTACCTCCTTCTCTATTCCCTATAAAACTGAGACATGTCCATTGGTTATCTTCTCTCTATTGTTTTCCCTTCATTCTCTTTGCTGATGCTTTCTGCACCATTTATAAATATGCCAGTCTCCTCTATAAAATAAAAATCCATAAAATTTGTGCTATACTAGTTACTGCCTTAAGCTTTACTTCCATTCCAATCTCAGCTTACATAAAGAACAGTCTACACTGATTGTTTCCTTCTTAGCTTCCTTTTGCTCTCTGTAATTTAATTTTTTTAAAAATTATACAAGTACCTATGTGGAAAGTGCATAAATCTTAAATGTACAGCTTGATGAATTTTCACAAACAAATCTGCACCAGCACCTGCAAAGTCCCATTTACAGCTACTTTACAGTCACTAGCACTCAACATTCACCCTCTTAAAATCAGTTCTTTTTAATCTTTTTTAAAGCATAAAACATATGAATATAGAAAACTGAGTAAAATATAAATTTGTAATTTAATAATATAAAGTAAAAGATGAGTAACTAGCATTCAGATGCAGAAATGAGATAATGTCAGCTTCCCAGAAGCAATTAAACCCTTCTCACTCTACCATCCCCTTTCTAATCTCAAGTCGTGTGTGTGTGTGTGTGTGTGTGTGTGTGTGTGTATTGGGGGAGGGGACCCCAAAACATTACTTGACTTTTATAGTAATCATTTTCTGCTTAACACTATAACTGCCTTTGTATTTAACCCTAAATAATACAATTTCATTCATTCTTTATATAAATAGAATCACATGCTGCATATATTGGGGGATCTGGCTCCTGTTGCTCAATAAAAATTATGTCAAAAGATTTATCTTTTTTTGGGTGAAGGACTGATGTATCCTTTTTTTCTGCATGATATCCTGTACCTACTGCTTTAGGTTACCCCTAGCAATGAAGGAGTTTACTGGTTACTCCACACTCTTACCATTTGTTGTTCTCAGATTTTTTTTTTATAATTTTGCCAGACTAACTTGGATTTGCTTTCTTATGAAGACTCTGTTCAAGCTCTTCCCCTATGTTTTATGGGTTTGCTTTTTTTCTTTCATATTTTACTTATAGGTTTATCATACTTCTTTATATATTCTAAATATGACCCTTCTGCCAAATATGTGTATTATAAATATTTTTATTCTGTAGCTTATTTTACTTTACGCTATGCTTCAACAAACCACTTTTTCATATTTTAATGTCATAAATGTATTTATTTTTTGCTTTATGATCTATAGATTTTGTGTCTTGTTTGCAATATCTTCTGCCTCCAGATCATGAAGATATCTCCCTGTACTATCTTCTAAAAATTTTTATATTCAGATATGTAACCTGCTTACAGCTCCCTATTACACATGTGTAAGAGATTGCAACCTTTGCCGCTCATATGACTACCTGATTTTACCAACACTGCTTCTGAAAGGCTGTCATTTCCCCAGCCGCCCTGCAGGGCCACCTTTGTCATATACTAAGATCTGTACATGTTTGGGTCCACTTCTTAACTTTCTATTTCATTTAATCCAACTATTTCTATATTCCTATACCAACATCACACTATCTTAATTACTGTAGCTCTGTAAATCTCCATATCTACAGAGCAAGACTGTCTCTCACCCATACTTTCTTCTTCAAACATGCCTTGTTTATTCTTGGCTGTTTGCAAAATTGGTTAGAATAATTCCTAGCTAATCTACTTGCTTGATACTTTTGATGTTCAAGTAAGTCTTTCTTCTTAAAATTATCTACTTTTTGCTAGCATATAGAAAATGATTTTTTATACTGTTGATATGCCTAGCAAGCTTGATTAAATCTCTCATTAATGAACTAGAAATTTTTTAATTTTTATGTACATATTATATCGTATGTGGGTAATAATAGCTTTGTTTCTTTCTTTCCAATCTTTATACTTCTTTTCCTTGCTTTACTAAAATGTTTAGGACATACAGTTCAATATAAGTCCTGATATAGGGTAGTGTATTAGTCCATTCTCACACTGCTATAAAGAACTGCCTGAGATTAGGTAATTTATGAAGAAAAGAGGTTTGATTGACTCACAGTTACACAGGCTGTACAGGAAGTATGGCTGGGGAGGCCCCAGGAAACTTACAATCATCGCAAAAGGTGAAGGGGAAGCGAGCACATCTTCACATGGCTGGTAGGAGAGAGAAAGAAAATGAAGGGGAGGTGCTACATACGTTCAAACCACCAGATTTTATGTGAACTCTATCACAAGACAGCAATAGGGGGATGGTTCTAAACCATTAGAAACAATCCCATGAGCCAATCATCTCTTATCAGGTCCTACCTCCAACATTGGGGATTACAATTCAAGATGAGATTTAGGTGGGGACACGGAACCAAACCATATCAGGTGGTATTGTTTTAAATCTTAAATTTTGGGGTGGTTTATTACACAGAAATACATTATGAAAGTTTTTTTTCTTTCTGTTTTTTCATTGTTTACTTTGGAAATTCTAATGTGCATCTTTAACTTACTTTAATCCGTAACTTCAACATCCAACCAGGAAAATAAGAACCATAGAACACTTTAAGTCCATTTACCCACCTTTCCAAAGTATGCTGTTATTCTGGTGTATTTTAATTATTTTAAAATTCAAGCAATCAGTATTATTACTGTTTTTATATAGTCAATATTAATTTAAAGTTCCCTGCATATTTATAAGTCTCTCTTTTCTTAGTTTTTCTGGTAATTTGGACATCCCCTTTGAGATCATTTTCTTTTACTTGAAATATGTGCTTTAGAATTTTCCTTTGTGTAGATATGTTAATGTGAAACTTACTGTTTCTGCTCATCTAAACATGTTTATTTTACTTTGATTTTTGATGGATTTTTTTTTTCTGGGCAGAGAATTCTAAATTGGTAGCTCTTTCCTTTCAGAAAATATATCATTGTAATAATTTCTAACTTATTTTTCCAAAGTCATTTCTTTATCTAGTTGTTGCTCCTTTGAAGGTAAAGAGGGCTTTTTTCCCCCTCTTACTGGCTTATAGATTTCTGTTTTCTCCTTGTCTTTAATATTTTGAAATTTCTGTAGCAAAAGAATAGATATGGGCTTTTCTTTGTTTATTGTGCTTGAGATTTATTTATCTATAGATGTGCATCTTTCTTTAGATATGAAAAGTTCTCAGCCATTATCTTAACAAATATTTTTTCTGCTCTTTGGTTCTCTCCTCTCTTTTTGGGATTCTGATTAAGCTTATGTTACCATTTGTCACTTTATTCATAGTTCCACAGGTTGTACAGGAGGCTGTATAGAAGAGAGTGCGTTGCTGTTTTCTAAAACATCAGTGTTGTTTTCTAAGACATTTTGTCTGACCTACCTTTCAGTTCACCAATTCTTTCTTTTGCTGTGTCTACTCTCCTATTAAACTTGTCCATTTAGTTTTAAATTTTAGTTATTTTTTTTAATTCTGGAAATTATATTTGTTTAAGTCTATTATGTTATTTTATAGTTGAGTTCTCTGCAGATGTATTTAATCTTTTAAAAACACTTAATTTTTTGTTTTCATCTGGTAATTTAAATATCTGAATATTTCCAAGTCTGCTTCTATTATTTTGTATCTTTACGGTGGCCCCCATTTATCAAGTATAAATTTCTTGTATTCTTGTTATCTTCACTGTGTGTTACATGTTTTACATAAAATAATAATTTATAGAAATAATTATTGAGGCCTACAATATGTGAATATTTATCCAGATATAGTTTGCTATTGTTCCTGCCAGATTGCTGGATCTCTTACAGGTTGGGATCACTTCAAATCAAGGTCCAAAGGTTTTCATTTTCCTTTTCCTTTTTTTTTTTTTAAAAAGAGATGGGGTCTCACTTTGTCACCCAGGCTGGAGTTCAGTGGTGCCATCATAGCTCACTGCAGCCTCGAACTCCTGGGATCAAGCGATCCTCACACTTCAGCTTCCTGAGTAGATAGGACCACAAGTGTGATCCACCACAGATGATTACTATTATTATTATTATTACTTTATTATTATTATTATTTTGTGGAGATGAAGACTTACTATGTTGCCAAAACAGATCTCTTAATCCCTAGCCTCAAGCAATCCTTCCATCCTCCCACCTCAGCCTCCCCAAATGCTAGGATCACAGGCATGAACCATTGTACTTGGCCCTCCAAAGGATTTTAAATGATTCATGGGAATATTCAGTTAACTGTTACCTTACCATAAGGTTATAATCCTTTGATTCTTCTTTGTGGGTGGGTGGGTGGAAGGTGTCTTCTGCTTTTCTCTCCTTATCACCTGGTAAGGCTATCAAGATTAAAAATAAAATGATCAGGTTCTGCAAATGCTCTCAGAATAAACTAGCTTAAGTATTCATTTCTGTAGTTATTTTTTCTTCACTTTGGACTAACATTTCCTTACCTGGCCTCTTGAATTATTTAAAAAAATGTTCAGATGTTTTTGAATACATATTTTTGTTATTGTTTCTTTCCAGTGAAAGAAATAAACCAAATGGCTTACTATTCACTCTTCATGATAGGTGATATACTCATTTCTAAAGTCTAAATTTGATATTGACAAATTGCCCTGCAAAGTGAATGTACAAGTTTACACTCTCACTAGTAATATATGAGAGTGCCTCTTTGTCCTCATCCTCATCTATATGGTATATTATCACACTTTTGAATCTTTGATAACCTAATAATTTCATGTAGTTTTACATTTTATTTTATTATAAGTAAGAGTGAGCATTTTTATTTAAGGGAAATTTTAATCTTTTTTTTAATATTTGAATATTCTCTCAGTTTGTATCATGTGCTCAATCTTCTTTTTGGTTGATGATCTTTTTGATTAGTAAGAGTTATTTTTTACAAAGTAAGTTGCATATTTTTTATAAGTTGTTATGGTGTGTATGTGGTTTGTCTCTGCCAAAGCTAATGTTGAAATTTAGTGGCCAATGTAATGGCCTTGGGAGGTGGGGCATTTTAGAAGATAGTTAGGTCATTAACATGGGTTAATGTCTTTCTCACAATACTGGATTAGTTCTTGCAAGATTGGATTCGTTCCCTTGAGAGTAGCTTTTCATAAAGCTAGGTTGCCCCTTGTGTTCTCTTTCACACAGGCTCCCAGCCACGTGACGCTATCTGCCATATTATGATGCAGCATGAGACCATCGCTAGATGCAGCCACCCAGTATGGAAACTTCTCAGTCTCCAGAACCGTGAGGAAAACTTCTTTATTAAAATAAATTATCCAGTCTCAGGTACTCTTTTATAGCAACAGAAAATGAACTTAGATAGTTGTTATGTTTTCCTGTTGTATCATCTGTCTTCTGATTTTCTTTATGATAGTTTGGAAGGATAAACTGTCTTTTTTGTAGCTGAATTTATCAACGTGATTTTTTTAGTCTTTGGGTCACACACATAAAGTGTGTAATTTTATACTCTGAAATTATAAACTGATTTATTTCTCTATTACTTTTGTTATTTTATATTTTTTACAGTTGACTCTTCAATTTTCTTGAATTTAGTTTCAGTGATAAAATGTGAATCAATTATTGTCTAGGTGGCTTCCCCATTGTCTAAGCATCATTTATTGAATTATCCACCTTTTCCTCCGAAGATGTATGACATATATTATATGATGCCACCTTTATTATATAAAGTCCCTAAGTATTTCTGTCTATTTCTGGACTTCCTAGTTTGTTTCATTTACATGTCTGTCTGCTCATGTGCCAACACTGCCTCATATTACTGTTAAACATTTTAATCATTTAAAAATGTCTTTTATGCTATTCTTTTATCAAAAATACTCTTCTGAATTTTCCTTTTAAAATTTTCCATATGAACTTTAAAACTAATTCCACAGAAAAATTCCTTGTTATTTTTATTGGAATCAAGTTTTATTTATAGATTAATTTTCAGAGAATTTATCGTTTTATGATGTTAGATTTTCCTATTCAAAAATATGATATGCTTTTCTATTTGTCTAAGACTTCCTTTCTCCACTGGTAGCATTTTAACATTTTCTTCATGCAGATTTTATGTGTTTCTTGTTAAGTATATTCTTTACTACGTCTCTCCTAAAGAGACTTTTTTTCTTAAAGGGTCTACATATTACAACAATTAAAGCCATAGCCTATGGATTAAGACTCCCTAAATTTAAATTATGGTTCTAAAACATACTAGCTGTAAAAATATGAGCAAGTTAATTAAATGCTTTGCCTCCATTTATTCATTTGTACTGCAAGCCTGTGAAAGCTCTCAGAAGAATGCCTAGTGCATAATAAGCATTCATTATTAACTCATAGTTGCTATTGTAGATGATTGTCTTTTTTACATAAATCTTCCAACTTTTTATGGTTTATATAAATAGAAATTATTGGTATCTGGATATACTTATTTTGTATCTAGTCAGCTTATTAAATTCTCATTGTTTGGCAATCATTCTCCCAGCCAATTTTCTTTTTTTTTTTTTTTTTTTTGAGACGGAGTTTCTCTCATGTTACCCAGGTTGGAGTGCAATGGCGCGATCTCGGCTCACTGCAACCTCCACCTCCTGGGTTCAGGCAATTCTCCTGCCTCAGCCTCCTGAGTAGCTGGGATTACAGACACGCACCACCATGCCCAGCTAATTTTTTGTATTTTTAGTAGAGACGGGGTTTCACCATGTTGACCAGGATGGTCTCGATCTCTTGACCTTGTGATCCACCCGCCTCGGCCTCCCAAAGTGCTGGGATTACAGGCTTGAGCCACCGCGCCCGGCCTCCCAGCCAATTTTCTAAGCACTGTATATAATCAGATGTGTTTCAGATAATGGTATTTTATTTCCTTCTAATTTTTATATTCCATTTTTTCTCATTATTATTTACATTGGCTAGCATTTCCAGAGAGATATTTAAAACTTTAAAAGATATAAATAGTAATTACAATGTTTCTTCTCTTTGATTCTAAGACTGTAGTTTCTCCTAGTTACCTGCTTATAGTTCTGAGCAGACTTTTTTCATATCCTTTGCTGGATTTTCTTCCTATAGATGTCCTTATATCTAGAAACTCTTATTTCTAGATATTTTCTTTGTCCATGACGGCTCACTGTACACATCATCCCAGAATAATTCCTCCATTAATACTCAAATTATAATGACTCACAAAATTACACATCCATCCTATATATATTTCCTGCAACTGTAAGTCCATATATTCACTTCCCATTGGGTTTTTCCATCAGAATATCTCAGAAATACTGAATAGCAACATGTTCAAAATGGAGCTTACTTTTATTGACCCTCCTATACACTCTCTCTGCTTTATGGTAACCACATAAATACAGTAACTAGAGCTAAACACAGGCCTTATTCTCAATTCATTCCTCTTGCCATACCTTACGCCCATTAAACACTAAGTCTTGTGGAATATCTGTCAAGATCATTGCTTATTCTCTAGCCGAAGTTTCTGATTTTCTTTCACAGCAACTATTGTCACAGTCATATAACTGACTTCCCAATAGGGTGACCAACTGTCTTGGTTTCTCTAAGATTGGCAGTTTTCCCAGGATGCATGGCTTTTATTAATGAAACCAGAAAAGTTTTACACAAAACAAGATGACTTTGTCACCCAGCATCCTGGCCTCCAGCATCACCCAACTTTTGGTAATTGGAAGTCAGATGTATGTTATGGAACTTCCCCTCTCAAAAAGTGGACAGGCACGCAAGTTTTGCATTTAATTACAGAAATTTAACAGATGATCTGAATCTATAGGTCAATTGATCACAGGTTTGAAATATTTAAATTTTAGTTTTTAAATAATCTTCTGTATGGCTTTCAGAATGATCTATTTAAAACCGCAAATTTGGCAATGGTATTATTATTCTAAACATTCTCCAATGGCTCTTTCCGTTGTCTGTAAACATTAAATTCTACAGAATATGTAAAATATACTTTGTGATCCAAGACTTGCTTTCATTTATCATTGTATCTCCAAGAGTTTTCTCATACCTTCACTATTGTCCTAGTGAATGACTGACAGTTTCCTGAAGGTGCCATGTTGCTCCTTTATATGATATATAATGCCTCTTTCACCATCGCCATATCTGCCTAAGAATACTCACTCTGTTTTAGGAAACTCATTCAAGGATCTTCTTTTCTTTGAAACATTTTCCTCCCAAATCATTTCAAACAATTTTTCCTGCCTTTTTCTGTCTTATGAATGGAGTTGATGCACACTTCTAACACTTGTCACGTACTGAAATTGCCTTTTACAACCCATTCTCTGCAAATACACCAAGTTTGAAGAACAGAGGCAGTATAGTATCTTACCCTACTTTATATCCTTAACATTTAGCACAATGCTTGGCACATTCTAGATTATCAATAAGTGATTGTTAAATGAATTAATGAATGAATGTGGCAGGAATACAAGAATCGCCATACTACTCATGGATAGATCATTAACAGTGATAATTTACACCTCACTGCTTAAAATTGTGTGTACTTTTAATAAAGATTGTGTAAATTAACAAAATGTCACCATCACCAATTTTCTCATTAAAATAGGGGTATGTGACACTGTTATTAGAGTTCTACATAGTAGGAATAAAAAAATGCAATACTGAACTATCGCTGCTTTATACATCCCTAGAGGTCTGATTTGACACTGGCTCAGAAAGCCAATCTGATGTAGTTTGCAAGAGAGACTAGGAAATATCATAGCGAGTAACAAGAAAGTAATTTCCAGTACCAAAGAATTACATTATACAGGCATATAAAATTCATCTTTGCAATAATCTGCTGACTTTCCCTTTTGTTCAAAATTCAAGCCCTTAAAAATTGTTCACAGAGTGTTTTTAACATTTTGAAGCCTGCTTTTTATACCATTTTAAAAGCAAAGTAAACATGTATGAGTGAAGGCACCTAATTTTGTACGTGTTTTTAATAAAAATTACACTACCTTAATTAGGCCTATGATTTCCGATGCATTTTAACACACAATTAATCAAATGCAAATAAAACTAAATTTGCAAACATTTTAACACACAATTAATCAAATGCAAATAAAACTAAATTTGCAACCATTGAATTTTGCTGAGCTCAGAGTGTACTTTGCAGTTTCATTCAGGTGAGTGCTGGTATGCTACATGATTGAGCTCTCTACACTGTGTTGCTCTTTGTTGTTTGTCTACATCTCTAAAATTCTAACAGAAGAAGTTGGAAGGTAAATTAGCTAATGAAAAGTCCAGTTTTATTCCATGATGAGACATGTCTAGCTTCAGGTGAGGGTTGGTAGGACAGAGGATGAGGACTTGAATGTGCATAGGAGTCAGTGGAAAATAGTCACTGCCTATCAGAATGGGAAGCAAATGAGAAATTGGTGTTCTCAAAAAAAGTTGAGAAGAAATAAGCTACTATTTGTCAAATAGAAGTCAGCAAGATACAGATTAAGAAATTCAATTAAAGAGGTCACAGATTAAGATGCAGGAAGACGTTTGGGCTCAAAGACACAAAAAGGTCTGATAGGTAAAAGGATGATTATGCCGTAAGAATAAAATTATTATCTGGAATGTCAATAGACTAAACTTCAATCTTTACTTTCTGCTGTGCTGCACAAGTTCAAGAGTCGTAGGGAAACCATACAAACTCCACGGTCCACTTAGCATTGAAGTCCTCTCTCCAAGTTGGGGCAGGCTTCCAGCTGGCAGCCTGTGGTGGGAAAGGTGATATAGGTGGCTTTACCTCCCTCTCTTCCTGCTCACCTCATTCTGTATTTGCTAGTTCTTTTCTTCTTTTCAATATTGTTGTAAGAGAAGGGAAATGAGGACAAGGAATAAGCCAATTTTTACTGAGCTAGATGGCTTCAGGCTCGCTCTCTCTCTCTCTCTCTCTCTCTCTCTCTCTCTCTCTGTCTGGCAGCTGGTTAAAATGTAGACCTGGGAGATAGCTTTGTTAACTCCTTCTTATGTGTGGTTTTGTGGGCTATTTGGGGTTTTGCTCTTCTGCTGACTCACCTGCAATCGTACATCCCATCTGATGATATATCTCTAACCTCTCTCTGCTGAATTTGGCTCACCTCACCTGTCAACCATTTGGTTCAAGAACCATTCAGACTCTCTCTCCCATGACACTGCCATTTTCTACAGGAAAACACTTAAGACTTCCTGACACACTCTGAATCTCATGCTACAATACCATTGTCCACCAACAGAGCATTTGGCTGGTAGAAAACAGACTCCAATCTCCTAATTAAGCTTCTCTTGCATAGATCAGACAACAGTCTTCTCTCTCTCAGTGGCAAGAAACGTTTACCATGAATCTCTGAATATATTCATTGAGGTCTGTCTTTATATTTTTGGATGAAAAGATAGTATCCGCCATGTTTCTTTCACTTGCAGAAGATGAGGACGCCAGCACAGCATCTGCTCTCTCTGAAGAGGTCTACACTAACATTCTTCTGAAATCTTTTGTCTGCTCCATGTTTACATTCTTGAATTTGTTGAGTGTTTCAGGAAAATAAAACAGGTCCTTGGAGTCATTTTCTTTGTAATTTTGTATGCACTGACAGAGGTGATCCAACTTACACTCACTCTGGTGTCCTGATAGTTATCAGAAAGGGTTACATTCTAAATTGCTACTTCTTACCGTTCTGTAGCCAGTAGTTCTAAACCCTGACTACAAATGAGAATCACCAGCAAAGCTTTTTAAAAGTGTGGATGCCTGCTACTTCTTTTCTCAGGCTGAAATTCTGATTTAATTGGCCTGGTTGAATATTTGTATTATTTTAAAAGCTCAAATAATGATTTTAATGTGCCACAAGGGCCGAGAACAACTAATACAAACAAATGGCGACTTATTGCCTCAACCAACATCTTTGGATGGAATAGTTTGTACTAAAATTTTTCTCTGTGTTTATAGACACAACCTAATCACTCTAAAAACTGTTCCTAATAATAAATTAGTTTAAAAAATACATCCCGAGTTCTCATAAGAACTCATTGTGACTATTTATGGAAGGATTCATTTTTGTGCCAAATTTAAACTCATTTGGTTGATATATTTTAAACTATCTTCGTTTAAACAAAGTTGAAATCATGCTTTAGTTGTCCATCAGTTGTGTGTGTGTGGGTGTATATATATACCTATTAGTGTTCCAATATATGAATATTTCTTCTCTGTTGAATAGCTAATGCATATAAATTTTCTTATGATTCTTATCCGCTCATAGCTTTATAGAAAAGAAAACAGGAAGAGGGGGAAAGCTGAAGAAAATAAACAATCATTTCTCTTGGGGGAAAAAAGGCAATCCCATCTGAAGAAAAAATAACACATGAAATAATTGAAAAAAGCACATTTCCATCAATTCTGTCACGTTTAAGATGAATTTTCCAAAGAGAATAAGATGGTCTCCTGACATTCTTATTCCAGGAACTCTTTCAGATTTTCCAGAAAGCCTTTCCTGCGTTTAAAATTAAATGGTTCCCATGTACAGAGCTGAGACTGGTTGTCTAGTATTATCCCACCTTAAGTGCCAAGTGCCTTTAATGTCCAATTTTAACTTTAAGAGGAAATAAAATCCATTGATTATTTTTCCCAGCAGGGCTGATAACTCTCAAACATCATTAAAATTGAAAAAATAAGTTTAATAAGCCTGTTTCTCTGCTCCCTGGAGCTAAAAACTTCAAAATTTTATCCCTCAAATTCTACATTTAAGAATTTATTCTACAGATGTTATCAGGCTTATAAACAAGTGTGTGTGTGTGTGTGTGTGTGTGCATGCACACGTGCATACATGTGTGTGTCAACACACAAACTGATTTATTAAAACATTTTCAGAATAACAAAGAATGTGAAACAAACTAAATATCAATGAGAAAACAGTTAAATAAGTGATAGTAAAGCTGTTAAACACATTGAAATTAATCTATGTATACTGATAAGGAAAAATTTGTAAGACACGTTAAGTTTACAATGAAAGAAGTATATTCAATATATTTAGTGTGTAGGTCAAAAATATATAGGGCGTATATAAATAAGTTTCTGTGCAGATATAAAATTTCTGAAAGAATAAGCAAAAAAACATTAACAATAGCTCCCCTAAGGAGTGTGTCTATGATATGGTCTGGGAAGGATACTTACTTTTCACTACATAGCTTCTTAAACTGTTTGAATTTTTTATCATGTACATGATGCAACTCTCATTTTTTTTAAAAGAGCTGCTCTATTACAATATTAGTAGTAAATGGTTTTAAGCTACACTTAATACCTTATTTTCCTCTGGAACTAATTTACCTTGCATAGCTGAAACTTTGTATCCTTTTACCAACACCTCACCATTTCCCCTTCCCTTTAACTTCTGACAACTACCATTATACTCTATGCTTCTATGTATTTGACTAGTTTAGATTCGACATCTAAAATGAAACGATGCAGTATTTTATTTTCTATGTCTGGCTTATTTTACTTTAGATCATGTCTTCCAGATTCATTCATGTTGTCAGAAATAACAAGATTTCCTTGTTGTGGTTGAATAGTATTCCATTGTATATATACCCCATTTTATTTGTCCATTCATACATCAATGAATACTTAAGTTGTTTCCATATTTTGGCTATTGTGAATAATGCCGCAATTAACATGGAGGACAGATATCTCTTTGGCATACTGATTTCAAATCCTTTGAACATATACAGAAATGGGATTAATGTATCAAATAGTAATTCCATCTTTAATTTCTTTAAGAAATTTCATATTGATTTCCATAGAGACTGTACCAATTTAAGTTTTTGCCAACAATGTACAGGGTTCCTTTGTCTCCACTTACTCACCAATACTTGTGTCCTTTTTTTTTTTTTTTTTTTTTTTTATAGTTGTCATCTTAACAGGTGAAAAGCGATATCTCATTGTGGTTTTGATTTGCATTTCCCTAATGATTAGTGATGTTGAGCACGTTTTCATATTGTATGCCTTCTTTGGAGAAGTGTCTATTCAGCCCCCTTGAGCATTTTAAATCAGGTTACTTGATTTTTTGCTATTGAGTTATTAAGTTATATACTTTGGATATTAACCCTTTATTGGATATATGATCTGCAGATATTTTCTCCCTTTACATATATTGACTTGGCATTTTGTTGTGAAGAAGATTTTTAATTTGATGTAATTCCTCTTGTCTATTTTTTTTTGTTTTTGTTCTCTGTGCTTCTGGGCTCATAGCCAAGAAATCATTGACTAGGTCAAGGTCTGGAAGTTTTGCCCTGTGTTTTCTTCTAAGAGTATTATCACTTCAGGTTTTACATGTAAGTTTTAATTTCATCTTGCATTGATTTTTGTATATGGCATGAGATAATTTTTAATTCATTATTTTGCATGTACATCACTTATTGAGGATACCATCTTTTCCCCATTATATCTTTTTGTCACCCGTACTGAGGATCAGCCAACCATATATGCATGAAAGTATCTTGGAGCTATTTTGTTTCATTGACCTCTACGTATATTTTTATGCCAGTACCACATCCTGGTGCTTACTATAGCTTTATAATGTGCTTGCAAATCAGGGACTATGATGCATCCAGTTTTGTTCTTTTTTTCCAAATTGCTTTCCCGGTCCAGGGTCATTTTGTGGTTCCAAATAAATTTTAGGATTGTTTTATTTCTGTAAAAAATGACATTGGGATTTTGATAGGAATTATATTGAATCTGTAGATTGTTTTGAGAAGTATGGACATTTTAACAATCTTAATTTTTCTAGTGTATGAACACAAAATGTCTTTCTAATTATTTATGTCATTTTACATTTCTTTTACCAATATTTTGTAATTTTCAGCCTATAAGTCTTTCATATTTTTGGTCAAATTTATTACTAAGTATTTTCCTCTTCGTGATGCTATCATAAATAATGTTACCTTTTTAATTTACCTTCTGTTGTTAGTGTAAACATTTAGTAACTTTAAGGCAGGTTTATCTCCATGTTCATACATTGCATCCACACATTGATTCTAAAAGGTTCAATAAATACTTCCTGAGTGCTATTCAGTTATTGTTAACTGAACAACCAGTAATTTCTATTGCTTTCACTGTAACCTCTGGAAAAAAAGTGTCCCAAGAAAAGTCCAACCATTTTAATTCATTTGCTCATTCTTCATTCATTTATTCACACGATTAAGATCAATTCAATAAATACCTATCTTGTACCACATAAACCTGTATAAGAAGGTTGGTGCGTACTTTCTCTGTAACAGCACAATAATCACAATAAAGACAAATGCTAAGATGTCCATCAAGCCAACCTCACACAGTGTCAAAAGGATAGGCCAAGAGACAATGTTTCTATGGGCTGCACATCATTGCAGCGTGTTCTTTCTTGGAAAAGTAAAAGAATGAGTTCATTCAAATATTAACTTATTTATTAAAGATTTATTATTTTAACTTTCTGCAAGCACCATCCTATGGGCTTTCTCTGAATTTAAAGTTATGCAAGATGGAGGACAATCCAAGATGGCCAAATAGGAACAGCTCTGGATTGCAGTTCCCAGCAAAATCGCAGAGGGTGAGTGATCACTGCATTTCCAAACAAATTTTTACTGCCCACAGACCAGGAGATTCTTGGGCAAAAAAGCACCATGAGTCTCTAGCACAGCTGTTTCAGCCAGCACAGTGGGTCTCCACACAAAAACTCACACAAATCTGGGCATCATTTCAACTGGCGATTGGAATGCCTGGGAGACAGAGTCGTCCGTTCAACTGAAAAAAAGGGGGGCTGAAACAGGGAACCAGGCGATCTGACTCGGCCAGTCCCACCCCAACAAAAATGAGCAATCTGAAATGCTCTGGATTGAGAGTTTCACAGCAAGCACAGCTGGACCTGGGATGGTCCAGCTCTGTGGGGGGAAGGGCGCCAGCCATTACCAAGGCAGCCCACCACTACCGAGGCAGTCCGCCACTACCAAGACAGTCTGCCATTACAGAGACAGTCCGCCATTACTGAGAAAACTGCCATTACCGAGA
Source organism: Sapajus apella (assembly GCF_009761245.1). Lineage (NCBI taxonomy): Eukaryota > Metazoa > Chordata > Mammalia > Primates > Cebidae > Sapajus > Sapajus apella. The sequence continues at coordinate 21,532,555 of NW_022436962.1, read as the reverse complement.
CAGTTCTAACTATACCCCTATAAACAAAACTGCAAGGAAGTTCACACAGCAGCTGGGCAGAGCGCATGACAGCTCAGCAACACCTCTGCTGGCATACTGTGACTAGGCTATCTCCTCACTGGGCAGGGCATCTCTGAAAAAAGGCAGAGGCACCACAGGAACTTATAAATAAAGCCCCACTTTCCCGACACAGAGCACCTGGGAAAAAAAGGCAGTTATGAGTTCCGCTGCAGCAGACTTAAATGTAGCTGCCCAGCAGCTCTGAACAGAACGACGGAGCTCACAGCTCAGCACTTGAGCTCCAATAAGGGACAGACTGTTTCCTCAAGCAGCTCCCCAACCCTTGTATATCCAGAGACACCTCATGAAGGAGAGCTCAGGCAGACATCTGACGGGTACCTTCTGGGACAAAGAACAGAAGAAGAAACTGGCAGCAACCCTTACTGTTCTGCAGCCACCACAGGTGATTCCCAGGCAAGCAGGGTTTGGAGTAGACCTCCAGCAGTCCCACAGCAGAGGGGTCTGACTATTAGAAGGAAAACTAAGAAACAGAAAGAAATAACTTCATCATGAATAAAAAAGGATGTCCAGAGACCCCATCTGAAAGCCACCAACTACAAAGACCACAGGTAGATAAATCCACAAAGATGGGAAGAAACCAGTGCAAAAAGGATGAAAACACCCAAAACCAGAACACCTCTCCTCCTCCAAGGGACCACAACTCCTCACCAGCAAGGGAACAAGGCTGGATGGAGAATGACTGTGATGAATTGACAGAAACAGGCTTCAGAAGATGGGTAATAACAAACATCTCTGAGCTAAAAGAACATGTTCTAACACAACGCAAAGAAACCAAGAACCTTGAAAAAAGGTTTGATGAAATGCTAACGAGAATAAACAGCTTAGAGAGGAATATAAATGAATTAATGGAGCTGAAAAACACAACACGAGAACTTTGCAAAGCATACAAAAGTTTAAATAGCCGAATTGACCAAGCAGAAGAAAGGATATCAGAGATTGAAGATAAACTCAATGAAATAAAACAAGAAGGCAAGATGAGAGAAAAAAGATTAAAAAGAAATGAACAAAACCTCCAAGAAATATGGGATCATGTGAAAAGACCTAATCTGTGTTTTATAGGTGTACCTGAATGTGATGGAGAGAATGAATCCAGGCTGGAAAACACTCTTCAGGATATTATCCGGGAGAACTTTCCTAACCTCGTAAGGCAGGCCAATATTCAATTCCAGGAAATACAGAGAACACCGCAAAGATATTCCACAAGAAGAGCAACCACAAGGCACATAATTGTCAGATTCACCAGGGTTGAAATGAAGGAAAAAATGCTAAGGGCAGCCAGAGAGAAAGGTCAAGTTACCCACAAAGGGAATCCCATCAGACTCACAGCAGATCTTTCACCAGAAACCCTACAAGCCAGAAGAGAGCGGGGGCCAATATTCAACATCCTTAAAGAAAGGAAATTTCAACCTAGAATTTCATATCCAGCCACACTAAGCTTCATAAGTGAAGGAGAAATAAAGTCCTTTACAGACAAGCAATTGCTCAGAGATTTTGTCACCACCAGGCCTGCTTTACAAGAGCTCCTGAAAGAAGCACTAAACATAGAAAGGAACAACCAGTACCAACCACTCCAAAAACGTACCAAATGGTAAAAAGCATTAACACAATGAAGAAACCACGTGAACTAATTGGCAAAACAACCAGCTAGCATCAAAGTGGAGGATCAAATTCACACATAACAATATTAACCTTAAATATAAATGGGCTAAATGCCCCAATCAAAAGAAACAGACTGGCAAATTGGTTAAAAAGTCAAAATCCATCAGTGTGCTGTGTTCAGGAAACTCATCTCACATACAAGGACATGTATATGCTAAAAAATAAAGGGATGGAGGAAGATTTACCAAGCAAATAGCAAAAAAAGAGGGGAATTGCAATCCTAGTCTCTGATAAAATGGACTTTACACCAACAAAGATCAAAAGAGACAAAGAAGGACATTACATAATGGTAAAAGGATCAATGCAACAAGAAGAACTAATGATCCTAAATATATATGCACCCAATACAGGAGCACGCAGATACATAAAGCCAGTTCTTAATGAACTACAAAGAGACTTAGACTCCCACACAATAATAGTGGGAGACTTTAACACTCCACTGTCAATATTAGATAGATCAATGAGACAGAAACTTTGAACAAGGTTATACAGGACTTGAACTACAGGACCAAGTGAACCTAATAGACATTTACAGAACTCTCCACCCCAAATCCACAGAATATACATTCTTCTCAGCACCACATCACACCTACTCTAAAATTGACTCTAAAATTGAAAGTAAGTCGCTCCTCAGCAAATGCGAAAGAATGGAAATCATAACAAATAGTCTCTCAGACCACAGTGCAATCAAATTAGAACTCAGAATTCAGAAACTAACACAGAACTGCGCAACTTCATTGAAACTGAACAACTGGCTCTTGAATGTTAACTGGATAAACAATGAAATGAAGGCAGAAATAAAGATGTTCTTCGAAACTAACGAGAATGAAGACAACATACCAGAATCTCTGGGACACATTTAAAACAGTGTCTAGAGGAAAATTTATAGCCATAAATGCCCACATGAGAAGCAAGGAGAGATCTAAAATCAACACCCTATCAACATTGAAAGAGCTAGAGGAGCAAGATCAAAAAAACTCAAAGCCTAGCAGAAGACAAGAAATAACTAAGAACAGAGCAGGACTGAAGAAGATAGAGACACAAAAAACTCTTCAAAAAATCAATAAATCCAGGAACTGGTTTTTGAAAAGATCAACAAAATAGACCACTGGCCAGATTAATAAAAAAGAAAAGAGAGAATAACCAAATTGATGCAATAAAAAATGATAAAGGGGATATCACCACAGATTCCAAAGAAATATAAACCACCATCAGAGATTACTACAAACAACTCTATGCACATAAACCAGTAAGCCTGGAAGAAATGGATAAATTCCTGGACACTTGCACCCTCCCAATCCTAAACCAGAAAGAAGTCGAAACCCTAAATAGACCAATAACAAGGGCTGAAGATGAGGCAGCAATTAATAGCCTACCAAACAAAAAAGGCCCAGGCCCAGATGGGTTCACAGCTGAATTCTACCAGACATACAAAGAGGAGCTGTTCTCACTCCTTCTGAAACTATTCCAAACAATCCAAAAAGAGGGAATCCTTCCCAGATCATTTTATGAGACCAACATCATCCTGATACCAAAACCCAGCAGAGATTCAACAAGGAAAGAAAACTTCAGGCCAATATCCATGATGAATATAGATGCAAAGATCTTCAATAAAATACTTGCAATCCTATTGCAACAGCACATCAAAAAGCTTATCCATCCTGATCAAGTAGGTTTCATCCCTGGGATGCAAGGCTGCTTCAACATATGCAAGTCTATAAACATAATTCATCACATAAACAGAACCAAAGACAAAAACCACATGATTATCTCAATAGATGCAGAGAAGATCTTCGACAAAATTCAACAGCCCTTTATGCCAAAAACTCTGAATAAACTAGGTACCAACGGAACATATCTGAAAATAATAAAAGCTATTTATGACAAACCCACAGCCAATATCATACTGAATGGGCAAAAACTGGAAGCATTCCCTTTGAAACTTCACAGAAGGCATAGCAGGAATTATTTTTTTAATGTTGCAAAGAAGTCGAATCTTTTGATTCTCTCAAGATTTTGAGAGAAGTATCTTGCTCAAAATGGCAGAGGAAAGAGTAGAAACCAGTGTGCCTTTTGCTACACACACCATATTCTTTCTCAGCCATCCCTGCATTTTAGTGTAAAAGTAATAGGGAAGTAGGAGGTGGGACTTAACCCCAAGATGAGGCTTGAACCCTGAACCAATTTGAGGATTAGCTAAAACAGTTTACTATTGCCATGGCAACAATCAGAAGTTATTGCCCCTTTCCATGGCAACAACCCGGCAACCTAGAAGTTACTACCCTTTTCCTACAAATTTCTGCATAAACCATCCCTTAATTTGCATATAATTAAAAGTAGGTATAAATATGATTGTAAAACTGCCTCTGAGCTGCTACTCTGGACATACTGCCAATGGGCTATCCTTGCTCTACAAGGAGCAGTATCTCTGCTGCTGCTGCACACTGCAACTTCAGTAAAAGTTGCTGTTTAACATCACAAGCTCGTTCTTGAATTCTTTCCTGGGTGAAGCCAAAAGCCCTCCCAGGGTAAGCCCCAATTTTAGGCCTTACCTGCCCTGAATCAATTGGACCTGCAGTTGGCTGGTTAATTGAAAGAGCCTGATAAGGAGAGAATCATGAAAGTAATGCATACATACCCTTCACTGCTTATTTGAATTTAATAAATGTATATTTATGTGCCCATCTTTTTTTTAAATAGACCCATGGCTTGTGTGTGTGTGTGTGTGTGTGTGTGTGTGTGTGTGTGTGTGTGCGCGCGTGCACATGCACATGGACTACCTGATAGAAGCTCACATAGTCTCATATACTCACACCCATAATGTATTATTCCATGATTCATCAAGTTTGTTTTCTTTAAAGTGAGGTCAAAATTACAGAGACACACAAAGCAATCGGAGCCCAGAATCCTTAAAGATGTTTAGAATCTTTCCCTATCTTTTACAGTCAACTTGCCTGCACTCAATTGAATAGAAATATTAGAAACTAAAATTCTCTTTGGGGGCTCACATTTTATTGCTTTTATGCTGCATAATTACAAGAACAAGGACGGTAGATAGAAACACGGTTGGGAACAAGCACAACTGACATTGGGTAAGGCTACAATGCAATGGTGCAAACAGAAGTGTTGGGGGAACATAAGGCTGTGAACTGTGGGTGTTGGTTCACATGATTTACAAAGTAAATGAAGAGAATTCACTAATCTGAGGAGATAGTTAAATGAAACTCAGTTCAAAGAACTATCATAGTAGGCAAAGAACAAGTTGCCTTCAAAGTGTGTTTGAGTACATCTTGCACTGGCTGAGGCAACACTGTAGACTCTGTAAGTGGTTATTAAGCTACATCCACCACATTCACCAGCACTAAGGTAGAACAACCCATTTTAAGTGGGTAATCTCCTTACATGTTTCACTTAGGAAGTATACTACAGAGACAGCATTCTTTATGTCGATTTCGAGTGGTTGCTGAATTGTAAATGTAACTTGATCTATATTTCTATACTCAATTATAAATGCTTAAGATTCCTAAATTATGGATTATCTATTGAAATAAAAGTAATAATGACAACACTTCCCAATTTTATTGTTTCAAAGAAGACAATCTCCCTACATCTCAACATACGACTTTATTTCATGGTTTATGTTCAATACATATTTGCTGAAACTATGAATTAAAAGTCATCTTGGAATATAAAAAATCTGATTGGTTGAAGATTTTAAAGGTAGATCATTCTTATTATATGTAAAGACCCCTGTTCAATCAGTTGTGTTAAATGCAGCATTGTAGAAAGAATAACTTTATTAAGTGGGAGATGTGTTAGGGAAGGTAAATGCTTGTTTAGATCATTAAGAAAGATTTCCAGGCTGGGCATGGTGGCTCACGCCTGTAATCCCAGCAGTTTGGGAGGCCGAGGCAGGTGGATCACGAGGTCAAGAGATCGAGACCATCCTGGTCAACATGGTGAAACCCCGTCTCTACAAAAAATTAGCTGGGCATGGTGGCGCGTGTCTGTAATCCCAGCTACTCAGGAGGCTGGGGCAGGAGAATTGCCTGAACCCAGGAGGCGGAGGTTGCGGTGAGCCGAGATTGCGCCACTTCACTCCAGCCTGGGTACCAAGAGTGAAACTCCGTCTCAAAAAAAAAGAAGGATTTCCAATCATTAGATAAATCCAAATAAAAACCACAATCAGATAAAAATCTCACACCAGTCAGAATTTTTATTTTTAAAAAGTCAAAAAATAACAGCTGCTGGCAGGGTTGCAGAGAAAAGAGAATGCTTATCCTTTGCTGGTGGGAGTGTAAACTAGTTCAGCCATTGTGAAAAACAGTGTGGTGATTCAAAGAACTAAAAACGGAATTACCATTCCACTCAGCAATCTGATTATTGGGTACATAGCCCAAAGAATATAAATTGTTCTACCATAAAGATGCATGCATGTGTTATGTTCATTGCAGCATTATTCATAAGAGCAAAGACATGGTATCAACTTGAATGCCCATCAGTGGTAGATTGGATAAAGAAAACGTGATACATATATACTATGGAATATTATGAAGTCACAGGAAATAATGAGATCATCTCCTTTATAGCAACATGGATGGAGCTGGAGACCATTATCCTTAGCAAATTAATGCAGGAACAGAAAACTAAAGATCACATGTTCTCATTTATAAATGGGAACTAAATAACAAGAACACATGAACACAAAGCAGAGAACAGACATGGGGCCCGACTTGAGGATACAGGGTGGGAAGAGAGAGAGGATCAGGAAAAAAAATACCTATTAGGTACTATACTTATTACCTGGAAGATGAAATAATCTGTACAGCAAACCCCCATGACATGAATTTACCTTTACAACTGACCTGCATGTATACCCCTGAGCCTAGAATTTTTAAAAGAAAATATGAACTTAACTCATCATTTAATTATCTGAATATTTTGACCCAGGACTAAAGGATCGACAAATATCCTCAGTTGTTTTTTTTGTCTGTGTGTGTATAAGGAACATCAGCATAATTGCTAATTTGAGACTGTCCTTATTTGTTAAGCTTTCGGGTCACAGCTTTCCATGGAAAGTTGAATGGTCTGTCTTATCATCATGGTTTCCGTGTCCCTTTAGTTCAGAGGCAGTAGGAGGGTGTTTGTTTTTTTCCCCAAAATCCTCTTCCAGACTAAAGCTACTCTCATTTTTACAGCCCCGAGCTTTTTAACAATAATTCTTGTTTGGAACCATTTTAGTTACATTTACTTGAGTCAAAATTTTGTGATTTCTCTAAGGAGTGAAAAATCGAAGCACTCTTATGGGACATTTAAGGAAAACATTTTCTGCCTTTATGCTAAATGAGATTTAAGTGAATAATTCAAATAGAAATAAAAGACCATGTATGGAAAAATGATAAATTCACTCCATGAAATGCTTTGACACTTTCTCTCTTGTCTTTTTCTTCTCTTCTTTTTTTTTCCCCTTGCTTTTTCATTTCTTCTTCCTTGCCTTTTTTAATCTTTTTTTTCTGGCAAAGCTTTGTCTGGAGTGGTGACCAAGCTGCCACAGCCAAAAATGGTTCTCAATGACTGAGCTAGATTCAGAATTGGAACAAAAGTAGGAAGGGAAGATGAAGACGAGAGATCAGGAGCTGGGCATGTTCTCAAAAGGAAGAGAGGAGGAACACAGCATGAAGGCAGCAAGATCAGCATGCTTGTAGTCAACAGAGTTGCGATGGCTGGATTACATTTGTGTGTACAGGCCCAGTGATTATTGGGTGGGTAAATCTTAGGATAGGTTATGCAAAATAAGGATGAATTCACCCTTTCTTTCGCTGTTCTTCATTGTTTTGTTCCCATACTTATTCCTTCATTTCCTTCTTTTCTTCTCTTATTCTATTTTCTTCATGAAGATATCCATAAACATGATGAAGATTAAAAATATTTAGGTGCAGAAAGTATCTGTCATTTCCATACCTTGTGATATTTTTTTCATCTCAAGTGGTTATTAGTTTTGAGGGAATGTGTTCTCTTTCCGGGTCCACAAAGGGGCATAGTTTTAAGGGCAAGAACTCCCTAGCACCATGCCCTGCTCCCATCTCTCTTTATCCAGATTTAATGGTCTCTGTTTTAATTTTCATGGGCGCGAGAAGAATCAAAAGTCAATCACTCCAGTGAAAGTTCTGAGGAACTCCTTTCATTGGCTAGGGGTCTTGGAGAAGGTGGGGGTTCCTCCCAGGTTAAAAGTCCCCTTCTTCCACACCCCTTTGGACTCCACGTTTGGATCCCCTTCCATGAACACTCCCTTCATGGAAGCTGTCTTTCTCTCTCCTGGATTTTCCCTCTGGAGTCCCCTTTCACACTCTCTCGGAAGCCTGTCTTTCCCTCCTAAACTGCATCTCTCTCTCAATCCCCTTCCACTCAGTGTGGAAATGGCTTTCCTCTTCTGGATTCCATCTTTCTGGATTCTCTCACTCAGTGTGAGAGAGGCTTTCCTTCTCTGGTTTTCCCCCTTCTGGGAACCCTTCTCACCTGTGTGAGAGCCGCTTTTCTTTCTCTCACTCAGTGTGAGAGTTAGCTGTTTCTTTCTCTCTTCTTCTCCTTTTTCTCTTTCTCTATCTAGATAAATCACTTTTCTGCCAAAGTTTTTTGAGTCTGGTATTTACTTTACGAGCACACCTGCCATGGTCCCCTCTCTCATACTTGAAAGAGCGAGAGACCCAGAATCTTGGAGAAATGTCCTCCTGGGGGAGCTGAGGGCTCCCCTGCACCCCAAAACCCCAACACTTTGGCATTGCTAAGTGCACCAGAGAAATAAAAGTGAGGAAAATACTGTGGAGGTGCTTTTAGGCTAGGAGTGAGACTAGTAGGCAAAAAATCATGAGAGCTTGATGTGATATATGGCATAAAAGGTACCATGGAAATGTGATGGCAGACCAGAAGGTGAATATCTGTTCATGGAAAATTTCAAGTAACAAGGAGAGGAATAGAGTTCCAAATGACAACAAAGGAAACTCTGGCAACTTCCATATATCTAGAGGGAAGGCCCACGTGGCTGGGGGGTTCTCAATCACTGGTGTTGAAGGCCCTGAAAAGGAGCTCAGATCTGATTTTCTAAATCAGTGCTGGCATGGACTGATCATGTACAAGTGGGAGAGGAAAGTATATAATGGTTGGAGCAATCAAGTCAGTTTTATCTATGGAACAGCCTCTCATAGCATTCTGATAATTACTTGGACTGTGTCACACACCTGAACATTATCTACAGTTTCTGTCCCAATATAACAATATTTCAGGTAGACTGCTATATGCAATATCACACAATTGATAGATTATGAGTGATAGATGTAATCTCATTTGTAGTTTGAAATATTAGCTTGATCGCAGTATTTATGGATTTGACATGGCAGGACCAAAAGGAGAAAAAAAACAATGAGGAGGCTATTAAAATGGTCCAGGACCCACACCCCAGCCACCAAAAAAATGCTGAGGCCTTGATCTATGATGAGGGCTGTAAAGATGGAGAGAAAGGCATATGTAGCAAGCAGGTGCTGGTAGACTGTCTTTGTCCATCATGGCAACAATCTATAACAAAATACTTTAGACTGGGTCATTTATAAACAGCACAAATTTATTTCTTGTATTTGTAGAGGCTTAGAAGTTCACGATTGATGCACCTGCAGATTCAGTGTCTGGTGAGGACCTATTATTCAAAGATAGTGCCTTCTAGCTCTGTACTCACATGACAGGCGGGGCAAACAAGCTTCCTCAGGCCCCTTCTATTAGGGCACTAATCCCATCCATTGGGGTGGAATCCTCATGACCTAATCACCTCCCAAAGGCCTCTCTGTTTAATATTATTACCTTGGGTTAGATTTCAACATACAAATTTGGAGAGGGGCGGGGACATATTCACAAAATAATCATGAATCTGGTGATTATTTTGATGTGAAAATTGAAGGAAAATAGATAAAATAATAAATATTATTATATAGGAATATATATGACCCCATGCCATCTTAATATGCAGTAATCTCCAAGTATGCAAATTCTAAATAAATCTCAAGTCTTTATAGTTTCAACCTGCATAAATATCCTTTTATTTATAATATGCTAGGTTTGGTAGTTACTCTGGGAAACACAGACTTTTAAAAAAATGTATACTTTGAATACATCAAGAAAGCCATTGTTACTATTTTTAAAAGCAACTTAACTTTAATGGCGAAAAGTAGAGATTGACATGCATATGCTTATATTGAGACAACGACCGCTGCGTTGAGTATGTAAAGCCTGGTCTTCACCTCATGGTCAACATCTGCAATTCTTCAGAATTGACCATGTCACACATTCCAAGTAACCAAGCCCCAGAATTCTAAAGAATTTGGCTGAGGGTACATGTGATGCGCTAAATTATGTCCACCCAAGATGCATATGTTAAAATCCTAACCCCAAATATGTCTGAATGTGATTTTATTTGAAAACAGCATCCATAAAGAGATGATTTAGATAAAATGAGATCATGAAGATGAGCCCTTCTCCAATATGACTGATGTCCCTATAAGAAGAAATTTGGGCACAAGTAGTTACAGAGAAATGACCATGTGAAGCACAGGGAGAAGATAGCCGTCTAAGCCAAGGAGAGAGGTCCTCAGAAGAAAGCCATCCTGCCAACACCTTGTTCTTGGACTTTTAGCCTCCAGGGCTGTAAGAACATAAATTTCTATTGTTTAGGCCACTCAGTTTGTGGTGCATTGTTACAGCAGCTCTAGCAAACAAATACAGTGCACAGCACATAGATGGTCTAGACCCGTCTGGCACTCTTCCTAGTCTGACTTCGAAACCTGTGTTGTTCTTACTTTAGCCTTCAAAGAGCTTTAACTGAGCCTCTCTCTATCCCCTACCCAAGAGAAGAGTGACTGTTTGCTGAATCATCATGGCTTCCACTCTAATTAAGGGATGTGTAGTACCAAGAGTTTTCCATCCAATAGATGATCCGCTACTCTGCACTGATTATGATTTCTTAATTTATGATGACAACGACTAGGGCAGAGACAAAGTTTTTTAAGTGCTATACTATATTAGGGGAATAAAAAGAGAATTGCAGTGTTTCAGAGCTTTGGAACTCTAGCTTCCATAGATGACTGAGGACTTACTCAAAAGTTAAGAATGGCATTTTTGGATTGCTTTACTGATAAAGAGAGAGAAAGCTTTGCAATGAACTAACAGAATAAAGGAACTAGCTAAGTTATGTATTAACTTAAACCACATCAATTTGGCTAACCTTGAGATTCTTCTACTACGCAATGCATGTCCTATTTCTTATATAGACACAGGATTTTTGCATTCTTTTATCATGATGATAAAATCATCACATCATGATGTGATGATTTTGCCTGACTGTGGAAGTTTCTATGCCGATACTAATAACAGTACAAATCAATTTATTCTATTTGTTCAGAGCTTCTAAGACTTTTCCTTTGTAATATGTGAATTTCCTATAACCTAGAATTTATAAAGCAAACCAAATGTCACCTCCATACTTCTCCCATTTTCAGAACCCTATTCTACTAGAATAATTATTTTATAATAGTTTTTTAAGAATTATCAGGTAAATCACTTTACAGAGATATTTGTGAAAGACTTTTTTACTTGGTTTGGGTGAACATCTACTTTCTCATTTATTAAAGAATGCAATGTTAAAGGAAATTATACTTTGATCATGCCTTATCAACCTCTTACCATGTTTGATCTATGAGAGTGTCCTTGTCCTGTGAAGAATTCATATATTTTTTATCTTCATTTCTCAATGATAAAGTTAAAATTCTATTATCTCTTTTATAAAGGGTATTTGAGATTGTTGCTAAATATCTTTCTGTTCCTTCCTTTTCATGCTCAATACCTGGTCCAGAATCTTATCACCTATTTCTAGATTGTTGCTATAGTTCTGCAAGCTGTTCCTTTGCCTTGAGTGGCTTCCCCAATCCAATTCATCCTACACATTGTTTCCAGATTCATACTTCTAAACTAGATCTTTGTGTTAACTTACCCATGCAGAGAGCACCCATAGTTTCCCATTAACTAGCTACAAGATCAAGTGTACATTCCTAAGTTATCCATAATCTGGCACCACCAAACCTTTCAAACTTTCTATCCTTAGCTTCTAACACTCCCCCATTCTGAGCTAGCCAGACTGGTTTCCTGAACTCCTACAGAACTCACTTTCTATAATATTTCTTCTTATAATCAGTCAAACATAGTTTTTAGTCATCAGATCAGTTGTCATCCAAGTGCTTTAGCTAGATGCCCAAGCATCTTAAATGTTCTTTATTAAGTAATATTGTCAGTTTCTTGACAGTATAGTCAATGCTGTTTGCTTCTTTGTATACCTCACAGAGATTAATGCAAATAAGTTTCTAGGGCTTTCAAGAGATATTTTTACATTCCCTTCAGAGGATACAAAGGTGCATAAGACATGCTTCCTGCCCTCAGGGAGTTCACTTCTAGAAGGGAGATAGAGAAATAAAAGTTAAGGCCGGGCGCGGTGGCTCAAGCCTGTAATCCCAGCACTTTGGGAGGCCGAGGTGGGTGGATCACGAGGTCAACAGATCGAGACCATCCTGGTCAACATGGTGAAACCCCTTCTCTACTAAAAATACAAAAAAAATTAGCTGGGCATGGTGGCACGTGCCTGTAATCCTAGCTACTCAGGAGGTTGAGGTAGGAGAATTGCCTGAGCCCAGGAGGCGGAGGTTGCAGTGAGCCGAGATCGCGCCATTGCACTCCAGCCTGGGTAACAAGAGCGAAACTCCGTCTCAAAAAAAAAAAATAAATAAATAAATAAATAAAAAAAAGAGAAATAAAAGATAAATATGTAATGTGAAAGTTCTAGTCTAGAGGTATAAACAAAGGACAGTGAAAGCAAAAGTGTGTGTAAGGAGCCAGTGTTGGGAGTGGGGAGGTCATATGACAACCTTCTCATATGGTTTTCATATGGCAATTACTGAATTATATTTGAATAGACCTTGAAAGAGAAATATTTTTTTTCTAGCCAGAAAGGAAGATTCGAAATCAGAATTTCAGTGTTCTCACTTTTATACATCTGTACATCTTAGGAAATAATCACTGGAAAAGTTTGAGTGGTTTATTACTTGCTCCTACAGGAGACCTTTAGATTCCTCTGTTATAAAAGAATGTTTATGTCAATTTCTCAAGTCAGTCCACTTCTACCTCAATTTGGTTGGTGGAATTTGTGTAATGTGCACAGATTAAGGTTAGAATTCTGATTTCTTTGGGCTAATTGTTTTTCAATCCATGGCCCAAGGCAGGTGGTCACTTTGCAAACCACCTTCCTGAGCCTTTCTGTGGAGATCTTCCAGACCTTTCCCACCAGAAGCCTTATGCAGGGAGCTCAGTTCTAGTTCCTCACAGAGCATATGTTCCACATACTCAACCCTGTACCTACCTGAAGGGGGGCATAAAAACTCCAGTCGAGTTTTGTAAACCTCTGAGGGTCATTCAACTTTAATTCCCATTAAACTCCCCTGATTTTGAGTTTCTTTGTTTCTACTTGTGTGGAATTTTTCTGTTTAGTTATACACACACACACACACACACACACACACACACCCATATAATTTATAGTTATAGTTAATCTACATTTTTGTGTGAATGAAATTTTTAAAAAGACTCCTCTGTTAGTTCAGCCTACCATATTTGTTGGAAATATGAAGATTTCTTTTAGGCTTATTGTCTTAGGATTATTGTGTAGGACTGAAACACTGGGTCAAACAGAAATAACATTTTAATAATATAGGATACTGCTGTAAATTTCAGAAGGAGATATATGACCAGAGAAATAATAGGACCATCTTTTCAGTAGACTATTTTGTTCCACAGCCTTGTCCACAAACAAGTAAATATCTTGACCACTATTTGGAAGAAATCATCTACTGTATATGTTTTTCTCTCCAGGAGCAAATCCTTATAACTTTCTTGGTTGTCCTGGTAGTATTTTCTCAACACTTGAGGCCTACAGAGACTTCTTTACAAAAAGATGACAGACTGTCTGATGTCATGCAGCTTCTACCCTAATTCAAATGTCAGTAAACTTTTTCTGTAAAGCTCCAGATAGTAAATATGGTTGGCTTTGTGAGCCATATGATCTATAACAACTTCTCAATTCTGCTTCTTAATTATAGCAACTACAGACAATAAATAAGTAAATCAGTATGGCTATGTTCCAATAAATATTATGTAGAAATATAGATGGCAGAGTGGATTTGGAAGATGGGACGTAGTTTCCCAACTCTGCTGTAATTGAAGAAACAAGGCATATGTAGCAGTCAGGGTTCTCCAGAGAAACAGAAGATCTCTATAGTTATAGCCATCGCTGTCTATTGAAAGGGGGGCAGGAAGGAGAGAAAGCGAAAGAGAGAGAGATTTATTTTTAGCAATTGGCTCATACAATTCTGGGGACTGGTAAATATGGGCTGGCTGGCAGGCTGGAAATTCAGGTAACAGTTGATGTTTTCATCTTGAGTCCAAAATCCATAGAGCAAGCCAACAGCCTGGAAACTCAGGCAGCAGTTGACGCTGCAGTCTTCAGGCAGAATGTTCTCTTCCCTGGAAACCTCAGTTTTTGCTTTTAAGACCTTCAGTGGATTAGATGAGGCCCATTCATGCTACAGAGAGTAATCCATTTACTTAAAGTCAGCTGGTTGTCAATGTTATGCACATCTAAAAAATGCCTTCATAGAAACATATAGACTATTGTTTATCTAAACAACTGGTTGCCATAGCCTGGCCAAGTTTACATATAACGTTAACCATTATGACATGTACAATAAAATAAGTGTCACCAAAGAAATCACATAATTAGGTATCAGAAACTATTATCTAATTAAGTGCTAAAACACTGTATAAAGAGAAATGTGACTGCAAAGGGTGATGCAATAGTGTTTTAATTAAAAATAATATACTTTAATCATAAAATAAAATAGCAGCTTATGATAACATTTAATATGTGTCAAGCAGTTTTCTAAACATCTGTCATATATTGTCTCATTCAGTTCTCATAAAAACCTGATTGTGTAAGTCCTTCTGTTGTCCTCACCTTGCAAATCATATGACAGAGGGTTTACACATCACTGTAACTGACCAAGTAATTGTAGTTAAGAACTATTTCTGGCATCTGATACTCTACATTATCAAACAGATTCATTAAAAAGGTAACAATGAGTCTTTATAGTAGAATGATTTATAATCTGTTGGGTATATGCTTAGTAATGTGATTGCTGGGTCAAATGGTACTTCTGGTTCTAGATACTTGAGGAATCACCACACTGTCTTCCACAATGGTTTATCTAATTTACACTCCCACCAACAGTGTAACAGCATTCCTTTTTACATTGTTGGTGCGAGTGTAAATTAGTTCAACAAGAAATTCCTATTTCTCCGCATCCTTGCTAGCATCTGTTTCCAGACATTTTAATGATCACCATTCTAATTGGCATGAGATGGTATCTCATTGTGGTTTTAATTTGCGTTTCTCTAATGACCAGTAATGATGAGCTTTTTTTTTTTTTCATGTTTATTGACCACATAAATGTCTTCTTTTGAGAAGTGTCTGTTTATATCATTTGCCCACTTTTTGATGGTTTTTTTTTTGTTTGTTTGTAAAGTTGTTTAAGTCCCTTGTAGATTCTGGATGTTAGACCTTTGTCAGATGAATAAATCGCAAAAATTTTCTCCATTCTGTAGGTTGCCTGTTCAATCTGATGATAGTTTCTTTAGCTTTGCAGAAGCTCTTTAGTTTAATGACATTCCATTTGTCAGTTTTAGCTTTTTTGCCATTGCTTTTGGTGTTTTAGTCATGAAGTCTTTGCCCATTGCTATGTCCTGAATGGTATTGCCTAGGTTCTCTTCTAGGGTTTTTATAGTTTTAGGTTTTCCACGTAAGTCTTTAATCCATCTTGAATTAGTTTTTGTGTAAGGTATAAGGAAGGAGTCGAATTTCTGTTTTCTGCAAATGGCTAGTCAGTTTTCCCAGCACCATTTATTAAATAAGGAATCCTTTCCCCATTGCTTGTTTTGGTCAGGTTTGTCGAAGATTAGATGGTTGTAGATATGTGTGGTGTTATTTCTGAGGCCTCTGTTCTGTTCCATTGGTCTGTATATCTGTTTGTGCCTGTACCATGCTGTTGTGGTTACAGTAGCCTTGTAGTATAGTTTGAAGTCAGGTAGCATGATACCTCCACCTTTGTTCTTTTTGCTTAGGATTGTCTTGGCTATACGGGCTCTTTTTCAGTTCCATATAAAATTTAAAGTGGTTTTTACTAGTTCTGTGAAGAAACTGAATGGTAGCTTGATGGGAATAGCACTGAATCTATAATTACTTTGGACAGTATGGCCATTTTTACAATATTGATTATTCATATCCATGACCATGGAGTGTTTTTCGATTTGTTTGTGTCCTCTGTTATTTCCTTGAGCAGTGATTTGTAGTTCTGGAAAAGGTCCCTCACATCACCTGTAAATTGTGTTCCTAGGTATTTTATTCTCTTTGTAGCAATTGTGAATGGAAGTTCACTCATAATTTGGCCCTCTGTTTGTCTATTATTGATGTATAGGAATGCTTGTGATTTTTGTATACTGATTTTATAGTCAGACTTTGCTGAAGTTGTTTATCAGCTTAAAAAGTTTTTGGGCTGAGACAATGGGGTTTTCTAAATATAAAATCATGTCATCTGCAAACAGAGACAATTTGACTTCCTCTCTTCCTATTTGAATATCCTTTATTTCTTTCTCTTGCCTGATTGCCCTGGCCAAAACTTGTAATATTATTTCAAATAGGAGTGGTGAGAGAGGGCATCATTGTCTAGTGCCGGTTTTCAAAGGGAATGTTTCCAGCTTTTGCCCATTCAGTATGATATTGGCTACGGGTTTGTCATAAATAGCTCTTATTATTGTGAGATATGTTCCATCAATACATAGTTTATTGAGAGTTTTTAGCATAAAGGGGTGCTTACATTTATTGAAGGCCTTTTCTACATCTATTGAGATGATCATGTGGTTTTTGTCATTGGTTCTGTTTATGTGATGGATTACATTTATTGATTTGCATATGTCAAACCAGCCTTGTATCCCAGAGATGAGGTTGACTTTATAGTGGTGGATAAGCTTTTTGATGTGATGCTGGATTTGTAGCAGCACTATTTATAATAAGAAAGACTTGGAACCAACCCAAATGTCCATCAATGATAGACTAAATTTAAAAAAAATGTGGCCCATAGACACCATGGAATACTATGCAGCCATAAAAGAGAATGAGTTCATGTCCTTTGCAGGGACATTGATGAAGCTGGAAACCATCATTCTCAGCAAACTAACAAAGGAACAGAAAACCAAACATCACATGTTCTCACTCATAAGTGGGAGTTGAATAATAAGAACACATGGACACAGAGAGGGGAACATCACACACTGGGGCCTGTTAGGGGTGGGAAGCAAGGGGAGGGAGAGCATTAGGACAAATACCTAATGCATGCATAGCTTAAAGCCTAGATGATGGGTTAATAGGTGCAGCAAACCACCATGGCACGTGTATACTTATATAAGAAACCTGGACGTTCAGCACATGTGTTCCAAAACCTAAAGTAAAATAGTTTTTTTAAAAGTGACATGAAACAAATACATAAAAGGATCATTTCAACCATGTAAATTTCTAACCTATCTCTGCTTATAAGAATGACAAGTACAAGAAGGAAAGCTGCATTTACTGAGAGCCTACTGTGAGCTGAGCAATTTAATTATGCTATCCCATTCCAGCCTCAACCCTGGAACAGGTCAAAGCTCAAAGAATACACATCTTTTGATGGAGTCAGAACTGCTAGCAACATTCTTGTATGGAGGAATGATATTAAATCCACTTCTGGGAGATCATGTTCAATCTACTCTAACCCACTGCCTTGTGTTAAAGTGCAAATAGATATTCAAGAATTTCATGGTTGCTCTGCAAAAAGGCACCCAACAGCAAGTGAATTTACCACCATAGCACAATCACAGCTCACATCTGTTGGACCCTTTCTATGTTCCAGAAATAGCGCTAAGCATTCAAAATGCTTAAACCTCTTCTTCACATGCCAGACACGTGAGGAACCTATGATTTAGAGCAAGTACATAACTTTTTCAAGGACACATGTGAGCAAGGGATCCAGTGAAGGCTGAAAATCTCTGTGCTTCTGTGTTCTCTAATATTATAGGAGATCTGTCACCCTGGAGTCACAGTCCTGTCCTTAAATATTTCTCCAAAGTGTATCTGAAGAAATGTATCTTCACCACAAGGGGATATTTTAATTCTCAAGACTCTCTGCTGTACTGTGTGGGATATACTTTGCAATAGTGAGAGATTATTTGAGGGACCCAGGTGTCCTCACAGCACAGAAAGATGGGAAGGGCATGTCTGGGAGCCTTAACAGCATTCTCCCTTTGGTCTGGTTTGGTTTTGTTTTCTATTCTGCAGGTTGGCGCCTCAGTTTCATTAAAAAGGTGTAAGGCAAGTAGAGGGTAAGTAGTAAAAAAGTTACAAAAGATATAATAACAATGATATCGGCAATAACAATGATCCCACCCCACAAGAAGAATTAAAGGATGAAGATTTATGTTGTCCTTTGAAGATGAAAAGAATGAATTTAATGTGTGTTATTTCACGATGCAGCCAAAAGTATGGTTTCCGCCCCATCTCGGGAGAGCCCAGCCACTGAGCTGCTGCTTCCTTCCGTGTGAGCTACTCTGTGGGCTGAAATATATCATCTAGAAGAGGATCTTAGAAATTCTAGAGAGAAAGCCATCCTCAAGAGCATAGCTTCCGCATATAAAGTTATTTTATTCACTTCTTTGATTCTGTGTGCCACAGATGCTCAGCCTCAGTAGTCACATAAGGAGAAAATTCCCAATCAGAAAAAAAAATATTTTGAGAGTCAGGAACAAATTGGAACCGACACTGATCTCAATAGCAGGCGCTGGCAGGGGGTGAAATTATTTTTCAAACGCTTTTGCTTCTCCTGGTAAAGTAGTTAGTGTTGTATTTTTATGCTAGAAGGAAAAAGTGATGAAAAGTTTTTAAACCCAAGGAAACAAAACCCTTGATTTGTGTCCAATTTTTTTTGCAAAACAGGATCCCATATGGCCAGTCCTGGTCTTAGTAGGTCTGAAACAAATTGGATGATGCACCTTTTAGATTTGGCTGTTCTGTTTCTCCTCATTTCTGTGAGGGTTTTGCTGTTCAGTAAGCTTATCAGCCTTGCTCTGGGCTTTTAGCTGCAAAAAGAGAGGAGGCAGATGGCCATTTCATAACCCTTTTAGTATCTTAGGTTCCAAATGCACAGATGTCAGTCTGGCTTTGTAAGGGTGTGTGTGTGTGTGTGTGTGTGTGTGTGTGTGTGTGTGTGTGTACACGTGCACAATAGTGAGAGTTCGTGTTTATGTGACAGGGCAGGAATAGGGGAGGGGTGGGGTCAACAGCACACCCACAGTAAGCACCACCCTGCAGCAGGCTGTCCTGTGCCATACTGTATCATGCACATCACGCTTTAAGCAGTTTTTCTTGTGCTACAAAGCAATAGAAGACTGTTTCCAGGTTTCTGCCTGCTTAGACCTTAATGGCCAATAATTCCAATCCCAAGCTTAGCCACAGTCTGACTTGAAGGGGAGAATTACAGGGAAGGATAAAAGAAGAATTTTCTCAGTTAGTTGTTTCGTGTGCCCTCCCAAGTTCAAAGAGAAAATTCTGTCTCATTAAAATGACTTCTGGCTTTGCCTGGGGGAATTTCAGGCTTCAACAGTTAACTTTTCTGGAGTTACAACTTTTATGCATTTCTCTTTTTATTGGGTAGACGTTATGATTGGTTTTATAAGCAAAATAAACAGCTTAGGAACAAATGAAAGACTTTGTTATTTCTCTTTTAACTGTAAATTCAAGAGCTTGAAATGAATTTGGCAAATAACTCATAATGCTGAGGAGAGCTGTGGCCGAAAGGCAAGATTTCCAAAAATTCTTGAAAATCCAAGTAATACCGGGAATAAATCCCAATTTCAACTTGTTGAGCCTTGTGTCTGTCTTAGAACACTTTTTTTTATTTCTACCTTCAAAAAAAAATCAGAGAAATCAATCACAGAACTCCTGTTGTGCTGTCTCTTTGCCACAGAGTGCAAAGCTGTGCTCCGACCTCAGGGCCAGCTGTTCTTAACACAGCCACAGGGTGCAGGACAAGCATGTAGTTCCCAGTGAGTTGAGGAAGTAACTCCTCCATGTAGGAGTTAAGGCCTCCTAAAGTGCACTTTAGGGTTAGAAGTATTTAATTTTTTTTCCTTATGCATCTCATATTTATTTATTTTTATTTTTTCTTAAGATCAACCCTGAATTTTTGACCTGACTGATGAACTTACTTTTGACCTTTTAAACAATTGTACATTATGCAAAATCAATCACTGAAAAAAAAATCACACATTAGTCTATACCAGACAAATTATATTAAAATGGGCTTCCTTTAAAGGTCCAATTTAAGTTCCATTTTTCTGTATATAAATCGTTCTTTAATCCCTCCCCATCAAAATTAGCCACTGTGTCCTTTAGCTAATTGTTGTCATTGTGCATTGAACAAGTTTGTGTGCCAGGCATTGTAACGGTGCCTGCCTTTTACATACTTGACTTTTACTTATCCAAAGATAGGTTCATGTTACCTGATGATAAAGAAACTGAGGTCTGGATGTTAATCAGCTACTTCAGGGGTCAGTGGTGGAGCAGATGTTTGAACCCAGATTTGTCAACTACTGTAATTTGTGTTTTTTGTAACCACATTCATTATTGTGGCTCCACAACACTATCGCCCACAGGCTGTTGTCACTGATTCATCAGCCCCTTCAAAATAAGAAACAGGTTTTATTGATTTCTATTCAGCCTCTATCAAAAGTTCCTGGCAATGCTTTCAATAAATTTGTTTAAATAAATTTATAACCTCAGTTTTATAAACCAGTTGAACAATTCAGCCTTAGCTAATCATAATATACATAGTAAGGTTTAGGGGATGTACCTCCAATAGAAGGTACATGGATAATCAGCCACTCTAGTAGTCGTGGTAGCAGTAGTAATAGCAGTGACTGCCATCATGATGTTTTATTAAATGTTAGTTGTGATTTTTTTTTCACTAAGCACTTCACATTCACTTTTACAAATTAATCTCAGGATAATTATAGGAAGTTATAGGGAACTATTACTCTCCATATTACAGTTGAAGAAAGTAAGGCTCAGAAAAATAACTTGTCTAAAATCACAGTCTTAAAAATTTCTAGCCATGCTTTTACCATTCACATTGTAGGACGTAATTGAGTCCCTCTCTCTCTAATGTACTTGATCACTCCTCTAAAATATGGCACCAGCAAGATTAGAGCCAAGGTAGCAAGACTTGGAGTCAGCGAAGAGAGTCCTTCAATGCAAGAGGATGCTAAGTAAATACTCAGTGAATGATGGAGCCAGTGCAGCTTCTTCAATAATGGCATCAGTTTTGATCTAAGTCCCCTGGTTACAGCCCATGCCAAACACTGATTCCTACACCCAAGGAATAAGCATAGGGAGCTCATATATGCTTTTAATACCCAGGAATACTCTTAAAAATTAATCCTTTGGTTGGGCATGGTGGCTCATGCCTGTAATCCCAGAACTTTTGCAGGCTGCAGCAGGTGGATCACCTGAGGTCGGGAGTTCGAGACCAGCCTGACCAACATAGAGAAACCCCGTCTCTACTAAAAATATAAAATTAGCCAGGTGTGGTGGAACATGCCTGTAATCCCAGCTACCTGGGAGGCTGAGGAAGGAGAATTGCTTGAACCTGGGAGGTAGAGGTTGTGGCAAACTGAGATCATGCCATTGCACTCCAGCCTGAACAACAAGAAGAGCAAAATTCCATCTCAAAAAAAAAAAAAAATCAACCCTTTGGAGTAAAAAAAAAAATTAATACCAACTATTGTTTGAGAAAACACATATCCTGTTAATTATTGGACTTATTGATTTACTCTCCTAGGGCATTGCCTTTGTATATTTTTAATTATCATACAATCACACTGCCAGATATTTTTTAAAATATAGTAAAAAATGCCGTATCATTCACCTCTGAGGGCAATACAGTCTACTCTAGTATAATAAATGTTTTTGACACATAAATTAGTGAGAGATGATTGGGAAGTAAGGTTATGATGTCAGGAGACTATGGAAGTCTTGCTGTTCATACGCAATTTCCTCTTAGCATGTTACTACTTCATGCCAAGTATTCACAGCAACAGGTTGCAAAGTATACCAAGACAGCTGGAAATAGTAAATCTTGAAGGAACATGGCATGGTCCCCCATGCCGAGTCACCCCATGTTCTTCCCACTCGCTCAGATTGACAGTAGGTTTTGTGCTTTCTGGGTAGTTCTCCCTGCTTTTTATGCATTGACCCTTGTCTCTATAACAGCACCCTTCTGCCTTGTAATATCTTCCTTTGTATTACTTTCATCAAGCTGTCTTTTACTTTATTTCTAAAGGTAATGTCCAGTACTTCCCATGGTATTTATTTAATATACATTCAAAATGCTGTTAAGCTTTGCTTATATTGCATTGGTATTATTATGGCCTTTGCTAATAATCTATTTGCCAACGTGCATAGGTTTTAACTTCTCCACCCCTACTTTCTCACAAAGGGAACAATTTCAAAAATAAGGGGTTGCCTTTTGGACTGCATGTACCACATTGTGGAGTAACATCTGCATGGTTCAACAGCATCACCTATCTGGGTCGTAGCAGATGAAGCATGAAGAATGTAAAGGTTTTGAACAAATTAGTCGCACTTTACACACAAGAAAAACACATCTGCATTTGCTCCGGACACGTTTCTCACAGGCTCATAAACAAGCATATACAGGTGATTTAGCCCCCTGAGCCTCTGTTGGCTTATCTGAAAATTAGAGCTAATAACTCTTACTTCACAAATATTAGGCAATGACTTCAGAGTTAAAATAATCATGTAGAATAGACAGTAAGTGGCAATTATTCCTGGCTTCCTTGTTTAAAATAATGCAAGGAAAAGAAAATACATTCAAATGACAGCGAGAATGACTTCGATTAGGTAGGCTAAAAAAAAAACACAACTTTTGAATTGGCAGTTTGTTCTAACAAACTGTGAAGATAGCAAGTAGTGTTTTCTTTTTGTAAGGAAATGATTAAGTATAGAAATTACTCTATAGACCATTAATTTGAATGTTTCTCAGTTTCTCCTACATTAGATTCTATTGTTGATAACTCAAAGCTTGCCCATTTTTATTTTATAATGAGAAATAAATCAGGACCACTTTGTGTGTCAGCCAAGAATTACACACCCACTCCGTCGGTGGCAGCAAGGTTATACACAGTAGTGATTAAGAGCTGGGATGTAAGTAAGCCTTAACAGACATGTCAGATTCAGGCTTTGCTGCTTACCGGCTCCTTGAACTCAGGCTGGCTACTTAAAACTTTTCTCTCACTCAAGTTTCTTCGCTTCAGCAAAATTGGATTAATGTTACCTATCTTCTGGAATTGTTTTAAGGCTTACATTGGATGTATGCAATTGACAAAATGCCTGGCACAAAATTATTGTTACATAAATTATAATGTGTTATATACACACACACACACATATATGTACAGTATTTCTTAACCTTTACACTTTTTATGAAGGGCTCAAAATGAATGAATCTGCTATGCTTTGCTTCTTTTTTTAAGTACATAGTTACATAACTAAAACATAGTCTCACAGTACAGTATAATTTGTGCTGGAACACTAATAATGATGAATTGCACTTTGTACATCAGATGTTTTAAAATAGGCAATTATAGATTACAAAAAATTAATTTTTATACTTATCTTGAATTAAAATGCATTTGATAACAAATTTTAAGATTGTGAATGAGAACACTCTGAAAGTTATATTTTCAAAAAATCTATTTTCTCTAAATGTTTATAAAAAATAAGGTTAAATAGAAATATTTTGCCCTAAAAACTATAAAAAAGATTTCTAATTTTCTATGATATTCTAATTTTATCATATCTTCTTGGAATTGCTTCATAATAGGAATTGTGTTTCATGCCATATGCATGAGACTTCATTTAGCATATTTTGATATTTTGATATCTACTTTTGACATTTCAGCCAGCCTGTTCTTTTTTTTTTTTTTTTTTTTTTGAGACAGAGTCTCGCATTGTCACCCTGGCTGGAGTGCAATGGCATGATCTTGGCTCACTGCAACCTCCATCTCCTGGGTTCAAGTGATAATCCTACCTCGGCCTCCTGAGTAGCTGGGATTACAGGTGCCCACCACCATGCCCAGCTAATCTTTTGTATTTTTAGTAGAGATGGGGTTTCACTATGTTGGCCAGGCTGGTCTCGAACTGCTGACCTCATGATCCACCTGCCTTGGCCTCCCAAAGTACTAGGATTAAAGATGTGAGCCACCATGCCCAGGCAGCCTTTTCAAAATAAAAAATTCCTTTTGAATTTCTTGTGTCAGTACAGATTACTAGATGATTCCTAGGACACTGTCATACCTTTTGGCTCTAATCTTGACTTTTAATTTGATTCTCAAGGGCAACTTGGCCTTCACTTTTTGATATCTCACAAAACACAATACTTGTTTAATGGGTAACTGAATACAAATGGAAAAAGTGCTTTTGGCTTTTTAAAGATTTTAGTACTTTTGGTGAAAGGATCTCATGAACTAAGTTCTTGCTATCTCTTGCAGCACAATTTTGATGTTTTCCTAAATAAGAAATCTAATGGGTATTATCTGAAGTTATAGTTATGCAATTTCTACTGCCATCATTGCAAAGGAATACTTCCTATAATTAAAAGGCATGCAGTCATTCTTGGGCTAAATGGAAGAAGAAATTAAATCGTCCCTTAGTGGAGGTGTAATAGAGCTTGCTTGGTTGCTCTGGGGGAGAGAAAAATGTTTTGACTGTGTGTGGGGAGGAAAGAGGAAAGGCTCAATAAATAATTTGTTTTTCATCACTCATGTTAATGCCAGCTCTGAATCTCAAATAATAAGTCAATTGCAATTTCATAAAGATACATCAAATGACATTTTATCCTTTTGTAGATCTAGATAAATGGTCTTAAGGATGAGGAATGGCTGATTTTAGCAAACAGATTAAAAACAGAACATTACCTAAGCACTGAGTAACTCAAATTTAAAAAGCACAAGGACATTCTCATGTAAAACCAAAGAGTTTTTGGCTATTGAGAAGAAAGGTTGTGACCTGGCTTCTAGTCTGTCTCCATTCTTGACCTCCTTTATTTTAGTTCAAAGAGATTAAATACATTTTCTTGGGCCAGCCATGGATGAGAACATCAAGGATACTTTGGCTTGAAGATAGAGAAGGAAGAGATGGGGAAAATGGACTATGAGCTAATGGGTCTTTTCCATCCCTGTAGCCTGGGCTTCTGCCATTCCTTCCCACACAACCCAAACCCCAGCCACATTGGCTCTTTTGCCATTACCCAAACACACCAAACATTTAACTGAGTATGCCTTTGCACATACTGTTCTCTCTGTCTTTACTACCACCCCCCCACTTCTGTTTTGCAAACTTCTACTCATCTGTCAGCAGATTTCATCCACTCAGTAAACCTAACCCAATTCACAGGCAAAGCTAATCAGTCTTTCATGCAGCTTTCGTACCACTTTGTTTATTCCGACTTTTACCCCATTTAATTGAAATGTGTCTTTTTAAACATCTCTTTCTTCTACATTCAGCTATGGACTTCTGAAGAAAAGGAGCTGAGCCCCTTTTATCTTTTTTGCCCAGTCCCTAAAAGGTAGCTAGGAAATCATAAAGGCTTATACATTTATCTCTATCTCTGCCTCTGTGTCATCTATATCACCATCTACCTGCCGTGGGTAGGCTTCATTATTTACAATTAGTTCATTAGTTACCCACGACAGGTAGATGGTGATACACGTATAGACACAGAGGCAGAGATAAAGATACATATGGAGAAAGATAGAGACAGTGACAGAGAGCTAGAGATGGTGCTTCAAGTGCCTAAAGGAAAAAGTTCAGAAACAGGGTGGCACAGGATGTTTTGCATGTTTTCAACTATTAAGATTTAACTAGCATAACTGGGAAAAAAGGAGTAGTAACTAAATTTGCATTACACTCTATGAACACGGTATGCATCTGATAAGGTTTGGGGGAGGGAATAGCAATTCTCCTACATACATGTGACTAATTTATTTGCATTAAATTTGATTGTCTTTAAAACTGAGCTCTGAGTCCAGAGGAGCAAGTACAGAGAATATGATTGAACAAAGCGTAAACAAAAATGTCTTAGAGAAAAATCTGTGTTCAAATAAGTAGCAGTGGCCTTTGTTATCTTAAGCTGGATGAAAATAGAACCTTCATTGCAATCATGTCAAATATGCATTCCACGAAGAGGATGGGCTTCAGAAACAATTGAGAAATAAAGGAAAGTAACATAAAACTCCCTCTCTCTCTTTCCACATAAATCCACCTGCTATAGATACCAACAAATGAAGAAATTAAAATCTGGGAGTCCTTCTCATAGGCAGGTCAAACACATGATCTAAAAGATCAAACTTATTAAGTACCTATTACGGTTGAAATGCCTTTAAGAATGAAAAATTAAGACATATTCAGCACTCAACACCAACGCACCAAAGAACATAACCCAGATGAGGTAATCTGCAAGACTGGAGTAAAAATGAGCTAATGCTGTTTAGGGGATTGTATGCAAAATATGGCAAGACATCAATAACAACTGAAAGGAGGGGGAAGAAAAAAGCTGCTCAGCTGCTAGCAATAAAGAAGAGGAAAATTTGCAAGTTGCATTAACTGTTTCAGTAACTGGTAGAACAGTGCAGTTAATCCCTGAGAGTAGTACCTTCTTCATCTAGTCAGCCGGAGTACTAGCTAGGCAAACTGTACATCTGTGTTTCTGGGCTGTATTTGTTGGGGTTTCTTCTCTCTTTCTTTCTTTGGGGGGTTCTGTGCATAGAGAAAGAGTGAGGGATGGAAGACTTGCTTGTTCTTTTCTCATACTCCCTAACACTGGCTTACAAATGCCATCTCCATCACTCCATCATGATACAGAGACATATGTAATGTTATTCAGGCTGGCAGTTGAACTGATCATACATTTTATATATTACCCAAATGTTGAAGAAGAAAATTTGCAATAAGCCAGTATTCATTTGTAAAAGCATTAAGTTGGCTTCCTTCGTTACAAAATTGAATTTGTGAGCTGTTAAATGTCAGACATGACCCTTGGGGCTTTTTGAGGTGGGATGATGTGGTAGTCTTCAGGTCTTATTTTATACAAGAAGTTTAATTGTTCTGGCTAGGAAGTTGAAGTGACTCATTGAGTTGAAGTGGCCTCTATCTCCCAACACAGATTTCAAATGGGGGAGGATAGTGTAGCAATAATATCTTTAAAAGAATTGAACTAGCTCGCTTTGCTTTTTTAACTACTTCAATCCAGATTCATTTGTTTTGGACATAAAACTTGAAAGCAGGCCAATGACAGCAAAAGCAGTGTCTTTGTCACCCCTTTTAAACCCATACAAACCTTTTCACTGTGCTTAAATCAGGCTGTTTTTTTTTTGCCAAAGAAAATTGTATGCTATTTGGCCTTTTCCAAGCTTTTATTGAAGAACATTAAATGGTTTATAGCTATAAAGAATTGTAAAGTCATCATGACACCAAGTTCATGGTATGGTATTTTCCAGTTGTGTTTTGATTATTCTCTCAGAAACTTTCATCTTGCTCAGATAGGAATATTTTCAATTTGACATCCGAAGATCATTCATGATCATTTCTTGGCCATAATACTTAGGTACTGGGTTCTTACATCACTTTAAAAGGCTATGATCAGCTTGGATTTTCTAACAGCATGTGCTGATCACCTGCCATTCTCTTCTCTTCAACTGTTCTTTAGCCACAGACGGTGCTAACTTTAAGGTATCTCATTATTGTCCAATAAACTTTGGTTCTCTGGGGGAAAATTTACTGCTAGAAGAATATTGTCATTAGCTTATAGTATCCTCACCCTCACCCTCAAAGGGTAATCAGACTATTCAAAAAGCAAACTGAAATCAGTATTTTCACAAAAGAAAATGCATGCAGCCTAAGAAAGACTGTATGAAAGAAAACTAACCTAGACAACTGAAGTGCACTCTGAAGGAAAAACAGGAGTTGAATAAGGAAAGAGGGAGAAAGAATTTCACACAGAACAGTGGATACAGAGGTTTCACACAGAACAGTGGTACAGAGGTTCTACAGCAGAAGATTTGTAGGTAAATTAAGAGAAGTATCATAAAAGATTAGATCAGAAAATGTTCTAAAGTGAAATAATAATTTAAAAAAATCTTGAATTGCCTGGTCAAGAAATTTGAATTTGATTATTCAATAATGGTAAAGTTAAAATAATCAAAACATGGCAGATGTTTTTAGAATAGGCTGGAAGTTTAGGACGCCATTTTGATTGCCCAGATTCAAAGCAGAACAAGAGGAGTGGAAAGAAGTCAAATTTGCTAGAAATCCTGGAGACAGAATTTATAGGATTTGATAATGGATTTCGATGACGAGCAATGAGGAAGCTAAATGAGTCAAATATTTGTCAATCTTTTGTAGTGATAAAGTAAAATAATGGGTTTTGTTTTTATCAAAATGAATTTGAGGCACCTATGATTCACTCACATAGAACACATTTGGAACATAAGATTAGAAATTTGAAGGGGTCAAGGCTAGAGGACTAGAATCAGAAGTCAACATGATGAATGGGGTCTTTAAATTCTAGGGAAAGTGTGAGCTCAAATCCAAGGACAAGTGGGATGAGAAAAAGGAAGAATCAATACTTCTAGTCAAGCAGAGCCAATTGAAAACATACAGTTACTTCTAATTATTCCTAAAATATAACCAGAATGACAGTAAAAGGATTAAAAGGAAACTTCTAAACAAAAAGAACAGTTAAGAGAAGAGCAAATGAGATACATTGACAACATTTCAAAAGCTGGAAACAAAGGAACAGAAGTGTTACCTGATCCAATATTATGAAGAAGGTAATAGCATGCATGG
This sequence comes from Sapajus apella, assembly GCF_009761245.1. Lineage (NCBI taxonomy): Eukaryota > Metazoa > Chordata > Mammalia > Primates > Cebidae > Sapajus > Sapajus apella. The sequence continues at coordinate 21,503,670 of NW_022436962.1, read as the reverse complement.
CAGAGCCAAAAATATAGCCAAATTTCATGACACTCTCTAGGAAAGGCTCAATAATTGGATGTGGTTGACGCCTCTGAAGGTGAGGGTAGCAGTGGGTCTGAATACAGAAGGACTGGTTTCGATTCTGAAAAAAAAAAAAAAGTATTAAACCACCATATCCTTTCCTATTCCTTTCCCAGTTGTGTGGGAGATTAAATGGTTGATTCTTCAGAGTTGTTGAACATGAAACTGAACTCAGGGGATCCAGGATGTACTGAGGACAGGGAGCCACTCCAAAAACAAGAATTTATGTGAAAACCACTAACAACGGCTCTAAGTGTAGCTTCTCTCCCCATTTTGCTTCCAAGACAATGCTGGTAATACTTAGCCTACATACCCAGGTAGAACTTAGATCACTCCTGTAGTATAAGGTATTGCCTAAAAGATTAGATCAACAGCAACACTTGGATTGTCTCCATTAATAACACCCTCCCCGCAAAAAAACGCTTTTCTGGTTAATTATCATATAATGAAGCCAACTTCTTGGCAAAGGCCCTTGCTAATCTGCCTTTTGTTGACGTATTGAAATATAACATAGAAAAAATACAAATAATGAGTATGCAGATCAATGAAGTATGACAAAGAAAAAAGCTATTACAATCATCGCTCAGGTCAAGAAATAGTAAAACATTAACAGCAACTAGAAATTTACCTAATGCCTTTTTCAATTCTTACAGCCTCAGTTTATAAGAAAGTAAGTATAGTACTTACTATATTCACCACTGATTCATTTACCATAGGCTCCAATTTTCTTTGCAGTGCCTCACTCTGAAATACAAATGGCCAAAGATCACTAGATATTTGAAAAAAACATTTAACCCCAAAAGCCATAAGGGCATATGTATGTGTATGTTTACATATGTTACCTTATATACACACATATAAACATATGTATAAATACACAATTTTCTATGAACCATGGAGCAAGAACAGGAAGCAATAAAGGGGAACATTCAGAGAACTAAAAAGATAGCCCTCGAAAATTAGAAACATATAGGGAGAAATAAAAATTATAATAGAAGAGCAAGAAATTATAGTAAAAGAACTCTTAAGAAAGTAGGAAAAACAGGTGAAAAATAAGAAAGACTGATAAGAAAATGAGATTAATCTATGAATCCAATATAAGACTAATAAAAATTTAAGAAATGAATATGCAAAACAACAGCAATAACAACAGAGCAGGAATAATGAAAGAATAACTCAAAAAATCTGAAATTGAAGAACATTAAATTCTAGATTAAAAGAGTTGACCAGATGCTCAAAAGATAAAGGAAAAAGAGTCTTAATAAGACATGCCATTGTAAAATTTGCAATACCATGCACAAAGAGACATTTGTAAACAGAGAAAAAAAAGAGTTCATAAAGTATTTGAGAGTTGAAGTGATGATATTCTCAAAAGCAGCAAAAAAACTAGAAATAATGGAGAAACATTTTTCAAAACTTGAGGGAAAGTGTTTCCCAACTTGCAATTCTCTATTCTGTTAAATTATCATGTCAAATAGGATGTGAGAATGAAGTTTTCAGCCTGATGGTTTAAAATACATACCTCTCATATATCTTTTCTCATGAAACTATTGAGAGTATGCTTTAATAGTAGCTATTAATTACACAGTTTTATTTTCCCATGTGCTTCTCTAATAGATTTACATATGTAATTTATTCGTAACAGTCTACCGTGATAGAAAATATTACTATCTTCAGTTTACATAGGAGTGAATTTCAGGCTAGAGTAATTAAATAATATGCCCACAAACATCTAGTAAGTGGAGCAGGACTTAAGCCCAGGAAATTGTTCTCTGGAGTCTATACTCTTAAACAAATGAGAAAATTCAGCAAGTAGAGAGAGAAGGATAATTCCCGTTGATGGAGTAAACAGAATATTGGCTGTGTAGCAGTGTGCGATCACAAAGACCTGGATAGCTAATCAGACTCATAGGAAACACAGGAATTAGTAATGACTGTCAAATAACACAGGAAGGGAGCCACATACAGCCTTTATCTTGTCAATATCTGGGAGTCCTCAAATCCATAAGAGTCAGCTTCCTATGCCTCTTACCCATTTTGGTCGTGATGGGTTAAGTTCTGTGTGTGATGCAAGCTGGCACAGGAAAGCTGCTAAGTTGGGGGTCACTCAATTTATAAATCTTGTTATCATAATCATATTTTGACTACATAACTAATTCCTATTACCAGTGCAGTGATAGCCCACGAATCTATGAATTATAGGCTTATTTACACTAAAAATTCTAGGCGCATCCTGTTGAATGCATTTCTGGGTTAGAAATCAATATACAGTGATTTCTACTGAATCTTCACATATCTTTTAGCTGTATTTATATTGCAGGCATTATTTCACAGTGTTTTGGTCCAAGGTTAAGGTTGTTTCAGGTGTCCCTAGGATGGATAGGAAGATTAAAGATCTTCCACTGACTTTCCTTTTCAGGCTTTCTAGAGAACAACCAGTACAAAATAGAACAGAAGGACTGAGGGTTCCAAGATATGTCCTTAAGAAGAATAATGTGACAGAAAGATAACTTGTCTTGTTTGACTATATTGAAAGATGGTTTAAACTTTTGAAAGAGATTTTGGGATTACATTAGAACATAATGTTCTATATTCTAGTAAAAGAATAAATAGTAAAATTCGTGATGTAACTATGTTGGGAAGATGAAAAATAAGAAAATATATGTGTCAATTAGATAAAAAAAAATAATGCCTCTTTTTCAAAGTAGAGATCCAATAGGTAACATCAAAAAAAAAAAATAGAGAAATGACCATATATCCAAACATGCTTATTATTTACAAACATAAGACAAATACCATAGGAAATATCTAAAAGGGGATCAAAGTGGTTTCCTCTGATGAGCAATAAACATGCAGGATCTGGAAAAACATAGAAAACTATTTTTTATTCTAATACTTATATTTATCTTTTTCTACTCCATGTCTAAATATTACTTCAATAAAATGAAGTTTTGATTTTTGAAGAGCTAATGTCATAAGCCTATATTTTGTAAAATAAATTTTAAAACTAAGAAAGAGAAAATTGTAGAAAGAATACAACCAACATGAAAAGAAATAGAAAATTCTGAAGAAATTGAGAATTGGACTAAGGAATAGTGGAACCCAAATTATAAGAGGCTGAGAGGTAAATAGGAGATTAGAAAGTTTGAAAATGAGCTGAGCACATAGGCATTCAATTATTGTCCATTTTTCATATGAAAGATAGGGATTTGTAAAGACAAAGGGGAGGACAGAGTGTCTAAATGGCAGACTATAAGATTTATGTCTTAAAGAGAAAACAAGAATAAAAAGGTTGAAAGTTCACACACACAGAATGAATTATTTATCTATTAAGGTAACATACTAGTGGTTTCACAGCAGTCAGATAAACCAGGCAATTCATTCATTCAGGCATATGATATCTTTGCCATGTGCCAAGCTGGGGGTTAGGGTGAGTGTGAAATACATATGAGTAAAATGACATCTCTGGTCTCAGGCTATGCACCATCTTAATATATTCTTATAACCTGATGGCAAGAGAGAGAAAAGTCTAAAGTGCCAGCTTTGCACTTAGGAGGCAGCTAATGATTTTCTCTTTGATACACTGGGGCACAAGATCACAAAGCTCTGGGAGTGCTGCATTGGATCAAGCTGCTGCTGGCCTGGCATTTATTTTAATACTGGAAATGAATTATTGGAGAATGTAAAAGTTGCTCTCCATGCAGTCATCATCAAAGGTTAGGAATGTGCCCAGAATAGTCTCAGCTTCCCTTCTTATGCCTCCTTCTTCAATTCTGCCCAGTGTTTCTTTTCTCCACCCTAAACTATTCCTGGCAAAAGGAAAAATCAGTGTAAATGAGTAACAACCAGAACCATCATCCTTTTGCTTCCAGAAAATAACAAATGATGTAGTCAGCCTTTTCAGACAAGCACTGTAATGTAGAAAGAGGATTTTTTGTAGAGTGTATGGTAAATAGTCAGTTTTGAAGTATAAATTCTTGAGTTTTAATTATATTTTTGTTATGTCTTCAATTGTCATCTGTTTGCTGAAGACTACTTAAAGATGTCTTCTTCACCCCCAATTTTATCTGGGTTCTCACAAAGTCCATCTAGATATATAACAATTTATTTCCTATCTCTTAGGTAGTGGACCTCACACTTTATTTCTCTGTTGCATCATTCATTTTATCAAAATATCCAAGTCCCCTCTTGATGGCTATATGAGCCCATCTTCCAGGATGACAACTAGATATGATACATGAGTCAGAGAACCCCAGAATCCTGCCACATGTCAGTATCATAAACCCAGTGTTGGAAATTATATATGCAGCTGAATTAAAAAAAAAAAAGATCTTGAAAAACAGCATAATTTAAGGATGTAGGAATAACCAGATAAGTATCAGAATCAAATGGTCCAAATCAAGGGCCAGCTAACTTTTTCTCTAAAGGACCAGATAATAACTATCTTCATCTTTGCAGGCCACACAGTCAATACCACAACTCCTTAAATCTATCCTGTAGCAGGAAATCAGCCACAGACAATATATAAACAAATAGGTGTGAGTGTGTGCCAATGAAACATTTATTTCTAATATTTGATTCTCATGTAATTTTCATATCAAAAAATCTTCTTTTAATTTTTTTAACAATATTTATTTATTTTTCCCCAATGTATTTTATTGCATTTTAGGTTTGGGGGTACATGTGAAGAACATGCAAAATTGTTGCATAGGTACACACGTGGCAGTGTGATTTGCTGCCTTCATCCCCATCACCTACATATGGCAGTAAAAACTTAAAAACTGTTTTTAGCACATAGGCTGTATAGAAATACACTGTGATGACAACAAAGATCATTGAGATTCAAGAGAAAGCTCAAACTCAATCCAAGGAATCCAATAAAATGATATAAGAACTGAAAAGTAAAATAGCCATCTTAAGAAAGAACTGAACTGATTTTTTGGAGCTGAAAATCTCTGTACAAGAATGTTATAATACAATCAGAGATATTAACAACAGAATAGACCAAGCTGAGAAAAGGATCTCAGAGCTTGAAGATCAGTTCTTCGAATCAACTCAGACAAAAATAAAGAAAAAGTTTTTAAAAAATTAACAAAGCCTCCAAAAATATGGGATTATATAAAGAGACCAAACCTATCACTCATTCTCCTTCTCAGAAAGAGAAGGAAAGAGAGCAAGCACCTTGGAAAACATGTTTAAAAATATTGTCCACTCAAATTTCCCAAACCTTCCTAGAAAGATTGACATGCAAATTTAGGAAACTCAGAGGAACCTTGTGGGAAGCTATACAAGATGACCATTCCCGAGACACATGGTCATCATTGTCAACATGAAAGAAAAAGTATTATGGGCAGCTAGAGAGAAGGAGTAGGTCACGTATAAAGGTAACCCCATCAGGTTAACAACAAACCTTTCAGACCTTCAGAACATTAACCAAAAACCCATTTACAAAAAAATTTAAAGATGTAGAAATGGATTTATACTGTCATTCCTTAGAAATTAAAGAAATTCAGATTGGAAAAAAAGAAGTAAAACTGGCTTTATATTCAGAATACATGATTTTCTACGTAAATGTGATAGAATCTACAGAAAAACTACTTTACCTTGACCTAATGGGTCAGACATTGAAGGATTCAGTATAGTAAGTTTTCTGGATACTAATTTTAAAATATCAATTCCATTTTTATATATACTAGGAACAAACTATTGGAAATAGAAACAAAAACTAAAATTTGCAATGACATCAAAAAATTGAAAATTTAGAAAGAAGTTTGTATAAAACCTATACAACAAAATTTAAAAAAATAATAAAAGACAAAAAAAACCCTATACACCAAAAATTATTAAACATTGCTGAAACAAATCAAAACCCTAAATACATGAAGAATATGTTAATTCTATATGTCGACTTGGCTGGGCCACAGAGTGCCCAGGTATTAGATCAAACATTATTCTGAATGTTTCTGTGACGTTGTTTTGGGTGAGAGTAGCAGTTAAATTTGTACACTGAGTAAAACAGATTGCCTTTCCTAATATAGGTGGGCTTCACCCAATCAGTTGAAAGTCTTCTCTGAGCAAGAGAAAATCCTCTAGTTTACTGCCTTCAGACTTCATCTGCAACACAGGCTCTGTCTGGTTCTACAGTAAACAGCCTTCAGGCTGGAAATGCAGCACTGGCTCTCCTGTGTCTCCAGCCTGTTGGTCTACCCTACAAATTTTGGACTTGCCAGGCTCCATAATCATATAAGCCAATTTATAATAAATATATCTTTCACTCTCATTCTCTCTCTCTGTCTTTGTCTATATGCACCTATCTCACACACACACACAGATACACACACACACACACATTGTATTGGCTCTATTTCTCTAGAGAACCCTAAGACAGACAGATATACCTTGTCCAAGGGTTAAAAACATAATATTGTTAAGATGACAACTCTCTTCAAAATGGTCTTAGATTCAATGAAATCCCAATCAAAATGCCAGCAGAATTTTTTTTGTAGAAATTGACTCATTTCAAAATTCATATTATAATAGCCAAAACAGTGTTTTTTAAAAAGTTGGAGGACTAATTTTACCTTATTATAAGATTTACTATGAATAAGGTTACAGTACTAAAGACAGTGTGATACCGGTAAAACAACAGAGAATTAAATCTATGGCACAAAATAGATTCTAGAAATAGGCCCACACATATATATGGACAAGAGATTTTTGACAAAAGGGCAAAGGTAATTCAGTAAAGAACATATGGTCTTTTCAAAAAACAAGGCTAAGTCAATTGGATGTACACAGACAAAAACAAAACAAAACAACAACAACAAAAACAAACTCCAGTCTACACTAAACACCATTCACAAAAATTAACTCAAAATGGGTAAGAGATCTAAATGTAATGCGTAACATTATAAAACTCTAGGTAAAAGCATAGGAAAGCTCTTTGTGATATTGGATTAGGCAGATTTCTTAGATATGAGAAAGTACAATTCATAAAAGAAAAACACAATAAATTAGACTTCAACAAAATTTAAAACTCCTGCTCTTTGAAAGGTACTATTAAGAGAAGCAAGAGATAAGACACAGACAGAAATATTTGCATCTGATAAAGGACTTATCCCTAAATTATATAAAGAATGTTCAAAACTCAATAATAAGAAAATTAAAGGCTCAATCTTTTAAATGGGCAAACAATTTGAACAGATATGTCCCAGAAGAGGTTATATGGATGGCAAATAAGCACATGAAATATGCTCAACATTACTAGTAATTATGGAAATGCCAATTAAAACCATAATGAGTAATCATTACACTCCTGAATAGAAAGGCTAAATTTAAAAGGACTTCCCTCATCCCTAAAGGTAAAAATATGACAAAACTGGATTTCTTATGCATTGCTGGTCAGAATGGTACAACCACTTTGAAAAACAGTTGAGTAATTTCTTAAAATGTCAAACATACACCTTCCATGTGATCCTACCATTGCACTCTTAAGAGAAACTGAAAGCATATATCCATACAAAGACTTGTATACAAATGTTTACTTGTAATGGTAAAAAATTGATAACAACCCAATTGTCTATCAAAACATAGTTGTATAAATAAATTGTGATATATTTATACAGTTAAATATAACTCAACAATAAAAATGAGCCAACTATTGATACACACAGCTAGATGTTTAACTCTCAATTATTCTGAGTTTTGAAATCTAGGGATAAAAGAGTATGCACTCTATGATTTCCTTATGTAAATTTCTAGAAAGTACAAATGAATCTATAGTAACACGATATGAATCAGTGGCTTCTGGGGATGAGAAGAGAGAACAAGAGGTAGAAGGTGTCTTAGTCTGTTTTGTGTTGCTGTAAATGAATATCTGAGACAGGGTAATTTATAAAGAAAAAGGTTTGTTAGGTGCATAATTCTGATGACGAAAAAGTTTAAGATTGTCATCTGCATCTGGTGAAGGCTTCAGTCTGCTTCCACTCCTGGTAGAATATGTAAGGGAGCTGATGTGGGCATAGATAACATGGTGAGAGAGGAAGCAAGGATGCGGACTTGCCAGGCTCTTCTCAACAATCAGCTCTTGTGGGAACTAATAGAGTAGAACTCACTGACACCTCCTTCACCAAGAAGGGAATTATCTCTATCTATGTATTGATCCACCTACTTACTTACCTACCTATCCTCTATTTCCATATAGCTGTGTAGAATGTTTACCAGATGTTAACAGTGATTTGTTTGGCATGAAGGAATTTGAGCAATTGTATTTCCCTCTATACATTGCATTTTCTGTTATATATATGTGATGTATACCAACAATCTTTACAAAACTTAAGGTTATTTTGAAAGGTATAGTTAAATTGATCAACAAACAAACTTTACGTACCAATCTAATAGAGGAATTAGCCAGTGTTATGGGCTGAATCGTCTTTCCCAAAACTCTTAGATTGAACCCTACCCAACAGTGTGACTATATATGGAGACAGAGCCTTTAAGGAGGTAAATTAAAATTAAATGAGGTCATAGGGAGAGACTATAATCCAGTAGGATAGATGCCCTCATAAGAAGAGGAAGAGATAACAGTAACGTGCATTCACAGAGTAAAGGTAGCCATCTGCAAGCCAAGCAGAGAGCCTTCACCAGAAACCAACCCCAGCAGCACCTTGAGCTTAGACTTCTAGCCTCTAGAACTGTCAGAAAATAAATTTATGCTCTTTAGACCACCTAGTCTGGGATATTTTGTTATGACATCTCTAGCAGACTTAATGCAGTGAGTAAATTCATTTATGCATTCATTAAAAAGAATAATTCAAATATATATATTAAACTGGAAAATGCCTTTCATGAATTAATAAGTGATAAAAACAAATTTTGGGGTAATACATAGTATAATTCACTTTCTGTTTTGAATAAAAAGCAAAACATGATAAATTATGCAATTACATGATTTTATATGTTTACACAAAGGGATGTACATCAGACAGTCAGGCAATTGATATTATTTTCCCTGGGGGATGGGACTATTGAACAAAAGAGCCACTGGTTTTTGTTTTTTGTTTTTTTTTTAAGATGGATTCTCATTCTGTCCCCCAGGCAGGAGTGCAGTGGCACAATCTCAGCTCACTGCAACCTCTGTCCGCTTCCTGGGTTCAAATGATTCTCCTGCCTCAGCCTCATGAGTAGCTGGGACTAGAGGCGGCTGCCAACGCACCCGGCTAATTTTTGGATTTTTAGTGGACACAGGGTTTCACCATATTGGCCAGGCTGGTCTCGAACTCCTGACCTTGTTGTGATCCACCCTCCTTGGCCTCCCAAAATGCTGGGATTACAGGCATGAGCCACCGCACTCGGCTCAGCCACCGCACTCGGCTGAGCCACTCTTTTTTGTTTTGTTTTTTTTTTACCTGTTTCTAAATTGCTTGAAATGTTACAGTATGAGTGAATACTTCTGCAATTAAAAAAAAAATTGATGAACCCTTATATTAGGTTGGTGCAAACATAATTTCAGTTTTTGCATTGTTGAAATTTGACATTTGATATTGGAATACATTCTTAATAAATGTGGTTATGTTATACATCATTTTAATGTGCATTCTTGCTTTATTTTTTTGCTAATGACTTACTTGCTCTTTATTTTATATTTATTTTAGACTATAGAAATGATGTTAGACAAAAAGCAAATTAGAGCAGTTTTTTTATTCCAGTTCAAAACGGGTGGTAAAGCAGCAGAGACAGCTGGCATCATCAAAAATCCATTTGGCCCAGGCACTGCTAATAAATGTACAGTGTAGTAGTGGTTTAAACCTTTTGCAAAGGAGAGGAGAACCTTGAGGATGAGGAGCAGTGGGCAACCATTGGAAGTTGACAATGACCAGTTGTGAGCAATCACTGAAACTGAACCTCTTACAACTACAGGAGAAGCAAATTTATTTCTCATTGGCAAAAAATATGTTGATTGTAGTGATTCCTATTTTGATTAATAAAGATGTGTTTGAGCCTAGTTGTCATGATTTAAAATTTACAGTCCAAAACTAATTACTTTTGCACCAACCTAATATTTTGAAAAAAATAACAAAAATATGCCTACTTAGTGTTTGAATAGTATATGCATATTGATTTCCATCTATATGGATGGAATGTATCTACCAGTCATGTATCCACCAGAACTGTGTTAGATTTCCTAAAATCTTTCTAGGGAGCCATTCTTTTCTCATCAATAAAAATATTGTAATGATGCTTCTTCTTGTGTTTCTGGAAATAATTCTCTAGTCACTTCTTTGTTTTCAAACATTGATTTTTTTCTTTATTTTTTTCTCATGAAATTTATGCATGCATACACGCTTGCATATGCACACGTGTGTTTATGTGGGCAAAATAGTCTACAAGATTTATCTTTTGTTGTGTTTTAACTCAGAGCTGGCTATGGAATAACAACAAAAAAATAGAATCACTTTATAGAAAATTGCCAGGGCCCCTGTGTTATATTCTATACCCTGCCTGATTATGCACAGTAATTAATTAGACAGCTATAAAAATAATTTAAAATGAGAGATCCAGGAATAAATTACTACTGACAAATACTTTTCTTCTTCTCAATGCAAAATTCCCAGCGTAGAAAACTGGTAACTTACCTAAAAATAGATTGATTAAACGCATTAGGAAAAGCTCAGCATTGAATGGTTGCCTGTGGAAGGCGAGATGGAATTTATCAAGTAAAACAGGAGCAGGGGTCACAGGGCCAAGAATTAAAAACAAATGCAAATCCGTGAGCTGTTATTTTAAAACCAAAGAAAAGTAGGTTACACAAGCCACTTCCATTTTTAAATGCTACCCCTCTGGTGGTGCAGGAGAAACCTTTTGCCCACTTGTCCTTTTTGCTAAAGATGCTGTTTTTCCACGGAGGCAAAGAGTAATATTTGAGGAAGAGGTTTTACAGATGCAATTACAGCAAGACACTGGTGCTCAGCTCTGCACGTGGGTAAACACGTGCTTTCTCACTAGAGAAAAGTTTAGCTTGGCAGCCTTTACTACAAAGCATGACTCTGATCCTAGAGAAAGCCAAAACTGCAGAAACCCAAATCATCTCCAAAAATAACACCAAAATTAGGGCCTTGAAACTCCTCACACTTGTCATGCTGTGAAGGATGATACTCCGATGCTCAGGACCCACAGTGCTACTGAATCCTCAGGATTCTCTATGTAAGTTCACTTCATTGGACATCTCAGCTGTTAGATGAGGCTATAGTCTGGACCTGAGTTCTACAGTGTCTATTGTTAAGTTTAAGATGTACTTAGGAAAAAACATAGGACTCTGAAGCCTTAACTAGGTCAAGATTTCTTTAGGACAATCTGTTAATAAAGTAAACTTCATCAAAATCTATAAAATTCTCTGTTTATAAAAAAAATAACTTTCAGAAGATTGAAATGCTAGACAAAGAATGGGAGGAATATTTGCAATTACAAAAATCTGAACTATAACTTATAGCTACAGAATAGACTCCTACACATTGAATTATCAAAAAGACAAATCAATTTTTTAAATATTAAGCAAAAGATTGAAGTTCCCATAAAGAAAGAGATACAAACACTCAATAAACACATAAAAAGTTTTCAGCATCACTAATCATCAGAGAAATGCCAATTAAAACAACAGTAAGATACAGCTTTATACCTACTAAGATGGCACATAAGCCCAAACACCAAATATTGGAGACCATGAGAAGCAATTAAACTCTAGAAATTGCTGATAAGATTGTAAAAATTGTTCAACCACTCTAGAAAATGTATTGGCATTTTCTTATATAAATTTTAACAATATACTACTTCTGTGACCCAGAAATTTCACTCATAACTCAGAATAAATTAAAATATATATCCACATAAGGACTTGTATACAAATATTTATAATAGTTTTGCTCATAAAACAAAAAACTGGAAACAACTAAAACATTAATAGAAAAATAGATAAATGAAGTGTGGTGTATTCATAGAATGGAGTACTACTTAGTAATAAAAAGAAATTAACTGATAAGTGCATGAATCTCAGAAACATTATGCAGAGTGAAGAGTGCATAGTATATGATTCCATTTATATAAAGTTCATGAACAGGCAAAATTATGACTATTGAAATCTGAACAGTGGTCTGGAATAAGGCACAGGGGGCTTTCTGGAATGATGAAATATTCTATGTGTTGATTTGGGTATTGATTACACATTTATATATTTGTCATAATCATTAAACTTTATACTTTAAGCATTTTTCTATATTTGAATATTACTTCAATTAAGAATATTAAATACATTGCTCTAATATCCAATTTAATAACACAGAAAAATCTCAGTATGCAATCAAGATTGTTGGAGTAGGAAAAATAAAAAGTATTATGAGTGCTATTTTCCTTACAAGACATTCATTCCAGTTTTATGAAAATTTATGTATTGCTTTATTCTTTTTTAACTGAGACATAATTATTGTACATATTTATGGGTGTATGTGACATTTTGGTACATGCATACAATATGTAATGATCAAATTGAGGTATTCAGGATCTCCATCACGTTAAATATTTATCATTTCTTTGTGTTGGGAACATTTCAAATCTTCTCTTCTAGCTATTTTTCCAAAAGATCAAAGAAATGAAAGTAACAACAGCCTAAAGACTTGAATGAGAACAAATTTTATTTCTTCTGGCTTCATATAAGACAGCAACATGGGGAAGCATTGGATACCTGGAAATTTGTTTATCATTTAGTCTAATAATTATTTTTTATTTTTTTTACTTTTAGCTTAGGTTCAGGAGTACATGTACAGGTTTGTGGATGAAGCTGGAGGCCGTTACCCTTAGCCTTAGCAAACTAATAATGATTTAACATTAAATGTTCTATGGCAGTCTGTATTAGGGGCCTCGTAATGTCATCAGACTGCACAAGTCTCTAGGGGCACAGGCAGCCTTCCCTTACAAGTATTCTTAGGACCTTGGTCTGCAGGGAGCACTGCAAGTGGCAGATGAAGGTATTGGTGCAGTCATCTGAGGTCATTCATGCAGGTCACTTCATAAGCAGAGAGAGAGGAGAAAAAGGCTCTTCTGCAGTCACTCCCAGGTCTACTTTGCCTGTACTGACTTTATGTTAACTTTTTTAAGTACTCTGAGATTGGCATGATGATGCCACTCTCAAGGTGAATCTCCTTTTCCCCTGGTACATTTTGTTCCAAGTGATGTGAACCACTGACTAAAAGTTGACAAGAGATTTACTTAATTATGGCAGAAATAATTGGTTCACTCCAATGACTAAAATGCTTGACTTCACAGGAGCTGCTTCCTTCCATCCGTAACAAAGAGCTCAGTCATTGTATGGGATTCAGAAGGGCAGGTGAGCTGCTTTCATAAGCACATATTCTGTGGCTGGAGCTGGCTCAGGTTTATGGTGGGACTGAGACCTGGGGTGAGGTGAGGGCCATTTTCTAGCCCGAGCAGCCCCTGTATTTGTCTCGGCCCTGCTGTTTAAACCCAGAGAAAATATCCACCCTATCCCCTTCTATGCTACCCCACCATCCTATCGATTGCTGCAAATGAAATACTATTCACTTAGAGAGAAATTGTGGAATGGATGTTTGTGGACTTCTGAAGAAAAATTTTAAGCCAACTCCTCAGTTTACAGAAGCTTCTCAGCTTCCCTAAATAGAACCCCCTGCCAGGCTCTGGAGAATTAGTATTCAGATCTGCAAACATATTTGTGTTGGAACTAAACACAAAATTGGGAATGATAGGGCTTGTATGCAGCAAACAGGCTCGTGACACCACCACAGTTTTTGACAGTTCTAGAAAATGCTGCCTGGGGAAGGTTTAGCACTATGAACTGAATGATTTGGATAGAACAGCAGCATAAGATTAGATAGGCATGTTAAAGAAAGCTCTGAATTTATGTCCTGTGGCAAGCAAAGCGTTCTTTAGTCTGTCAAATAGAAAGTCCCCCTGCAAAATCAGCACTTCAGAAATGTGTGCATTAGCCTGTGCAGTGTTTCCTGAAGGTCAGGTTCAATTTCCATGGTAAAGGTTATAATTTTGAAATATTGACAATAACTTGAAGACCCTTTTTCCACCTGTGTGTAAACCTTGAGACTCTAAGACACAAATTGAGAACCATCAATTTATCCACAAAGACCATTAGCATTGTGAAGGGAAGGAGAGGCAGCTCATGTACTCTCTGGCAACGTGAGCTACTTTTTAGGTTGAAGAAATCCAAGAGCAAGCACAGCTTTTGTTGCAAAGTCATGCTTCATCCACATATGCTGAGCTTAATTGAGCTGAGCCAGAATTTAAGCTAAGATCTTTAACTAGAAAGTATTTTCTCTTTGCATTTAAACCAATGATAATAACAGTTGCTCTCCTCCTCATGTGTATTTGGTTGTTCTCGCATTGTGTAAAGAAATACCTGAGACCTAGCAATTTCTTTTGCAAGCAGTTTAATTGGCTTATGGTTCTGCAGAGTGTACAGGAAGCATGGCACAAACATGGTGTCCAGGAGCTTCTACTCATGGCAGAAGGCAAAGAGGGAGTAGGCTCATCACATGGTGAAAGCAGGAGCAAGAGAGAGAGAGAAGGGCAGGTGCTACATACTTTTTTTTTTTTTTTTTTTTTTTTTTGAGACAGAGTCTCGCTCTGTTGCCAGGTTGAAGTGCAGTGGCATGATTTCAGCTCACTGCAACCTCCGCCTCCAAGGTTCAAGCTATTCTCCTGCCTCAGCCTCCCAAGTAGCTAGGACTACAGGTGCATGCTACCATGCCCAGCTAATTTTGTATTTTTAGTAGAGATGGGGTTTCACCATGTTGGCCAGGATGGTCTCGATCTCTTGACCTAGTGATCCACCTGCCTCGGCCTCCCAAAGTGCTGGGATTACAGGTGTGAGCCACCGCACCTGGCCTGTGCTACACACTTTTAAGCAACCAGATCTCTCAAGGACTTACTATCACAAGAACAGCACCAAGGGGATGCTGCTAAACCATTATGAGAAATCTGTCTTCATCATCCATCCAGTCACCTCCCTCCAGGTCTCACTTTCAACACTTGGGATATTAATCTCATTACACTATGAGATTTGGGTGGGGACACACATTCAGACTATATCACCATGCAAATTTGTTGTGAGCATTTCATAGAAAAAAGCTGTAAACTACCAAGGACTACTGTATAAACACTAAAGATAATACTGGTGATGAGTGTGCTGATGATGACAACAAGTACAACAGCAGTGATGATGCTATTATAAAGATATTCGTGACTAGCTTTAAGCCCCAGAGGTGCTAGCCACTCAGTTTGATATATGTGAGACGAAGTGTATGGGCACGTGGGTGAGTGTATGGTTAGTGAAATGGGAGGGGAGGGAAGCCAGCTGAAGAGCTGGTTAGTGAAGTAGACTTGAGAGAGAAAAAACTACGTCTATTTAGACCTACACTGATACTACTATGACGTCCACAGTTTAGTTCCGCACACGAGGAAGGTTAGTTATCCATGTTAAAGGGAAAATGACATTTAACTAGAAGTCTGAAACTTGTGTTCCCATCTCCTAAATTAGCTGTGTCATTTTCAGCAGGTAACTTAAATTCTGTGAGCCCTGGTTTCCTTATTTGCAGATTGAAAAGCTTGGGTTGGTGCTGTCTGTTTCCTTTATGACTTTTTTAGTTACAAATGACATAGAAATCAACCAAAACATGCCTACATGAAAAACCATGTATTTTCTCATGTAATAGAAATTCCAAGTGCTGTCTTAAGGAATGGCTAAATGCAGAGCCCAAATGATGGCACCAGGACTTGGTTTCTATCTGTGTATTCTCCTTGTCATCACACAGGCTTCAGAAAGCAAACAGAGCCTGAGAGCAGCAGGCATGACGTAGCAACAGCATGCAAATACTTCACAGGTTGTCATGAAGATTGAATGAGTTAAAAAACATAAAGCCCTTAGAACGCTGCCCTAGCACCAGTCATGTGCTCAGTAAGGGTTAGCTGTTAGTATTATTTTCCCACAAGCTCCATCTGAGGGCAAGATGATGAATACAGCTCCAGAATTTACATTCTTGCAGATTTATGCCTAAGGGAAAAGAATACCTACCTGAGTCCCAGAAGTCTCAGCAAATTTTTATGGCTTCTAATGACTTTGAGAGAAGTTGTACATTTCTGAATATTAGATTTTGATTGACCAGACCTGAGTCATAGTGTGTAAATGAGCCCAGTTCACCCATCATTGGCTCCACTGACAATGAAAGTATTATTCTCTAGCATTGTTGAAAAAGAGATGCAGTTTGCAAGAAATGACACAAGTTGTAAAAATGTAGGATTTTAGCGTCACACACATACACACACACACACACACACACACACACGAGTCACATATACATATACTCAAATGTCAATATAAAGGGATTTATTTTGTTAAAGTCCTATGTCAGATTAAATTATTATTTATAGAAATATCTATGGCAGATATAGAATTTCTCTGATGCTCTACAGTCAGGAATTAATTTGGTTATTTTATTTTTTGACTTTCAGACTTCAGTCTCAAATCACTACCCACACTGCCACTCCTCTGCATAAAACCCTGGTAAACAAAGCCAGGGTTGTTTGGAAAATGCATAGCATGAATTGTGTGGAACCACTGTCTTTTATACATTTAGCTTTTTAATTGACTTTGCATGCATCAACTGTGCCTTCCGGTAAGCAGACAGAGTTCCCAGGGTTGTCAAAAGATGCCTATCTCAAGAGCAGACCTAATCCAGTTGGTGCCATTGAAAAATCTTAAATGGCAGCTTTCATCTTATTTATAAAAACTCTCTGGGTTCAGGTTACATTTTAATCCCAGTTGCTATATCAGCTTTATGGCAGCAGAGGTGGGGGATGGACTTGGGCGGCTGTTTTTGGCTAAGTTTTAGTTTTCTTTCATTTCATGTAAATTATTACCTCAAGCAGAATTCTATAATGGAGGGCACTTTCCAGGTCTGGAGGGCATGCCGGCTTTGGACTCAAACATTACCATTTCTTCTTTGCTGAACAGAGAAGGCTGCAGCCTGTGATAGAGAAACAAGTTTATCTGTGCATCTTTTTTCAACATTACTAGGGAAAATTTGATCCATTGGATATATCCACAGATCTCCATAACCCAAAGCAAAGCTATAACCATAGTGGTGACTCATTAGCCATCGTGATTCTCCAAAATAAAGAGTGTAGCATTGCCACCATTTTTTTTTTTTTTTTTTTGCATCCAGACCCACACTGGGCTTGTTATCCTTGGATAAAATCTCATCTAGATTCTCAAGTTCCCATCCTGTCACACAGTCTGAATGTCGGTCTGTGAATGTTTAAGAAAATGATACCCATCCCTTGAGTTTGGTTCTCATTTATTTCGATTTGGTCAGTCCATTTTTGCCTTTAAATATGAATAAAGGAGCATTGAGTAAGACAGAACCACCTAATATGTACAAAACATGTATGTGCCATGCTCCATAAATACTGCCTAATTTAATCCTCAACATAATCCAGGCAGTTGGTGGCTATTATTATTCTCATTTTACAGATGAGTAGACCTGAGGCTCAGATGCCTGCGGCGATTCTGTCAAGATCTAACTTCTAAAGAATGACCTGGCTGAGATTTGGACACAGATTGCCTTCTCCATCAGACCACATGGCTTTGGAGTTGGGCATTGCAAAGTTCTTCCTTGTCCACCTCCCCTGCCTCTCTGCATCCTCTGTTCCTTCTCCCATCTGAGCCTGGTACATGCAGGACACTCATTGGAGAGTTTAAAAATCAGCTACAAAAATCTTACATGACATAATCAGATTCTACTTTTACCCAAATCCATAATTTGGTAACATGCAGCATGATCTGAGGGTTTCCTGGTATCCCCTTACCTCTTTCCATGTCTGAACCACACCCACTGGGTATCATTAGACATATAATCTCTGTGCTTTAAGCATTACCCTTCTGAAAGAGAAGTGTAATGAAAAGCCTGGGTAACAAAGTGATTTGCAATACTCGGGGTAACAAGGTGATCAATATCAGATTATGATGCATTATGTGCTGTCCCAACAACTGACTGCAACCATTAGAGCTTTTTTTTTTTTTTTTTTGGAGACGGAGTCTTGCTCTGTCGCCCGGGTGCGATCTTGGCTCACTGCCACTTCTGCGTCCTGGGTTCAAGTGATTCTCCTGCCTCAGTCTCCTGAGTAGCTGGGATTACAGGAGCTCACCACTTTGCCTAGCTAATTTTTTTTTGTTTTTAATAGAGATGGAGTTTCACCATCTTGGCCAGGCTGTTCTTGGACTGCTGACATTGTAATCCACCCTCCTAGGCCTCCCAAAATGCTGGGATTACAAACGTGAACCACTGCACCTGGCCTAGAGCTTTAACTCCAGTAACAAGCTGCCATCTACACAGTCTGAGAACATGGCCATAGAGGAATGGTGAGATAAAGGTCAAATGAGCATCACATTGGGAGATAAGAGGAACTGCTATCTGTTCTGGGATGAGCAATGTAGCCCTCTCAGAATTCAGTCTTCTCATCTATGAAGTGGAAATAATAGCATCTTTCATCACAAGTGATTTAAATGAAGTGACATTTAAATGTGAGATTTAAATATGAGATTTAAGTAAAGTGAAAAAGCCTTGGATTTTGTAGATATTCAGTAATAGTCATCTCTGATCAACATTACTCCTCTGCCCAATGCTCTCTGGAGAGAGAATGGTGAACTGTGTCCAGGCTAGGCAGAATGCATGGGCCACTCTGTCAGTCACCAACCCTGATGGCCAAGGGCAGTTGGAGTCCTGAGGAAGCCTCATGTTCCCAATCCTAAGGAGTTTCCAACATAACAGGTGAAAAAGCTCAAGCACGTGAAAGATTTAAAGAGTACTACAAGATATATAATCAAGTAGAGCAATGGAGTAGAGCTTTGTGGAGCTAAACACATAAGCACTGAGAGGCAGGAAGGAATAATGGAGTTATCTGAACCAAGTGGAACTGGTTTAAAATGGGCAAAACTTTAAGACATAGGAGGAAGGATGATATGACTTTCCTGTAAATCCCTTTTGATACAATAGCTTGTCCTATGCAGTGCTAAGGCACCTAAGTGTTGCACACCCCAGCTTTCTGATGATTGGTATATTCTAAACAGAAGAAAACCAATATCCTTAAAACTACCCTATGTGCTTTATATTATTCCCATTTTATATACGTGGTCCTTGGCAAAGCCCGGATCCAGGCATTTTCCTTTGTTTAGATGAATTAGGTTTATACTCTGCTTCCTAAACCCCTTTCCACACCCAAGGAAAACTGAAAGGCTTTCCTTCTTTAGGGGCAAAGTAGTTAACAACAGTAAAGGCTAAAATAGCAGTGGTAGGAGGGTCAGGATGCTTAGAGAAGGCACTTAGAGGGCCCACTATAGAAACTATGTACTAGCTATCACAGGAGCACTTCAATATTCTCACAAACCTCTTGGCTATACACTAATGTGCAGGAGTTGAATTCATTTGTAACCTTCTCTCTGCTTTACCTTTTCTCTCAGAAATGCCCATGCTGCTTGGGAATACAAAGTTTGCGACTACCAAGCACTGTTAGTATTGCTTTGACCATAGTCATGCCTGGGTTTTGCTTGTGTGTGAAGAATTTCATAGTTTTCCTCAAACTGCCAGTAATGGGTGGAGCTTTGATAATAAGCGAAAAAGGGGGTTTGGGTCTCCCACCTTCCTCAGTGTCTCATTTTCAGAGCTGCCTTGCACTTTCAGACATCATTAGCTAAAGCTCATTCCCACAATCCCCACTGCAACAAAAGCCAATAATATTTCTTAAAACGATGCAATCAGTGTAGATCTCTGAGAAAATTCTTGTCATGGTGGCCTCTAAAAGTGTTTCCTTTTCAGCATCCTCATCTGCAGAAATGACCTGGAGTTTGTCAGCCTCACTTCTTATCATGGCCCCCACATAAACAGAAAGACAAATGTAAGATGGTGCCCTAACTACGCAGCCAAAGATTGTGCAGTAAACCAGGACGCACTGCATTCACATAGCTCTTCTGTGAAAAATGGGGTATTTTTAATCGACTGACAGAAATAAGCCAGGTTGTATCACCACCAAAACAAGCAAATAAAAAACACCCAGTTGAAGAGTAGAGGCAGGCCATGTCATAGAGTTGGGGCCCCCTCCCCCTCATTAGTGCAACTCCTTCCGCCTTAGGTTAAGAGGAGTTACTGGAGTGAAGTTATTTGTATAACCCACAAGAAGGCCTCCCTCCCCCTCCAGACCTAACTGGATTAGGTCTGGAAAAGTTAAAAATGATTTTTAAGTGTTCCATCAAAATCAGGATGCTTATCACTCTGGTTTGGCTACCAGCCTGCGTTTAGCTCCCAGTTAATCTCTGGTGCTGTGCCTCTCTCTGGGGGAAAGAGGAGGGGTGTTCTCTGGGAGGGGTGCACATGCACATGCTCACTGTCATAAGGGAAGATTTGCAAACAGAGTAAAAATGAATTAACCCCTGGTGTTCCAAAGGTGTCCAGAAAAATAACTCAATTGAAACCATATCTTTAAAATCATTGGGACAGAAAAAGAAGCTTAAAACCTTAGAAGTGCCTTATAGACCCGTGTCTAAGGAACTAAGTAAAAAATCTGCTGTAATCTGTTCACTTATCAGTTATGCATAAGAAGAGGAATGTCTTTAATGGCTTCTTTACCTAAAGCTTGCAGTTCGCTCTAATATTGCTGATGAAAGGGTGCCAGGCAATCTTATAGCCATTTACATTTCTTGTTTTGGATGATCCCAATTCCATGTGATATTTACAGGACTTTGGATAAGACATTGATCCTTTCTGTATCTCAATTTCATTATGAGGAAATTAAAAATAGCTTTCTTACTGCTTCATAGGATTGTTTTAAAACCTAAATGAGCTCCCATCGTGTATGTTGACAATGCGTGGCATACAGCAGGTTCTGTGTCATCATTAGTCCCATTTCCTAATGGTATTTGCAGTGGGCCAAGCCCAGGGGAATCTCAAAGTGAGCATAAATGGAAAGTCCCTAGCTTGCAGTGTAGGAGCAGGTAAAGGGAAGTTATATGAGTACTAACAATGAAAATATCAAAACCTAGATCCCAAACATTAGTCCATTCTCTGCACGGCTTGTGCCACAGGGAGAAGGACAAGGGGAGGATAAACCTGGGAGGTCATAGTTTGAGACAACTCCTCAAAATTGGCAAATTCCTGGCCCTCAGCTTGCTGAGTGTCATCGCCACCTGGAACCAATCCACATAAGGGTCATATATATCAAGAGTTGAGAACAGAACTGATCAGTATATATGAATTTCCTTTCCATAATCTTCGAATCCAGTTTATATTTTCTTGGACTACAACCTAACACCCACTTCCAGTCCCAAAAGTGGCACCAAAAAAAACCACTCTTTGTAAAAAAATATAAATATATCCTTAAACAAAGAATACAAGTCACTTACCAAGGCCTCAGACACTTCCACTGGTTGAAATCCCTCTTAAGCCTTGGAAAAGTAAGCCTGATAGGTCTTAACCTAGTATTTTACAAAAAGTATTATTAACAAAATGCACTATCAAATTATTTAGATTTCAGGAATGCAGGTGCTAACTGAATTCCTGTCTCTTAACACATCATCATGAGAATTTTCCCAGGACCCTCAGAGTTACCAGTTTACCTATTTGGTATTTTTTTCTGGGCAAATAAAGTTGTAGCAAAAGAAAACATTCTGTTTTTCTCAAGTCTCCCTGATGCCCACACTACTAACAGAAAAACACCTTCTGTTCAGTTTGGCAGAATAACACTCCACTCAAAACTTCCACTCCCTAATCCCTGAAATGAATATATTAACTCTCATGGCCAAAGTGACTTTGTCAGTGTGATTAACGTATGGATCTTAAAATAAGGTGATTATCTTGGATTATCCAGGTGGGCCTAAGCAATTACATGAGCCCCCAGAAACAGATATTTGTCTTGCTGTAGTAAGAAGGATGCAGCAGTAGAAGAGGCAGAAAATATGTGGATAGGGGAGACCCAGGGATTTAAAATATGATTTCTCTATCACATTTCTGGCTCTAAAGATGGAAGAAGGGGACCATAAGCCAAGGAACATAGTGGTTTTCCAGAATGATTCCTGAGTGACAATCAGCAAGGAAATAGGGACCTCAGTCTTTCAACAGCATGAAACTGAATTCTACCAACCAACCTGAATTATCTTGGAGAGGGATCCCTCTCCCCACCTCCTAATAAGTGTTTGCCTAGCTAACCTTGATTCTGACCTTGTGAGACTGTGAGCAAAGAGCCAGACAAGGTCACCCAGACTTTTGACCTATAGATTTATGAAATAATATTTATATTGGTTTAAAATGCTGAATTTATGGTAGTTTCTTACAGCAGCAATAGACTAATTTTCCACTAAGCATTTTCTTCTTTCCGTAAAGTGGCACAAATTAAGTCAACTGTCCTCATGCTTGGAGAAATTTTAGTTCTGTATAAAACCAGAATCACTTAGGGGTGGAAAGTAGACAGAAGAATGAGAAAATGCAGGCCTACCTCTTATTGGAAACGCTCTCAAACAAGAATTTTCATTAAATAGGTAAAGGAGCAATACTAAAGAAAAAAGAACTCCTAAAAATCTGCTTCAGGAATTGTTAAATAATCCCAAAATAAATTAAATAAACAATGCTTTTTTTGTTGTTGTTCCAAATTATGAAGGGTGGCTACTGTTAAAGATTTCAATAGTAACCTGATATCTACAGCATGGAAATATATTTCAACTGAATTGCAAACCGGTATCTTATCTGACATCAGAGAAGATTTTACTAGAATGCATTTATAATGCTTTCTCTGCCCATAGCATTCAATAGTTTGGGGAGATAAGAACTGCCTCTGAAAAAATAAAGCAGAGAGATTTTCATAATACAGGGATTGAAAAGGAATATGTTTTTTTCCTGGAAAGGTAAAATATAACTGTGTTGTAAAAGCAAATGACTATAGTCATGCAGAGTAACTATTAGCCCTACCAGTGCAAGGTTACGTGCAAATTACATCCAATGGGTTATATAAAGCTGGGACATTTCACTAACACAGAAAACTCACATTGCAATAACATGGTTTTGATTATGACTTTTTGATGATGCAGCCAGTGGTGAATATTACTCATCACTTACGAGGTGTAGAAATGGATGAACCAAGAACTTACATGCTAGGGAAAAGTAGAGATGAATTTCAGTAAACAAGTTGCTAAAAATTGACAGCAAAGCAGCACACACACAAATAAACCCTACATAAAACAGTGAAAACCTTGGTTGGTGATGAGGTCGTGTTAGGAAAGGAGCATTGGCTAAGTGCAAACTATGAGTTCCTCCCTCCTAAATCTCTTGAGAAAACTAGAGAAGACAATACAACAAGAATCCAGTCAAGTAGAAATGATGCTCCTAATGATATCTGGTGCAAACTTGGTCTTGCCTAGGCACGTTACATGCAGACCTGCAGGCACAAACCATTTGGTGTAGATACGTTTGAGGTTTACTTGAGTTTACTGTGGTCATATTTCTTGGTGCAACTTAAACATATGTTATACATTTTTAGACCTTGTGTATCCACAAGAAACAGATGCTTCTTGGAATTACAGACATGTAGATTTATTTTGTTCAAGTCAACAAGGTGAAATAAAAGAATAGAATATTTTAGGTGAAGTCTTTAAAATTTTCCATCACACCATCTGCATTCCCATTTAGTCCCCAGATTACTTGGGAAAGCAGTACGGCTTCACTTTGAGGCCAAAGTTACTCAAAATCAATTACTTAAACACTGCCCCAGTGGGATTATCTGAACCTGTGAGACCATGTATATCTTTAATGTTTATAATTCCTTTTCTTATTTTTTGATTTCAAATATTTCAAGCTTTTAAGTATTTCAAGCTTTTAGAAAAGTGTAGAGAGTAATTTATTGAACAACATTGTGGTATTGTGATCACACAGAGCTTCATTAAAATGCACTTTTTGTCAACTTTATAATCAGATCAAGTATAATAATTGCTGAAGGTATCTGATTTGTTCCAGACCGTGAATAGACACTTTAATTTTACATTTGTTTTAAAGTATAGAATTTATAGTTTGAGTTTAGCAATACCTTTGTCCCCTCTGTGATACCGCTTTCTACGGAATCACTGTCAGCTCATTCAACTTTCTAAACAGGAAGAAAAGAAGGCTTTGCTGGGGATTTTGAAAATATGGTTTCTTTGAGTGAAATACTTAGTATTACATCTTTGTCTCTGTGACCCTCCCTACATCAAGCACTATCTTCTTTTACTTAAAATGAGTCACTCACCTTCTCCCCACACTGTAATGAGATAGTTACTACTAAGATTGCTAAAGAGCTATAATACCTCCCCACCTGTCTTGATGCCTACAAAGGATGCTTCCCTGGCCTTCTTGGCTTTCCTTTGCTGTCTCCTTTAACAGGCAGTCAGTTATGTTCTCCTCCCTCTGACTGTAACCCACAGACAAATTCTCCTTGTCAGTGAACCCGCTAATTCCTGAAGAGTATCTCCTTTCCATTCCCTGGCTCCATTTTTCTTCTTCTCTCTGCCATTCCTGAGCACACTTTGAATTCTTTGCTGCCAAAGAATACACAAGATAGGTCTTTAAAAACAATTAAAGAAGTAAGATCTTTCTTGAATTAAGCTTAAGTAGCTTCTTAAAAATGTACACTACTTACTGTGTAGTAAGAGTTGCTTGCTTCTGTCAATGCCTGATTAGTTTGGCCTAATAGAACTTAGTAGACCTAGCATACTCCATTTTTTATTTTTCCTATTATATGTAGGCATTTCACAAAGGAATGAAGTAGGTTTCTGCTGCTTTTGTAAATTAAAAAAAAGAGTTAGCTTAAAAATTAAGTAGCTTGTCCAGATTCATGTAAGTGTAGCCAGGAACTGACTCCCACTTTACCTGTCCAAGTGTGCTTTCTACTCTGTGGCATGACTTTCTAAGTAACTGGCAGTTCTGTGGTCTTTGTCTCAATGAATAGTTGAATACATAGGTTTACTTCTCATAAGAGCAAGTATATTTCCTTTCTTCCATTGCCATAAAAAGTACCTCAAATCCAGGCCAGTTGGCTTACAGTTTAGGCTGTTGCTCACAGATCAGACTGCAGAGATGATAAAAAATAGTCACTCACTATTTGAAAAAGTTCAGAAGCATCACTTACATACATTTCTCATTCGTTTATTTTGATGAAAGAATTTCCTATGTGGTCAATTCACATTCATATTTGGTCAATTCCAATGCCTTGAAGAAATTATAAGATGAACTGATGTTAAGTTAGCTTAATTCGGAATATATCTTTGGATCCATTGAGATAAAAGGCTTAAAAACTGCCATGAAGATTCTTTTTTGTTGTTGTTTGGTTTTTTTTTTTTTTTGTACTTTAGATTCTGGGGTACATGTGCAGATCATGCAAGATTGTTGCATAGGTACATTCATGACAAGGTGGGAAGATTCATTTTTAACCAAATGAGTGATTACAAATTGCTTGCATAAACTTTCCAGAGTGATTGGTTACAGGGAGAACATGCCCTCTGTCTCTTTGTTGGTCTTCCCCGCTATTTTCCTGTACCGGTAGGAGGAAAGGAATCCATCCCTTCTTTCCATTTTACTTCAGGTCTACTTCTAGGCACAATTGGAATTGGATAGTATACAATGTAAAATCAGTATTTCTTTTAAAGAAAGTTTCTATTACAGAGTATTGAACTTTCTAAAAAGTTCAATTTGGAGTCATTTTCGTTTAGGTGAAGGGTTGGGTCATGTCTCATTTCCCCCAAACTAGTTCATCCATCTCAGCCTCTGAAGCTGAAGGAATTGAATCTTGAAACATGTTTTATTGCTGTTTCTTTAGGATAGTGAAGGAGTCTTGGAATTTAACATCCCCCTGAAGCTGAAGAAGTTAAAGGCCCACTGTGTACTCTGAAATCAAAATCATCTGTTCAGGGAGGATGGAGACTTCCTGTGGAAAGTACAAACTTTAAAGATTTCCATTTTCACTGCTCATCTAAATAATGTAGGATTTATGGTTTCATACTATATGCAAGTAGGAAAGCCTCCTTTTCAATGGTAGGATATCCCCGTGGCTTTTGTGCGTGTCAGTCAGTGGGTGGAGGGGCAAGCAGCGTAGATCCAGATGTATGCGGAAACATGTCCTTGCCTCTCTTGTGGAACCAGAGATTTGGAGCCATGGGTATAGAGTTTGTTTTTGTACTCCAGTTCCCTTGAATTATTTTAAATGTTTCTATAAATGGCTGTTATTCTTTCAGGAGTCATTGCCTATTTCAATTTATGGAGGTTGCTTTTCTGCTATTTTGGGTGATGCTTCATTGTAGTACAAATATGTTAATATTTTATTTCGGAGGTCATAAAAAATCTGTTTTCATACTGTTGTTTGTTTGTATTTTTCTCTTTAAGTATTTTTTCCCTTTGTGTGTGGGGATGGGATGGGGGACTAAAGCCATAATCATCTCTACCCCCAAAAACGTCAAATATATTTCACAGTACTTGTCAACAGGCAAACAAGGAAGCTTCAGCAGCTAAGTTATTTCTCCCTTCTCATTTCAACAAGAAATAAGATATCTGCAGAGCAAAATGAGGCAGCTGATAACATCATTATTTCTGTCCATCTCAAACAGAAATCTACGTTGACAGTCAAATTCAACCTGTTCCTTAGGTAATGTCCCGATTTCTTATATCTTTTAGACTATGTAAACAAAATTTATTTCTTCTCTGAGAAGAAAATATATAAATTTTTCTTTATATATATAAAGAAAATATACAAATCTGGGATCAAAGCTCTGCCTTGTCAATCACTTTTTCCATTTCTTTTTTTTTTCCCCTTTTTAGTATTTATTTATATTCTTCACGTGTAGCAGATTTATTGATGAAGGCATGATTCTGGGAATATTCTTTTTCATTGTAAAATATAATGAATGCTTTACATAAATCAAATGATGGAATTACGCATCCATTGCTCATGTAGGGGGCTGAAAGTGGTATTCTATCAGAGGACTGTTCCAGAGGTCCAAGATGGGTGGTATTTTTTTTTATTGCATTTTAGGTTTTGGGGTACATTTGAAGAACATGCAAGATAGTTGCATAGATACACACATGGCAGTGTGATTTGCTGCCTTCCTCGCCTTCACCTATATCTGGCATTTCTCCCCATGCTATCTCTCCCCAACTCCCCACCCCCTGCGGTCCCTCCCCTGCTTCCCCCAACAGACCCTAGTGTGTAGTGCTCCCCTCCCTGTGTCCATGTGTTCTCATTGTTCAACACTGGCCTATGAGTGAGAACATGCGGTGTTTGATTTTCTGCTGTTGTGTCAGTTTGCTGAGAATGATGGTTTTCAGATTCATCCATGTCCATACAAAGGACACGAACTCATCGTTTTTGATGGCTGCATAATATTCCATGGTGTATATGTGCCACATTTTCCCTGTCCAGTCTATCATCGATGGGCATTTGGGTTGTTTCCAGGTCTTTGCTATTGTAAACAGTGCTGCAATGAACATTCGTGTGCATGTGTCCTTATAGTAGAACGATTTATAATCCTTTGGATATATACCCAGTAACGGGATTGCTGGGTCAAATGGAATTTCTATTTCTAGGTCCTTAAGGAATCACCACACTGTCTTCCACAATGGTTGAACTAATTTACACTCCCACCAACAGTGTAAAAATGTTCCTATTTCTCCACATCCTCTCCAGCATCTGTTGTCTCCAGATTTTTTAATGATCGCCATTCTAACTGGTGTGAGATGGTATCTCAATGTAGTTTTGATCTGCATTTCTCTGATGACCAGTGATGATGAGCATTTTTTCATATGCTTGTTGGCCTCATGTATGTCTTCTTTTGTAAAGTATCTGTTCATATCCTTTGCCCACTTTTGAATGGGCTCGTTTGTTTTGTTCTTGTAAATCTGTTTCAGTTCTTTGTAAATTCTGGATATCAGCCCTTTGTCAGATGGGTAAACTGCAAAAATTTTTTCCCATTCTATTCGTTGCTGATTTACTCTAATGACTGTTTCTTTTGCCATGCAGAAGCTGAGGAGTTTGATTAGGTCCCATTTGTCTATTTTGGCTTTTGTTGCCAATGCTTTTCGTGTTTTGGTCATGAAGTCCTAGCCTACACCTATGTCCTGAATGGTTTTGCCTAGATTTTCTTCTAGGGTATTTATGGTGTTAGGTCTTATATTTAAGTCTTTAATCCATCTGGAGTTAATTTTAGTGTAAGGTGTCAGGAAGGTGTCCAGTTTCTGGTTTCTGCACATGGCTGGCCAGTTTTCCCAACACCATTTATTAAACAGGGGATCCTTTCCCCATTGCTTGTTTTTGTCAGGTTTGTCAAAGATCAGATGGTTGTAGATATGCTGTGTTGCCTCCGAGGCCTCTGTTCTGTTCCATTGGTCTATATCTCTGTTTTGGTACCATTACCATGCTGTTTTGATTACTGTAGCCTTGTAGTATAGTTTGAAGTCCGGTAGTGTGATGCCTCCCGCTTTGTTCTTTTTGGTGAAAATTGACTTGGCTATGCGGGCTCTCTTTTGGTTCCATATGAAGTTTAAGGTGTTTTTTCCAGTTCTGTGAAGAAGGTCATTGGTAGCTTGATGGGGATAGCACTGAATCTGTAAATTACTTTGGGCAGTATGGCCATTTTCACGATATTGATTCTTCCTAAACATGAATATGGAATGTTTCTCTATCTGTTTGTGTCCTCTCTTATTTCGTTGAGCAGTGGCTTGTAGTTCTCCTTGAAGAGGTCCTTTACGTTCCTTGTTAGTTGTATTCCTAGGTATTTTATTCTCTTTGTAGCAATTGTAAATGGCAGTTCATTCTTAATTTGGCTCTCTTTAAGTCTGTTATTGGTGTATAGGAATGCTTGTGATTTTTGCACATTGATTTTGTATCCTGAGACTTTGCTGAAATTGCTTATCAGTTTCAGGAGATTTTGGGCTGAGACTATGGGGTCTTCTAGATATACAATCATGTCATCTGCAAATAGAGACAATTTGACTTCCTCCTTTCCTATTTGAATACCCTTTATTTCTTTTTCTTGCCTGATTGCTCTGTCTAGAACTTCCAGTACTATATTGAATAGAAGTGGTGAGAGAAAGCATCCTTGTCTAGTGCCAGATTTCAAAGGGAATGCTTCCAGTTTTTGCCCATTCAGTATGATATTGGCTTTTGGTTTGTCATAAATAGCTTTTATTATTTTGAGATATGTTCCATCAATACCTAGTTTATTGAGGGTTTTTAGCCTAAAGGGCTGTTGAATTTTGTCAAAGGCCTTCTCTGCATCAATTGAGATAATCTTGTGGTTTTTGTCTTTGGTTCTGTTTATATGGTGTATTACGTTTATAGACTTGCGTATGTTGAACCAGCCTTGCACTTTTTCCATTTCTAAGAGGGAATAGTTATCTATAAAAGTGGATAATATATAGATGGGAATAAAGAGGAGATAGATATGGAATTCTATAGTATCTTTCTCAAGAATTCTTACAGAAACATGAGTTATCCTTCCAAAAATATGCTAACTGACATTCACATTTATTCTATTTTTATGTAATTATTTTTAAAATCACATAAAATTCCATTAAAAAATCACTTGAACTAAAAGAATGAAACAACACTAAACCCATCATCCTAATAATGTAATCATTTATTTTCTTTCTCCTTCCTAGACTGTCACAATCTGTGTCTATAGTTTGTAAATGTCACTTATCATTAGGTATGCATAATGCCATAGTTGAGTTTTTCATTAGACTTAACATAACTTTTTAATGTTTCTTTAGTCAGTATTATGGTCATTTTGATGATTATAAATAGTTCTGCTGTGTTGATGTAACATAATTTGGTTAACTATTGTTGAACATTTACCAGCTGTATGACCTTGGTCATGTTATAGTAATGTTATAGCCCAGTTTTGTCATCTGTTAAATGGCAGTAATAATACTTACATCATAAGGGTATTATTAAATGTCTGGCATTTAAGAAGACCTCAACATATATTAGGGTGTTTTGTTTTGTTTTGTTTTTCTGAGACGAAGTCTTCCTCTGTCGCCCAGGCTGGAGTGCAGTGGTGTGATCTCAGCTCACTGCACCTTCCACCTCCTGGCTTCAAGTGATTCTCCTGCTTCAGCCTCCTGAGTAGCTGGGATTACAGGCATGCTCCACCACACTCAACTAATTTTTGTATTTTTAATAGAGACAGGGTTTCACCATTTTAGCCAGGCTGGTCTCCACTCCCGACTTCAAGTGATCTGCCCACCTCGGCCTCCCAAAGTGCTGGGATTACAGGCATGAGCCACTGTGCCCAGCCTATGTTAGCTTTTAAAAGTAATTTTGATTGGAAATTTACAACTTTTTTGTGAAGATTCAAAACACTTTCTTTGCTCTTAAAACTACTTCTTAAATCATCAGGAGTAAGCATCCTAAGTAAAAGTAAATTTGCATTCATTTAATCTATTTAGATTTCTTTTTCATGGAACTAAAGGTGCTTTATGAAGATTGGATCATCAATATCACATTTGTCAAAAGGCATCTACAAAGTATGTATTTCTGCATAATGCTGTGTAGATTGTTCCAAGCAAATTAAACTGATTTGGTCATTGTAAAGAATACTATACCAAACAAATTAAATGGATTTGGTCTTTGACTATTACATTCCAAAACAATACAATAGGAGATATATGTATGAGTCCTGCTGGTTCAAGTATGGACTAAAATAAGCTAAGTAAGTACAATGTACCATAAATGCTGTCTCACTAAAGTCCTGCTGGCTCCAGGTATTTAAAATTCTGTGTAAAAGACCAAACCATAAAAAAGACACGTTACATGAGCAAACAACTCCAAACATAGAGCATCAGAATAAACTCTGATGGTTAATAAGAGTTAAAAAGGAGAAGAATTGCTTTAGACCCTAAGATACAAATCAAATACCATGCCACAACTGCAGCAGAGTTATTACAACCACTTCACACAATAGGAACAAACATATCTCTCCCATGTTTCTTAGCTACTGCCCCCCACTTAAGTATCCAAGTAAAAAAGCAATGGTTCTATTATTTTAGAGTTGAGAAAATTAAAAACTGTTTTCAGAGTATTATAAAGGGTCAGTGACAAGGATACTTTTTGTGCCCTGAAAAACTTCCATTGTTGGCATTTCGTAAGAAAATGGGCTTTTGTGCCTTTCATAGATTACAGTTCCTTTATACAATGACCTTGTCTAAGTTTCTTCCTGTTTTCCAATCAGTTAAATTTAGAACGATTGTTTTCATCTCTTATGAGATATGATGTCTAGGAAAAATGAATGCCTAGATGTGATACCAGGGTCCAGTAAGTCTGTGAAATTCAGTTGTAACCAGGGATATCACCCAACTCCTGGGTCCTTCTCTACGGATTCCCATGGGCACATAGAGTATTTTCCTTTTTCGTTGCTAGTTTACCATTTCACAATATAAAGTCCAAGTTTTTTCTGCCTTATCACAAAAGAACTCAATTTTTTAATATAAAACCACTTATTTTTAGAGGCTCCCTTTTAATTTTTACTTTATATAACTTCTTAAAGCAAATGGTCTGATTTATAACAATGTGATTATTGTAGTAAAAATGGGAAAATAAATTTAAACAAAAAGGGAAAAAATGCCCATTATTTTACCACTCACAAAGAACCACTGTTAACATTTTCATGTATCTTCTTCTAGATTTTATATTTTTATAAATTATACATTTGTACTTTCATTTAAATATATATTACATAATTTTGTTTATATTTCCTATACAAATTGCATGCTAGTATATGGCTCTAAAACTTGCCTTTATTTTTCCATGTTAATGAGAACATTTTTCTACATGAATTTGTGGCTATGTAGCTTTCAATTGTGTAGATGAGATATAGTTTATGTTCTCATCTTCTATTATTGAATGGCCAGGAAGTCATAAATCTTATAAATAATGCCACTTTGAATTATTAGCATCATTATTAGCCCAGGCCCTGGAGCCTGTTTTTCCCACTTATTCACTGTGTTCACTTCAGGCAATTTATTTAAGCTATTTGACCCCATCTGTAGAATGGGGTTTCACTGAGTTCATTCTGAAACTTAAGTGAGTTAGCATATGCAAAGTGCTTCAAGGGTGCCTTGCATGGAGCAAAAGCTCATAATTTAGAAGTCATTCAGTCTGGTGCTAAATGTTGAGTAAAAGCTGTTATAATATCTTACAATATCCCAAGTTTAAGCTTTGGGCACCCAAAAGAAAAAAAATTCCAAAAGAACCTTTGACTGTCATTAGCTAGAAATTAACAGCTCTATGGTAGAAGTTAAAACAAGTTCCTTTGGAGGCCCCTTGAAATGCATGTACTATTTGTTTGGTTTTATGCCTATGGAATGGAAACAAATACCAGCACTTCATACGGGCCCTGGGTTTTTCAAGACATTGATTGGTACAGGTGCCTTGGCATGGCAGGGAGATTTGGTCTTTTCTTATTCCTGTGCCTGAATCAATATGGTGCAAGGATATGAACTTATTCTGCCATCCTATGGGCCATGCTGACTCTCCTGTGAGTACAAAAAACTCCCAGTTATGGTGATAATTTGTCCAATGACTAGAACAATGTCACATGAATAAATACAAAACAGATTTTAGAAGCAAAGAAACAACATTATCTCTGTAACCTCAGTGGGCTCCTACCTGGCAGCTTCACACAGATTTTTGCTTATTGATTTGAATTTGACTCTTTTAGACATTGGCTAGAAGATTCTAGTAAACAATAACCTAATCTTGAAGGAAGTCTTAGATTTAAACCTACCTTTATTTGATTTTGGCTCTCCTTGCTCCAGCCCCAACAAATTTAACCAGAAATACTGAGAACCCTTATGAGTTTATAATCCTGTTGGTAAAAGAAAAGATTCATAAGTAGGGGTAGATTTAATAACTATCTCCCTTACACCTTCTTGGTTATATGGAAAATTATCCCACATTGTCTAGAAAAAAGAAAGCACAAAAACTTGTTGCGTGTTGAATAACTTGTCCTAAAAAATACTTTGGCAGCATTTGATATTCTTATGAAAAGCTTATAATTGTTCTCAGGCATGAACCTAGAAAAGGGCTACGTTGTCCAGCATAGTCTTTGATTTACTAGTGCACACTGTTTGATTTGCCAGTGCCGAAGCATTGTTGATGCTCTTGAATGAGATGCAATCAATACAGGAAGCAGAGAACAGAAGAGCCATGCTCTACAGAGTTTAAAGCATTGCAGCCCCAAAATGACAGGTAGAAAAATTCACACAAATATTTTAGATGTAGGACCTTATGGTACAAGCTTAAGTTTCTTGAAATGCATCAGTGGGAGGCTGAATTGCAGCAGGAAACATATTTGACAATGGAACAAAAGTAACTGCTTCAGGACACAAAACCTATAAAGGGAAATAGCATCCTAGAATGGCTACCTGCAAAGGCTATTTCAGTCTCGGTGGCTGTCATGGCCAGCTATCAACAGGTGAGGCTGTGATGTTATCACCCTGTTCACTATAGATCTAAGATATGTGTCAATACTCTCTAACTCGGTTTTCATTAAAGACTCGTAATTAAATGCTGATGGCCTAGAGCTTTCATCTGTTAATTCACTCATTTATAAGCAACTCTTTTTAGTAACTTTGGAAAAATAAAGATGAGATAGCTATCCCTACCCTGTTAGGGAGACAGATGAGTAACAGATAAACTAAACATAGTGCAATAAATCAGTAGTAGAAGTATACACAAGAATACACACAATATCTTGTGATATTGAGATCACAAAAGAGTGAAAAATTCTGTCTCGAAGTATATTGGTATATTGAATAGTTGAGGCAACAATTTGGTCAGGTTCTGCTAGAAAATAGGGGTTTTCCGAGGGGAGTCATTGGCAACTCTATGCAAAGTCCTGAAAGAGCCTGTCGTCGTCTGAAACGGTGAGAATTCTGAGAAAGATGAGGCTGGAGAGGAGAACGGGGTCAGAGAATGATGGAGCTTTTAAGTCACTTCAAAAGGATTATTCTATAGTCAACGTTGTTTTTATGCAAAAGAATGCCAAAAATCCTTTATTTGGTTAATAAAGGGCAGAAGTTTTGGGTTCTTAGACATTCATTCAGTATTGTTGAGGTTGGAAAAATCAGGTCCTACTTTAGCATGAAATGGGAAAATTGATTTCGTTCTTTTACTTCCCTCTCTCACCTCTCTCCTTGGGGCCCCAACTCTCTCACATTGCCTCAATGCTGCCAGTCTCCTGGGTATAACCAAAATGTGCCAAATCATGCAGGCAAGTTTGTTTTTCTGTTTGTTTGGTTGGTTTTCTTTAGAAATCTGCATTACCTTAACTAATTAACTAAGCATTTTATGTTTGAAGAAGATTTAATATGCAAATCCTCTCAGCTCATGTATTTTGCATTTCATTTTGGACTGTCAGTCACAGAGCTAGACAACAAAATGAAGGTAGACATTCCAGGCCTTGTAACCTGCTGCCAGAGGAGGTACTTCTTGGATGGGAGGATTCCAAGATTTCTCCAATCACAAATAGATGCTTATCTTACTCCAACTACTAATAAAGCTAGTCTTGGACAGGCAAGCTTACATTAAGGAGGTCCAAGCATAGGAAAAAGGAGAGAGCCTTGCTCTTAGATGACCTGGTTTTTATTGTTGTCTCTGTCACTGAGAGAATATGTGTCCTAATTGCTTACTTTCAGTGTTATGGTAAGTTCATATATTAAAAGAGAATAATGATATATAGGATAGCTTTTCCTAAATGATCAGAATTTCTTCTATCAACTACACTTACTGGTAAACTGAATTCCTAGCTCCAGAAGGCTAATTTCTCACATATTTCCACTACCACCAGTTTAGTTGTCAAGAGTCCATTGTGTTTGCCCCAAACTTTGTTAGGTCAGTTGTCTTTTAAAGTATTTATGTACTTTAATTAACTAATAAATAAATTGATAAAATATAAATACACATTAAGATTATACATTTTTGAAATTTAAATGGAATATGCAGGTAAGATTCCATGAAGGTGAGTCAGCAAGAGAAAAAAAATGGAAAAAAAAAAAAAAAAGAGAAAAGTCTGTTAAATTAGATGTGTGCAAAACAATGACAAAGATTAGGAGATAAATTATAAAATTCTCTCACAATGAGCATAGTTCAAAGACAAGTCTGCATTTGAGCCAATACCTATGATCACCCTTTTTCCAGTATTTGTAATTTGATTTTAAACATTCAAGAGAATTTGAATATCTCCATGTTTTATTTAAAATGTAATCTGAACCTGTACAGAAAGTTTCCCAACATAATTTTTATTAAAATTTTCACTCATACATTTAGGGCACAAAAAAATCATCTGTTGATCTTGTTTAAAGCGCAGATTATTGAGTCTTGAACCCCTAAAGATTCTGACTGGAGGTCTGGGTTGAAGCCCAGGAATCTGAACTTTTTAAAAGCTCCTGAGATGATTCAGATACAGGGGTTAGAAACCCAAGATTTGGCACCTCTGTCTGGTGATAAAAGTCCAATCTTTTTCAGCTTTCTTATTCCTAACCACATACCTAGAGGAACGTACTCCACCCCATCCCCCCAAAAAAGACAAAGTAAATTTTTGTTGGACAAAGGATAAGCATTTCACTCTCAAGTCATCTTGCTTTTGGATATCAGCTCTTAAAGTTTTTGCTCTATCATAGTTTTCTACAATAAAAAATAGAAGTTTTAGAGTTAAGGTTTGAAAGGTCCTATGATAGTGAGTAAAAGCATTAGCATCTCAATTATTTTAAAGTTATTTGGTATTTATTTAGTGAAAAGATCAACAAGTTTCATTGATGGAAAAATAGCCAAACATTGCACATATTTTCAGAATATTTGGCATTATCTTATAATCATAGATGCTGAAGACAGGAAGGATTTCACAGTTTCACCAGGTCATTGGTTTCTTTCCATTAAGGGTGGCCCAGAACATCAGAGACTAGATCTTCTATGAGGGAAATTCTGACGTCTTAGGGCCTTATGTTATTTGTTCAATTTCTCTTCTTCCAGTAATAATTATTTTCCAATAACCCTAAACAGTTTTCTATTTAACATTTTCTCAATATCAGTTCAGCTTTAATATTTGCGTGACCATCTCAAGGACTTACCTTCTTGGCAATTCTCATGACCTCTTTTGAAACAACTTCCAGGGTTTTACAAACTATCCTCAAGTTTATTCTGAAACTCTCCTCCTACAATCTAATCCCATGTCTGTATTCTTGGTTCATGATGCAATTAGAAAATAACATTTCATTACTCACATTATAACTTCCTTTATACTCAGACAGAGTTTAAATAATATAACATTGTTATAAATTTACATCCTGTTCTCCATACTATTAAAATGAAGTTGTGGCCCAGGTAATCTGATACAGAAGATATATACTTTTCTTTTAAAGAAACAACTTTTTATTTCTCCTTGGAATGCACTAGGTTTTTTCTACCTCCTTTGGCAGTAGGTTTACATTACAAATTATATATTTCTGATATTAATATTAAACAAGTTTTTCTATGTGTTCACTGACTGATAGTGCAGGTCCCAGCTGTACAGATTGACAGGGGACCTAATCTGATTTAGTGCTTTGTGAAATTAAAAAAAAAAATTCTTCAATTTTGAATTAAAGTACAGCACAAAAATTAATTCCCAGGTGCCTTCATTGGAAGACTAACAGTGTATTCTCCCAAATTCAAAGAACTGTTTCTTATTGACCCATCAACTCTCCTCTTAGGCAATTTTCTTCTTTTAGAAACAATGTTTTCATTGCCTCCTGCCGGCCTACCTGTATTAAACCTAGATATGAGTCCTTCTGTCTTTGTTTAGAAGCAGTGAAGCCTCTTTAGGTGTAAATACTGGACTGGGTACTCACATGTAAATGGAAATATCAATTATATAATTGCTTGCCGCAAAAGCCACTTGTCTTGAAAGTGAAAAGAGGTAGGAAAGGGTACTGATGGAATGGATGGAAATTTCCAATTGTGTTTACATTTTCATTAGCTCCTCACTCCAACCTGGGCGTGGGAGTGAGGGAGGGTTGGGGTGGAGAGCTGCACACATGTTTAATCAAATATACCATCTTTTTTAGAGCTCTAAAAATTTTAGAAAGCTTGAAATTGATTTTTCTCTTTGCCATCCAGTTGATTTTAAACTCTTATCTATAACTATGGAATTCTTGTTGAAATACACAGCATCCCTATATATCATTAGTTTTCATGGGTTGCTGACATAATCAGCCTTCATCTACCTCCAGTCATGAGTCTACAGAGGTCACTGCTGGGTGGTTGACTTGCCTGTCATAGTTGATTCTGTGCTTATGTGTGGCATGTAGACAACATTCATCACTGTCTTATTTCACACTCTTTTGAAGGAAACTAGATCATGCTGTCAAGATCATAAGTCCTCCCTGGCTAGACCCACCCTAGATATTTACTCCTCCTCAGCCATTGTGGACAAGGAGGATACTTGTCGTCTTTTGGGGTTTTACCTGAAGATTAAACAGAGTCTATTTTTCACTTCCTCAAGGCTGGAGACTGCTAGAGAAGAAGGACGGGCAGGACACAAGGCTACCTCTCAGGGACCTACCCCAACTTCCCACTCTTTATCAAACTTCTTCCTTCTCTGTTCTCCTCATGTTAATAGCCAAAAATAATAAAGAGCCATAAATAAATAAATGAGTTTATTTTTAAAGTCTAATAATTATACACCTGTTTCCTTTTAGCAAATGCTTTAGAAATTCCTCAAACCCAAACTTTTAGAACTTTCAAACTATACTTTTTTGTCATGGGTTGGAAGTATTTGCTTTGAAGCTCAAAAGTCACAGTCGATCTTTCTTTCTGCATTTGTTCTGCATCATGTCTTTGCTAAAGAAATGAAAGTAGAATCCTTAATTGCCCGACACGGGTTAGTTAAGAGTGCAGGGATTGCAGGTCAATGGGGTGAGGTGGGAAGGTACAGGTATGAGAAATACTAGAGAGAAACCACATTCTTTAGGAAAAAGATCAAAAAAAATTAAAATAAAAAATTATTCCATTGCATTTACATGAAAAGAAATCATGACCTACTTCTAATCATTCTGCCATAACATTTTATTTCTTTATTTTTATTATACTTTAAGTTCTGGGGTACATGTGCAGAACATGCAGGTTTGCTACATAGTTATACATGTGCCTTGGTGGTTCCCTGCATCCATCACCCCATCATCTACATTAGATATTTCTCCCAGTGCTATCCCACCCCTAGCCCCCAACCCTTGACAGGCCCCAGTATGTGATGTTCCCTTCCCTGTATCCATATATTCTCATTATTTGACTCCCACTTATGAGTGAGAACACGTGGTGTTTGGTTTTGTGTTCTTCTGTTAGTTTGCTGAGAATGATGGTTTCTAGCTTTAGCCATGTCCCTGCAAAGGACATAAACTCATTCTTTCTATGGCTGCATACTATTCCATGGTGTATAAGTGCCACATTTTCCTTATCCAGTCTATCATTGATGGGCATTTGGGTTGATTCCAAGTCTTTGCTATTGTCAGTAGTGCCAAAATAAACATATGTATGCATTTGTCTTTATAATAAAATGATTTATAATCCTTTGGATATATACCCAATAATGGGATTGCTGGGTCAAATGGTATTCCTATTTCCAGATCCTTGAGGAATCCCCACACTGCCTTCCACAATGCTTGAACTAATTTACACTCCCACCAACAGTGCAAAAGTTTTCCTATTTCTCCACATCCTCTCCAGCGTCTGTTGTCTCCTGACTTTTTAATGATCGCCGCTCTAACTGGCATGAGATAGTATCTTATTTTGGTTTTGATTTGCATTTCTCTAATGACCAGTGATCACGAGCTTTTTTTCATATATTTCTTGGCTGCATGATTGTATCCTTTTGAGAAGTATCTGTTCATATCCTTTGCCCCCTTTTTTTCTTGTATATTTAAGTTCTTTGTAGGTTCTGGATATTAGTCCTCTGTCAGACGGGTAGATTGCAAAAAATTTCTCTCATTCTGTAGGTTGCCTGCTCACTCTAATGATAGTTTCTTTTGCTGTGCAGAAGCTCTTTAGTTTAATTAGATCCCATTTGTGTATTTTGGCTTTTGTTGCCATGGCTTTTGGTGTTGTAGTCATGAAGTCCTTGCCATGCCTGTGTCCTGAGTGGTATTTCCCAGGCTTTCATCTAGGATTTTCATGGTTTTAGGTCTTATGTTTAAATCTTTAATCCACCTTGAGTTAATTTTTATATAAGGTGTAAGGAAGGGTTCCAGTTTCAGCTTTCTGCATATGGCTAGCCAGTTTTCCCAACACCATTCACTATCCTTTCCCCAT
The DNA here is from genome assembly GCF_009761245.1 of Sapajus apella. Lineage (NCBI taxonomy): Eukaryota > Metazoa > Chordata > Mammalia > Primates > Cebidae > Sapajus > Sapajus apella. Next base: position 21,464,169 of record NW_022436962.1, on the reverse strand, counting down.
TGCTTGTTTTTGTCAGGTTTGTCAAAGATCAGATGGTTGTATATGTGCGGTATTATTTCTGAGACCCCTGTTCTATTCCATTGGTCTGTATCTCTGTTTTGGTACCAATACCATGCTGTTTTTATTACTGTAGCCTTGTAGTATAGTTTGAAGTCTGGTAGTGTGATGCCTCCAGCTTTGTTTTTTGTTTGTTTGTTTTTGCTTAGGATTGTCTTGGCTCTTTTGGGGTCCATATGAAATTTAAGGTGTTTTTTTCCAATTCTCTGAAGAAAGTCAATGGTAGCTTGATGGGGATAGCATTGAATCTATAAATTACTTTGGGCAGTATGGCCATTTTCATGATATTGATTCTCCCTAGCCATAAGCATGGAATGTTTTTCCATCCGTTTGTGTCCTCTCTTATTTCATTGACCAGTGGTTTGTAGTTCTCTTTGAAGAGGTCCTTCACTTCATTGTTAGTTGTATTCCTAGGTATTTTATTATCTTCATAGCAATTGTGAATGGAATTTCACTCATGATTTGGCTCTCTGTCTGTTATTGGTGTATAAGAATGCTTGTGATTTTTGCACATTGCTTTTGTATCCTGAGACTTTGCTGAAGTTGCTTATCATCTTAAGGAGATTTTGAGCTGAGACAATGGGGTCTTCAGAATATACAATCATGTTGTCTGCAATTAGAGACAATTTATAAAACAGCAGTAAATAAAAACTAAGTCATCACATAGATGCTATAAACATTTCACTTGACCATAAGTTGTGCAAACCCATGACACACAGGTTCTAAAAACATTACTGGAACTTTACTTTTGCATCTGACCTCTGTAAATAGAAGGTCACTCATTTCTGAAATGCTTCTTATTTTCCTCTGACAAAAAGTTTTTTTTTTAAGTAGGCAAACCATGAAATACAAACAGAAGTCAAAATGAGTCCAGCAGGATGGCAAGCCTCTTTATATATAGCTTTGAAGCCTCTTGCAATAATATTAGAGGAACTAATGAAATGGGAAATGGGAAAGCTTGCAAAGTGCACCTGGTGAGCTAGCACACAATCTCCTTCTCATTCTCTCTGTTATATTATAAAAATGAACATGCTTAGTTCTCTTGCCAAGGGCAGCTTCCCCCCACTTATCCTGTTACATTAACATTTGTGCTGGCATTCATTTTCTGCCTGTTCTCCAGGGTTGGGTTCCCACAGTGAAACTTTGAGGTGGTCTTTCCTTGATCAGACTTCCCCACTTTCAGCTTCTGCTGTACTGCCCCTCCTTACCTTATTCCCACACCCATGGAAGCTACATTTGAGCTAATCCTTTTGCCCAACATAGTTTGATATTTTCAACTGACCATTTCTTTGGGGAACAAAAGTGAAATAATTGAGACAAGGACAGAGAGAATTTTATAGCACTCTCTCTATAGTATGCATGTTCTTTTTCACTGTCAATTGAAAAACCACAGTTCTGGCTGACTTTTTGTAGTAGAGCAGACTGTTATAGGTAAAGAACTGGCCCCCACCTCCTCCTTCCCTCCCTGCACTGTAGTTTCTCTGGTTCTCTTCCTTTCCTTGCTTTCATTCCAGTGACTGGCAAAGAGTGTAAACAAGTGGCCACTACCTATGACATTTTGAACAAAATCAATGCCTGGCACCTCACAAAGGAAGACAGAGTGTTCAATAGCTTTTATTAGCTCTTGATGCTTTTAGTACAGTTCTTCGGATGAAGGAGACAATGGGGAGTGGGATGAGCAGTGAAAGGCAAGGAAAACCCTGATTAGTTTTTAAGGCATCTCAGAACTTTTGATGGCTTTGTCCTGTCATGGGAAATTATTCACTGGGATATTATGGTCTGCATTGAAATAAATGCCTTTTATATCCTATGGCTAAAAATAAGTAAATAAGGGGGAAGATTAAACCTGCAGTTTGTTCTGGAACATCAATGCTGCTATTTCATGAGTCAAAATGGCTTACTAGTGAAAAAAGGAGTTGGTGAGGACTGAGTGCAGGGGAAATAATAAGTCACTTCATTTCTTCTTACGTCAGAGCGATACTTCTCCTGTCCCTTTCCCAATACCTAGCTACGTAGTAAACACTCTCCCCGCTTGGTAGAGTAGAAATTTCCTATCAATTAGTTTGGTCAAATTCCACCACTATATCAAAACAGTCTTACTCTCTCCTTTGTAAGCATAATCTTATATTTTACCCCTGCTTTCTCCTGAGTAGAAGATAAACTGATCATCTAGATCAAAATAGACTCTAAAGTAAGTAGATTGTAGTTAATAAAGATCCAAATGGACTCTAAAGCAAGTAGATTGTAGTTAATAATTGTCCTCTGTCTAGCTTTTATAAATTTGCAATAGAGTAGATTATGTGCACAGTGATGTTACTAGTTCAACCTAATTTCAGGTTGTAAAAAGAATCTCAGTGTTTCTAAATGCTTTAAAAGGGTGCTTTTCAACTTTTAACGTTTCATTATTACATTATTTTGTCACTTTCTGAAAAGAGAAGTGATAAAGGAAAATAATTAGTTTTTTTTCTTTTAATTTTTAATCTTTAGTGGGTACATAATAGGTGTGTACGTTTATGGGGTACATAAGATATTTTGATACAGGCATACAATGTGTCGTAATCGCATCAGGGTAAATGGCGTATTCCAATACCTCAAACATTCATCCTTTCTTTGTGTTACAAACATTCCGATTATACCCTTTTAGTTACTTTAAAATGCACAATGCATTACTGTTGACTGTAATCATCCTGTTGTGCTATCAAAGACCAGATCCTATTGATTTCATCTAACTATATTTTTGTACCCATTAATCATCCTTATTTCCCGCCCCCATTCCCCACTGCAGCACAGCCTCTGGTAACCATCTTTGTGCTCTCCAGCTCCATGAGTTCCACGATTTTAATTTTTAGCTCCCACAAATAAGTGACAACATGCAAAATTTGGCAAACAGGTATATGAAAAGAAGCTCAACATCACTGATCATCAGAGAAATGCAAATAAAAACTACAATAACATATACGCTCACTCCAGTTAAAATGGATTTATCCAAAAGACAGGAAATAACAAATGCTGGTGAGAATGTAGACAAAAAGGAACTCTCCTCACACACTGTTGTGGAAATACAAACCAGTACAGCCACTATGGATGTGAGTATGACGTTTACTCTGAAAACTGAAAATAGAACGACCAGAGCCACCAGATAATCCAGCAGTCCCACTGCTAAGTATATACCCCAAATTAAGGAAATTAGTTTATCAAAGAGATATCTGTGCTCTCATGTTTATTGCAGCACTATTCACAATAGCCAAGACTTGGAAGCAACCTACGTTTCCATATACAAACAAATGGATAAAGAAAATGTGGTATGTACACACAGTAGAGTACTGTTCAGCCATAAAAAGAATGAGATCCTGTCATTTGCAACAACATAGATGGAACTGGAGGACATTCTGCTAAATGAAAGAAATCAGGCACAGAAAGACGTACCTTTACTATAGAAATATCCAGTGATCCCACTTTGACCATATGTCCAAACTTAGCATTGTTGTAGTGAGATCCCTTGACATTGTGCAATATAAAGTATGTAACATCATCTCTGGAATATTTTTGCCAAAACAATTTAACCAAAATCCAAACAAGCCCTTGGACCTAACATCTTGTCTAATGGAAATATATGAGATAGTCATAAGTTAAATCTCACCACAAGGAAAAAAACAAACAAATCTAACATTTGGGACATTATACAAGAAAACTGATGTGGTATGTTTTTAAAAAGTCAAAGTTAAGGGGAAAAAAAGGTTGAGGACTGTACTTGCATAAAATAGCTAAAGTAACAAAAGAATCAAGTCCAGTGTGTGAAGTTTGGTTGGATTGTTTCAGAAAAAAACTACAAACAATATTTTGTTGACAATTTAAAAATTTTGAATATGGATTGAATGTTGGATGCTATTAAGAAAATACAGTTAATTTTCTTAAACGTAAAAGGAGTATTAAGGTTATGTAGGGAAGTGCTATCTTTTTTGGAGATACAAGTAGACATGTTCAGGAGTGAAATGTCATGTATGTCTGCAATGAACTTAGAAGTAGTTCAGCAAACGGGTAGTGGAATATGAGCTATCAGTTTTCTTTCAGCCTTTTTTAGTCAGTTCTTGCACTGCTATAAAGAAATACCTAAAACTGGGTAATTTATAGAGAAGACAGGTTTAATTGGCTCACAGTTCTGCAGGCTGTACAGGAAGCATGAGGAAGGCCTCAGGAAACTTTCAATCATGGCATAAGGGGAAGCAGGCACGTCCTACATGGCCAGAGCAGGAGGGAAGAGAGTGAAAGGGAAGTGCTATACACTTCTAAACAATCAGATCTTGTGAGAACTCAGAACAGCAAGGGGGAAACCCACTTCTATGATCAAAGCACCTCCTCCAGGCCTCTCCTCCAACACTGGGGATTACAATTTGACATGGGATTTGGGTGGGGATACAAATCCAAACCATATCACAGCTTCTCTGCATGTTTGAAAATGATTTCAGAGTAAAATATTTGGAAGTCGGGGTAAGGCAAAGGAAAGAGTGCCATGAACAAATGAATGTTCCTTCTTCACTGGCTGCATGGCATAGTTTAGTTTCACCTTACCTAAATTTCCCTGGAGAATCCACTTACCATCTTTGTAGCTTCAGTTTCTTTGGTTCTTTTTAAGTGTATCTCCTTATAAAGTTCATGTTTATAGACATGTTTGTCATCCTGACTTTTTAAGAAGCATTGTAAGGAGCAATGACCAATACTGAAATGTGGCTCCTCCCTCGGGCTTACTTAGATTCATCTTAGAGTAAAATGCCAGAAAGAACCTTCAAGAATATTCCTCAGGGCAAAAATCTGTCCGCAAAGTCACTCCCCTAGTCACACCTTTCATGCTTTAATTCTAAATCTGGTACTCTTGGGCTCTGTCACACCACCAAGACTCTCTGAACTTCAGTGTTTTAAATTTACAAGGTGGTTACGCTGGCTGCCCTGCTCACTACATGTGGCTTCTGTGCACCCAGTGAGAGATGCATAAGAATGTGATCTGAAATCTGCCAAGCACACACAGATTTAATGATTATTTAATCAGGTACCTCAATAAGAATAAGCAGGTTTCTCATTTTACACGGTCACATTTCTTGCACCACATTCATCCTATGAAACTTTGTTTTATATGTTTCCTGGAATTCAAAATATCTATGAACTATTTATAACTTTTATTCTTTTTCATTTTTTCTTCATGACAATGACAATGTTTAATATGTTCTTACCTACTTCATATTCTTGGAGTGTGCTCACAGTGTCCTCTAGAAATGGGAAAAGTTGTGTCTTTTTGGTGGGAGGGTCCATTTTTGAGTTAAAAAGCAGGAAGCGTTTCGTAACTTTCATCACAGAAGACTGTAGTGAAGGAGCTGGTCTTAACACCTAATGGTTTCCTCTTTTTGCTACAGGCTATGCTGCCTACATTGGATACATCTGCACTAATCGGCAAGTTGATCTTGTAACTTTTCCAAGATCACTGTAATTTTGTCAGGGGCAGGGTGGGGACATCGAGAGATGCCTTTTAAAGCAGCTGGTTTGAATCTTTGGGGTCCCTGTTGCCAAAGTCTGTCCCTTTCTTGCTGTGTGTTGTTGTGCAATAGCCTCCCCTCAGTCCCACACCCAGACACCAGCTGGGCATGGGGAGGAGTGCAAAGAGGGTGGGGAGCATGAATCCAGGCCAAGGGGGTGTCAAATAACAAAACCAAGTGACCCAACCACTGCATCATAGAAAAGAACATTTTGAACTTCCGTTAACACGACTGAACAGTATACATCATTTAAAAAGAAGTATTTCAATGAACTTGCTATCAGGCTAATGTTTGTTTGACTGTTATGGCATTGCTTCCCTTCCTATTATTTCCAAACTTATTTATTTTAGTAGTATATGTTTGCCATTTTATAAGCTAGGCACTTATTTATCTGAGACTGTTATCTGAGTGCTAATAGAGATTCCTGATCATTGTAGATGATCAATAAATGTTTCATGATGATGATGATGATGATGGTAAGTTTCATGAAATATTTTCTAATTCCATGTGATTATGATGAAAATTTCCCTATTTAGTATTGCTTAGGGAGTGGACTTCGAGAACCATATTACTGCAATGACCATACCTGAGACTTGTGGTTGAATTATTAGAATAGATACATGCCCTTTATTAATCGAATATTTACAACTTGAACCAAAACTAACAAAGGATTATTTTAGCTTTGTAAAGATCCATTTATCTAATTTCTGATTGATTTCAACATGTATAATATCCTTTTCACTCTTTCTCACCTCAAATCCTGCAGCAAGCAAAAATAATCATTGAAATGTAACTTAACCATCAAAGAAAAAATATATCATTTTTGTAACAATTTATAGTTTTCATAATATGAGTCTCCAATTCCAGTATGTTTTATAAAGACTTACAAGATTTATAATATTGGTGTTTTTTAAAGTTAAACACATTGTTATCATTGACTACTTACATCTGGCCACATGCAGTTTCATTTATAGGCTTTATATGATGATCTCAAAATTCTAAAGTATAAACCAGAGTATGTATCAAAATAACAACAAATGGACAGGAAAATCTTTATATGCCTTACAAATCCAAGTCAAATAGTAATAATACTATCTACACTCTTCTCTGTCTAGTACTTTGAAATTTGTTAAATAGATATTTTGAGTTTCAGGGACAGTCTCAATTTCACATCATTTATTCTCATAACTAAATCAAACTTATTAACTGTAGTTTTATAAAATGTTAATATAATTGAATTTTTAACTTACAAAAAATACCTTGTTATACAGTGTCTCCACTCGTCAGTTTAGAAAAGATGATCAATATATCAAAAAGCCATTTGCAAAACAATTCTAATTTCATTTTAATCTCCAAGATAATGATTCTGTTTTCCTCCTCAGATCTCTGGATCTTATTCTCTGCCTCTCAAACACATTGCAGAGAAGAATGTAAGTTCTTTGTACTTTAGATGAATTATTTCAACTTTAAGATCTCTTGGGATTATTTGAATGGACGCTTGGAAGCACTAGGGCTTTCCTGAGACCTACTGCTACATTGTGAAGAAAATCATGCTTTACCTAGTGTAAGCGTAGCCCTGCTACCTGAGTCCCTGGATCAGAGTGGCATCTCCTCACCTGTGGATGTTGCTCCTAATCAATCATGACTCTTTCCCACTGAGCCCAGACAGACTCTTAGAATTCTTCTTACCGCAGTGCCCTAGTCAGTCAATACTGACTGATTATCACAAGCATGACAAAATTTATTTTCCTCTTCATTGGTAGACTAAGGACCTGTAAGAATATTTGGCCTAAATTTCTGATACCTGGCCAAGAAAAGCTAAGTTAGCACCCGAAGTGATTGAGCAGTTTTGCTGAATATATTTTTGAATGGCATAAGAAAAGAGTAATAAAGCATAGCAAAAGATACATAAATCCTCATTTATGTATTTACATTGCCCAAATATAAATGTCAGGAATGGGTGCATAGGGCTGGCTTGGCATTTACTGTGGCACCAGGGGTTTATCTGTGACTCAATACAGGGCAAGCAAAACTGATTATTTAGATCCTAACCCATTAGGATCATTAACTAACTGAAAAGTTCCCATAATTTGCTCAGATAAGCAATGGGAGCCATTAGAAACCTAATTGATGCCAGGAACATGGTAACAAAACAAGTGGCAATCAAAAATTATATCATGGGGTTATAATATTTTTTTCTCAAAACCTTTACCCATAATTCTCAACTGTCTTTACCTTTAGTTTCTCCAAGCTTTCTTCTCCTGTATCCCACCCTAGATTTGCCTTTCTAAGCATCATTTCACCACATTTCTTCTATACTCCATCAAGACCCTGATTTGTAAAACTCAAAACCCATTCGCTGGATTTTCAAGGTTCTCCACCATCCAGCTGAAACATACCTTTATTGTCCTAAATGCTGTCCTCCAGATGTGCCTTGTGATTTTCTACCTGAATGCCTTTTCTCATCTCATTTCTCATATCTGAAAGGCCTTTCCACTTCATTCATTTCAAATGCTATTCATCATTCAAAGTCCAAGGCAAATCCCACCTTGTCCATGAAACCTTTCTAAGATACCACAGGCTACAATGGTCTCTCTCACAGAGCTCAATATATTTAATATGGTTAATTTTTTCATACTAATTGTTAAGGATTCAGGAAGTTCCATAATTATGTCAGGCACTGACCCTAGGGGATGACAAAAGCTAAGTAGTTAAAGATCCAGGCATGATAATTCATGTCCACTGTAGCTGGAGCTTGTTTGTATCTCAAAGAAAATTTTTGAACCTTTTCTTCTTTCAGAAGTAAGCTTGTTGTTCCCACCCTTGAAAGAGGCCAGGCTTAGCACTGGAATCACACTTAGTACTAGCCTATATAGAATTCTGTTTCCCAGCTAGAACCACAAGTAATACATGTGTAGCTAGGGAAAAGTTTTAACTGCTGCATTCATAATAGTTTGAAAGATTTGTAATGGTACAGGACTGTAGGAGTAAACAGAATTTGAACTAGAATGCTGTTGTTTAGTTCTAGACTCTTTTGTCTGCTCCATCCTGTTGTCTGACAACTTATAAACCCATGTTATCAGTCATCGTATATTACCTTGAAAGAATACCACATAAGAATAAGCTGGGTATTTTTCTGCTATAGTTTCTCTGTGGCAAGCAATGGAGACTAACTCTAAGTTAAAAGCAAAAGATAATTTGTTGAAAGGATAGAGAGTAGGACGTTCATCTACTGGAGAGAACACCCAAGTAACAAACTTAAAAAGGACCAAAAAAACAGTCCAACTCTGAGATTCTATGTAGCAAAAACTATCGCCGAAGTTCTCTGGGCACCACCACTGTGTTGGGACAGCACCAATCATTTTTATTTCATTTTGTTTCACTCCATTTTCAAATCCCTAAAAGGAAAAGTCCAGTAGTATCACTGTAGGTCACTTGCTCAGCCTTGCATATCTTGATTCAGAGGCTCATCAAGGTAGCGCTCAATGGCAAAGAAATCATTCTCCACAAACAAATATGGGTGATCTTGTCAGAATAAGAGAGAATGGGTGTGGGAAAGGAAACACTAACACGTAGTAATCACAATTTGGAAGAATTTTCCAGGAGAAGAAGTTGGCAAACTACTAGAATGTATTAAATGAATGCATTGGCTCCTGGGAAAATTTCAATATAAAAAATTTACATATTTTTAAATTTTCTGAGACAATAACTTTACCTGGGGCTGATAGAATAACCAGCTGACCTGTTGAATGCCATTTTTCTGACTCCATTTCTAAGCTCTTTAAAGTATTTTTTTAGCTATCTCTGCTTGCATGTAATCCAGCTAAATTTCCAGGGGCCTTTTCTTTCTTTAGGTCAGGCTGGACTTACCATTCCCCTTCCATTAACCTTTTAGTTCATCTGCTTCTTGTGTCTGTCATCAGCTGTAGGAGATGCTGATTATGTTAGGAGCCTCTGGAAAAGGGGATGAGACAGAGAAGCACCAAAAGATAAGGAGACCAACAAGAAAAAGATTAAAAACCTCTCAGCACTAAGTAGTTAGGGCAGAGTACTGTTGCAAACCTCTGCAATTGTTGGCTTTGGATGGGGGAGGATGAATCAGTTTAGATAACTCAGGAATGGGCTTGAACCTTTGCCCAGACTTCAGAATGAACCACCAAAAAAACCTCAGAGTTTTCCCAAATTAAGACATTGAGAAAAATATTAAAAGTAAATTTCCCTTCCTTTCCCATCTCTCCATCCCTAGGGGACAGCTGGGACCACAAGGCAATTTATTAATAATAACGAATTAGATTTTCAGTACAAATTCCCTTCTGGCCATTTTGATGTGTCAGAAATACTTTACAAATGTTAAGTACAGCAATTAATCTCTTGAAAAAGGGAGGGAGAAGAGCTTTCCCAGCTGTAGATTTTAGTAATTTCATTTAGTTAAGATTTTGCTCTCATTTTCTGCATTAGGATGTGTTTTCCTGGAAAGTCGGTCATCAAATATTTATTGATTGCCTACAATTTCCCAAGCATTGTGCCTGGTGCTAGGGATGCAGAGTGAACCCTGTAAACCATGGTGCTACTCTCCTGGAGCTTCTAGAGAAGTTCACCAACTAATTTAATGTGTGAATTCCATTTGCTCAAACATCTAGTCACTGAATGTAATGCAGAACTTTATTTTCCTCCTTTCATATTTTGTGTTTTATTAGGCAGGACGGGCAATAGGGGAATTATAAAATCTGAATAGTTTTTTTTTCTTGGCATTTAACTTACATATGGTCCAATTCTTCTTTAACCTCAGCATCAGGAAGCATGGTTACCACCACTATTTCAGTGATTAGAATTCGTGTAAGTTAATGAGATGACTCTTTCAACTTTTCACTCTACTTTGAGTGGGCAAATCAGCATATTGAATGTATCCATCTTGACCTGTCTTTGTAGAGCTAAAATAGCTTTGAATGATATCTGGAGGAGCTTGAAACATGTCCAGATCCCAGATGATGGCTTTTGGCAATCGGCACTTAAACACCTCTCATTTTCTATCCAAATGTGGGATGCAGACAATTCTCTTTTGTTCGGATTAAATCCAACTACTCATATTTTCCCGGACTCTCCTCAGATACTATTCCTATCACCACCTACTTCTTCTCATTGAAAAGGGGAAATGTCTCTATAAACTGCTACCAAATGTGAGGTAGCTTGCATTCCTAGCTTGAGAAGCTATTTTCTGTTATGTTATTTGTATTCTTCGGAAATTATGCCTTGTGGCATAATTAGAGGGATTTTTAGTGGTGACTAAATTAGTCCCTGACTCTGTGAAGGTTTATGTGTAGGTCATTCTAGAAAGTTGGTCTTGTTTTTCTAAGAAACTTCTACAAGCTTCTAAAACTCTATCATAATTAATATGATGTGTTCCTTGTTTAGATCTTACCTGTAATGCTTGAAACAGTGGCCAGAACTCTGAAAGATAAAGCTACTATTTGATTTGATTCAATTTATTGAGTGTGATTTATTATCTTTATGATCAACTCAATTACCTAATTTGGAGAGCACCTGCTATGCTTTGTTCACTGTGGTAGAGCTCCAGGATAGAGAGATGATCTTAGCTGAGAGTCTAGTGGAAAAAAATGTAAACAAATACATAATAATAAAACATAAATGCAACAATATAAATATTTACCCTTCATAGTAGTGGGACAGAAAGAAGGGTAACTAATTCGATTCAGGGAGAAAAGTAAATCAAAGATGATCTCAGAAGAGAGAAATTTCAAGGAGGTATGTCAAATTTGCTATTGCTGCAAAATAAATTGCCCCAGACTCAATGGCTTAAAGCAATACCCATGTATTATCTTACAGTTCTATATTTCAGAAATCCAGGCATGGCTTAGCTAGAGCCTCTGTTCAGGGCTTCACAAGGCTATAGTCAAGGTGTTGGCCAGGGCAGCACTCTCATGTGAGGCTTTGTTGTCAGAATTTAGTTCCTTGTGAATATGGGATTGAGACCTTTAGCCACATAATTCTTGCCAAATGGCCCTCTCCTAAACATGGCAGTTTGCTTCTTTAAGACCAGGGTTGAAACATTTGCTGCTGCTGCTTCCATCTCTGACTTTTCAACCTCAGGGCTCACCTGATTAGGTCATGCCAGCCCTGGAAAATCTTCATTTCCACTAACTTAAAACCAGCTGAGTAGAGACTTTAATTACATCTGTAAAACCCCCCATTATGTCATATGAAAGAATCTAATCACAGAAGTAGTATCCTCTCACGGTCACACATCTCACCAGCACTCAGTGGGAGGGGATTGTACAAGGGTGTGACTCTTTGGGGTCATTTTGGAATTCTGTCTACCGCAAGTAGGTTTTGATAGCTAAATAGGATTTTTCCAACTGGACAATGGGTGAAAACACATAATTGGCTGATACAGCAGAGGTATATGAACACCATGATTTCTTCCTTATATTGATTGCTGCAAGAGCCTCCTGTGTTTAATTCATCAGTTTCTGATTTCTCTCCCTCCTCTTCTGAAGGTCCCCCTTCCCTGTAATCCTTATCATTACTCCATTTGGTCCTCTACTCTCTGAGCAGAACTATTTTTCCTAGTCGTGGATCTACACAAACTCTTTCATGATCCCATCTGACCTCAAAATCAAACTCCAAATTCCCAAGCATGACATTCACCATCTGGCTTTTCTTACCTTGAGTTCAGTTTTATCCCTGTGGTGGTTAATTTTATGTGTCATTTTGGCTTAGCACACTTGGTAAAACATTCTGGTCGTCTCTGTGAGGAATGCTTTGGAAAGAGATTTACATTTAAATTGGCAGACTAAAGCAGATTACCCTCCATTATGTGAGTGGGCCCCATTCAATCAGTTAAAGGCCTCACTAGAACAAAAGATTGACCTCCCCCAAGCATGAGGGAATCCTACCAAAAGATGGCCTTCAGACTTCACTGATTCTTCTCTCGGCTCCAGCTGCCAGCCTGCCTTGCAGATTTTTAGACTTTCCAGCCACTATAATCATATTGGCCAGTTCCTTAGAATATGTTTTTAATACACATCCTATTGGTTCTGTTTTTCTGAAGAATTTCTTCCTCCTTATTCATCAGCAATCTGAACTTTAAAACATCTTGCTCTCTCTGGCCTCACTAACTTTGTGTCCACTTCTTTCTCATCTGGAGTTTATTTCCTAACTCTTTCCTCCCTTTGTCTTCATCTAGTTACCTGGTACTCACCACTCAAGACTCAGCTTAGGTGTCACAATGTGGAAAACTTTTCTGACTACCCCATCCAACAATCTTGTACAGAGAAATTATTTATTACACTATACGGTAGCCCTCTGTTTACTATAAACTGTAACAGTAAACTCCTTATAGACAATACCAAGCAATACTAGTCTTCATTTCCCTGACTATATTAGATATTTTATAAATGTGAGATATTTAATAAATATTTAATAAATGGGTGAATAGATAGATGGCAGATTTTCATTGTGGCTACAAGTATTTCAGAAAGACTGAGTGCCAAGTATAAGAAGAAGCATCAGAGAATAAATCTGGAAAAGGACTCAAGCACTGGTTGAGGAAGGGAGACATGTTCCTTGCTAGAAATATGGACATGCAATTATTGCCAGAAAGATGTAAATGATGACATGGCATTCAGAAAGATTTCTCTGGCTGCAGAGTACATGATCCATGGAGGTGACGGGCACATTAAAATAAGAGATTATTAGAATAGCCAGGCACAATAGCATGCACCTATAGTTCCAACTACTTAGGTGGCAGAGGCAGGAGAATTGCTTGGGCCCAAGAGTTCAAGATCAGCCTGGGCAGCAGAGCAAGACTCAGTCTTTAAAAAATGTAATAATAAATAAATACGTTCTTGGAATAGTCCCAAAGAAAAATAAGAGGGTATGGAATCAAAAGTAGCCTTAAGAATAAAGAGGCCACATGTGGAAAGATTGAGGAGGTATAAGAGAAAGATCTTTGTACTATACTGGGTGATACAGGAAAGGGAGAGAAGAAAAATCAGGGATAACTTCTAGGTTTTTTACTTGAAAACAGGATGTACCTTAGTGCCCCTAACTAAGATAGAACAAAGGAGGAAAAGTATATATGAAAAGAAAAATAATGAGTTTCGATTGCTAATGTCATCTGAGGTAAACATCCTCAGATGTTACAGTGGATGTGCAAATTGGACTTAGCATCCATTTCCAGCCCCCCTCTTTTTGGTCAGTTTTCCTGTACTTAACAAGATGTACAACTAGAAGTAACATGTATACCCTCTTGTATCTGGGATGTTAGCTGTAGACTAGGCTCCCCCAAAAATTTGCAGTGACATAAAATTTGCCATGTACAAGTAAGGCCAACACCATCTGCTTGCTGCTTTGGTTGATTTCTTTGAGTGAGAAAGATCATGGAATTGTGGGTATAATCTGCAGCAGGGTTTCAGTGTCCAGATCCTAGTTTCATGCCTTTCAAGAGGCCATTTACGTAGTAGTTAATGGTCACTGTTCCAGTGTTCAGTCACCAGTTTCATGGCTACCAAGAACAAGTTGTGGAAGTGATAGCCACAATTTCCTGATGCCTACCTCACAGTTAGCATTGTTAGGTAAACAAATTCAGTAGTTCCAGAGGTGACTTCTTGATTCTCCACTTTTCAATTATCATAAAAACAATAACTTTCCTGGGGAGAATTCTTCTGTGTTCTAGAAGTCATTCCTGGAGGCTCACCTTCTCCCCTGTGTTCTAGAAGTCATTCCTGGAGGCTCACCTTCTCCCCTGTGTCCTAGAAGTCATTCCTGGAGGCTCACCTTCTCCCCTGTGTCCTAGAAGTCATTCCTGGAGGCTCACCTTCTCCCCTGTGTTCTAGAAGTCATTCCTGGAGGCTCACCTTCTCCCCTGTGTTCTAGAAGTCATTCCTGGATGCTCACCTTCTCCCCTGTGTCCTAGAAGTCATTCCTGGAGGAGCCTATTTTATAATCATTATAAAAATTTTGCAGACCGAATCCCCTATATCCAATTATTTCTGCTTAAAACACCTAAGCCTGATTCTTTGTTTGCTAGTTTGTTTTCTCTTCTGAACCCACATTGATATAAATATATATGTTTAGAGATCAACAGAGAAAAAGATGTCAGGCTTGTTTGGATGATCCTTCAGATGGCGCTTCTACTCAAAAAGTGTCCATTCAATTAGTCTCAAGTAGCAGTCAGCTGATTATATTGAGGCCAACCAGAATAATAACAATGTCAGCAAAGGGAATCTTGAGGTTATACTGCATTCTTGAATTTCTGTAGTGTGGGAAGGGGGCATATTAACATACTGCAACAGTATCATCATGCTAATAATTTACCAAAAACTTAACTGCAAGGAAAGCTCAAGTCTGTTATTAATTTGACAAGACATTTAATCTCTTCCTGTAACAGTTATAAATTTTTAAAATTTGATTGCATCAACCAACAAGCTGTAGCTCAGCGTTTGAGATAAGCAGAGCTGCATTATCTCATTATTAAGGGGGGTCTGTATGAGAAGGAAAAGTGATCAGAAAGTCTCAGTTTCTTCACTTGTAAAATGAACAGGTTGCAGATGATTCTCAAAATTGCTACTGAATCTGACATTCTATGATGGTAGGGAATCTTCAACTTGATGGTCAATTCTGATGCAACACAGATATTATAGACTAAGTTGTTGTTTTGTTTTTTCCTTTTTTTTTTTTAAATAAAGAAGTTAGGTTTGTACCAGCAGAATTTGTTGCTGTGTTCATAGGTCTTTCTCTCTTTTCTTTTTTTTAACTTTCCCTGGCATACCTCAGTCAATGTGCTTGTTTTCTGTGCTCAGCATTTGTTTAGTGGGAAGTGCCAGGGAAAAAGATAGGCAGAACAATTAAGATAAAACCTTAACCTTGTAGAATTTGCGACTAACCTTAATTTAATCAGTTTGGGAATTTACAAAAGATGGAAGAAGCTGTTGACTTCATATAACTCCTGCTTTCTGTCCTGCAAAACTCCTGGAGGCAAAGAAATAATAAGAGCCTAGATATCAGCTTGGAAAGTAAATACAAAGAAAACAATAAAATCAATAAAATAAATCAGTAAAATTTGTAATAACTTATAAAATGTCCTGTCACAGTAGCAGGTGATAGAGCATGCACGAAAACTCCTGTCTTCTGATTTTAAGTCCAGTGGTCTTTTTACTGCATGACTCTTTTACAGTAAAACATTTTTTCTTAGGTAATACAAAAGTAAACTTCACTCTCTGGTCTGAATTTCTAATCAGTGGAGTCCAAGACAGAGATGTTTTACTCTTGGGGGAAAATTATCCTGGAAAGAGCCAGATTCTGTCTAAAGTACCATCAAAAATGTCATATGTCTTGATGTAGGATTTGGAAAATGGATTTCCCTTAACTCCGCCTCACTAAATATGTTCGTGTTAACTCACTGCTTCTGCCTGCTGACAGCTGAGGCTCCTATTGCCAAGATCTCTGCAAATGGCCTGGATCTTTGGCTCAAGGATCAGTTCAAACAAGAGAACCCCAGGCTATTTTCAAAGACAAATATGATGGGATATCTTTGATTCACTTTGGGCTCTTTGGGTTCAGCCTAAGGGTAAGGGGATTGTTTAGCTCCCACATTGAATAATCAAGTGGCTGCAGCTCAGTTGTCAAGGCGTCCTTGTTTGAGTAGCCCAGGCTTAGTAAGTGGCCTTTGGTCTCATTGGTTACACACAGAGCTGGGTCTGGGAAAGGGGGGTCTGTATGAGAAGGAAAAGTGACAGGCTGCACATAATTCCCTCTGGGAAAGGAAACAGAGCTCCAGATACTGGAGAAGTTCTCTGTTTCATAGAACTTACTGATACTTTCAACTGGGGGTAAACAGATGCAGACTTTAAATTTATCTTATGAAGGTAAGCAAAATCATGTTGCCAGTCAACATGATTTTGAAATTGTACAAAGTGAGAAATAAGTACAATTTCAATATATAAATAAATAGCCACATGATTAGCATCCTTTCCTAGGTGCTATGCTAAAAATCAGTCAGAGATTGCCCATGTAGGTGTCATGGGAAAGCGCTACAGGCATCATTGGATTGTGTTATCAATATTAACCGTAGTTTACTATAAACAATAGGAACACTTGTCCCCTTTTTTTTCTTTCCTGTTCTTTGCTCAGTGGTTGGGAGGCCTATCATAAACTGACCTTAGGCAATAATTCTTTGAAGAACTGAATAGCGTAAAGCCTGCTCTGCTTCCATGTATGATTGCCAAAACAGTGTTAGCTCTACTACTGTGTAAGTACCTGTCGTCTGGATATCCAATAGACACTTCAGGTTACCAGAAATAAATTCAAGGTCTTCTCTCTGAAAACCCGTGCTTCTCCCTCCATTTTAAAAAAATTAAATTTACCTTTGTTTTTGTCACTTTTTCCCCACTCAGACTCTTCCCACCCACCACCCAGCCAACTACAATGCACGATCCTGAGCCCTTCTAACCTGGTATCTTCTCTTCATTGCCCTACATTTATTCTAGCTCAGGTGCTCACCATTTCTCACCATAATTTTTCAGCCAGCTTTTAACAAGTTTGCCCCCTTCTAGACCATTCTAATTGCTATCGGAGAGTTTTAAAAATCTATCAATCAGTTCTTTCCTTGAAATCCATCAATGACTTGTCATTAGCATCTCAGTAATAAAGTCCTAACTTACCAGCTTGGCATTGGTACATTCCTACCTCCCTATGTAACTTTATTTAACACCATTCTTTGCCTCAAACACATATTCAATACAGCCATACAGGTATTCTTTCTCTCTCTCTCTTGCTGTCATTTCTTTATTCTTTGAGATAGTCATCTTATCATCTCTTGGGAGACTCTTTCATGATCCACCAAAGCTACATTAGAAAACCTATGTTTTCCCTAAGCATTCTGTTCACTGCTATCATAGTGTTTCTTAAAGACTATTGGCAATCTGTATTTTTACCATGCACTATCACAAGACTGTAAGCCACCTGTAGACAGAGGGAGGATCTTACGTGCGTAAATACCTCCAAACCAAAAAATGGGACTAGTGTGAGGTATGTATGCACCTTAGACCAGCAGACTTGTTTAAAGTCTACCAGACTTTAAACAAGCAGACAGGCATGCAACAGGCATGCAGATGACAATATTGCCCATTTTTTGATGACAGATAATTCGTATAACTTTTAACAATTTCATTTGACTTTTGAGAAGAATGTAATTGATCTAATACATTGGTTTTCAAACTGGTGTCTGTGGATCCCTTAGAGTTCCTGAGACCTTTTCAGGGACCCTGCAAGCTCAGATTATTATTTTTTTTTTTCATGACAATACAAAGACAGAAATTCCCAAAAGTTCTCAGTTCATAGCACGCTTAGTGTCTCAATACTTTTTCCTCACAGCATTTCTAGGCTAAAGGAAATACTTAGCAGTCTGTTTATTATGTACTTAGGTCAAAAGAACTCAGGTATTTATATCCTAAAATCTTAATAGCCATTTGAAAAAATAATACAAGTAAATTGTGCATGTTTACTTTATTCTTAAATAACCACAATTATTTAATAGGATGTGTATACCTGTGGGTACAACTTCTCAAGCCTTGGAGTCAGATGGAATACTAAAACTCTCATTCACTATTCCACATTGCTTTTTATCATAGAAAGCACTGAAAAGCAAGCTTCCAAAGATATTTTATCATATAAAATATAGTGGAATCTACCTTAAAACGACCTTGAACTAGTACTTTGCAAAATGTGCAGCAGATGTTGAGTATTGCTGAGTTTTCCTGGAAATTTTAAAATATGGTGAGGTACCCTGTAAGTTTATTGTGGTACTCCAGAGAACTTAGGTGCACAGTTGGGAACCACAGTATTAAGATGTTATTTGCCTTCTTCACTGGGTTCAAATTTGCTCTGGTTGTGCAAAATCAAGGGTAGGTAAACATCTGGCACCTTAACACAAATCAAGCAGTGGCAGAAAATTATACTTAGTAGTTCTATTCTTTACTGCCATGGATTACAGTTTTTAGAAAATCCAATTTATTTCACAGCATCCTTGATGAAGCAGTAAAAATTATTAATTATATTAAATCCAACTCTTGTACACATTTCTTTAGTATTCTGTGTGACAAAATGGGAAGTGTGCAGAAGCATTTCTGTTGCACACTGAAATGCAATGTGAGTCTTCAGGGTTAGTACATGTGCTATTCTATTGTTTGAGTGGAACTAGTCACTTTTTCAAAGGACATCATCTTTATGTACAAGAACAACTCACAAGTTATCATTATTCATGTTTTAGCATTTGGAAGACATCTTCTTGAAATTAAAGTGAACCAGTCACTTCAAGGAGAACAATTGACGGTATTTGTCGTCTGATAAAATTTGAGCACCAGCAAAAATTAGATTTTGGAAAACCTTTATTCACCACTCTAAATTTGACAGTCACCCATTACTTAAAGACTATTTTGAGATTGGTGGTAAAATTAACAAGTATGATTATTTTGATGTTGTATTATCATTTGTGTCAACACTTGGAAATTCTGCATAATTCAGTGAACCAATAGTTTCCAAAGGCCATATTACATGATCATGCATAAGTAAAACATCCATTCGAAGTCTTACAAGATAGAGGGAACAAAGAATAGATGGAACAAATAGAAACAAATAAAAAGATGATAGATTTAAACCTAATCTTACCAATAATATCAAATATAAATGGTCTAAAAACCTCAATTAAAAGAAAGAGATTGCCTTCTTCCAAGCTTGTCCTGGTATTATCTAATTTTTGTCCATTGATGAGTATAAACAGATTACTGATTTAGTTTGTATTTTCTAATTAGCAGTAAGATTGAGATGCCTTCCAAATACATGTTAGATGCTGTCTTAGATTCTCAAGAAAGAGATTCTGACACAGAAAATCACATGGATAACTTTTATTGGGGAGTGCTTTTGGTAAACAAACCTATAAGAAAATATAAGACAGGACTTAGCATAAGAAACAGCTGACCTTCAATACACTGCCAATTGATGCCTCAGGTGATTCTATGGGGAGTTATGAAGCTGAGCTAACAGTTCACTGTTTTCCTCACTAAATGAAAGTGGGTCAGGACTTGGAATTTCCAAGTTACTGATCACTGGCCACCCGAGGAGGGCATAATCTTGGGCAGGGAAATTTCCTAAAGCTGAGGGCAATTTCCAACAAGAAGATCAGCTGTGAGCCATCAGTAGCTAGTATTTGCCTCAGCTAGGGGACAAATGTGTTAGCTGCATAGTTTAGGCACTGCCATCAATCTATTTCCTTCTTTCTGCACATGCATATAACACAGAAAATAAAACAATTCTATGAAGTAGAATTTCCCTTATGCTGCCCATTTCTTCCAGCTAAATATTTTCAATTCCTGTAGCTGGTTATTGTTATATTTATGTTCAGTTATCCAAAAGAGTTCTTCCTGACCTTTTTCATATGGGGAGTGCCATTAGGCCCTGCTCTACTTTGACCATTCTCTGAATAGCCCTGTCCTCTAAGAGATAAAAACCTACCCCAAACACTTAGGAAATCAATATCTTAAGGTTCACCTATAACCAATTATTTGTCTTTTGCTCTGTTTTTTTGTTTGCTTTGTTTTGGAGGGAAAATAGCCTCAGTTTTATCTTTCAATTCTTTTATTATTTTATTTATTTCTGTCATAATGTTTTTAATTTCTATGGATCCTTTTTGTTATTTATGTTGTGTTCTATTTGTATTATATCATCCTACTGTCTTATGAAAGCAATATTTCATCTCTTTAGCAATATGATAATTTATGTGAAGCCATCTTCTCCCTGAATGATCTTAGGCCCCCCCTAAATTGCTGCTTTATGTTGTTTAACCTCTATATTTAATTTTAGAAATCTTAAAATATCTGTTAGTTGTTAACTTTCTGGTATATTTTGAAATGGCCGTGAAAAAGTTGACTGAAACGTGGATAGGCTTGTTGACCCACAATGAAGTGCTATTGGTATCTTCCTCTTGGGCTAGTTTTCATTAACGAAGATTCTACTAAAAGAATATAATCTTGGCTGCCAGTTTTGAGATCTGAGTGGGGAAAAAAAAAGCTTGAAGGTCTCAACATTTTAAGTATCTATTGAATTAGTTTCCGTGTGTGTGTGTGTGTGTGTGTGTGTGTGCGTGCGTGCGTGTGCGTGTGTGTGTGTGTGTGTAAAATACCATCTCTCTACCAGCTAGTGCTGGTGTCTCTGAATCCATTTTCCCTCTTTCAGATCTTCAATCTGCACCTTTTCTTGGTTGAGGAGAGGCAGTCACTTTATGGCACAAAGGGATAGATGGTCTTGGTGAATTTACCTGTTTTTAAACACAGCCTCACCTTCAATTGACTTTCAGAGGTACCTAATGCCAGTGATTTATGTGTTTTGGGGGTTCTGTTTACTGTAGCCTTCTATCTCCATTTTTGTCCTGGTAGGTTTAGATATTAGACACAGACACACACACACACACACCCCACACACAATAATACAATCTTTACTGCTAATTTAGTGGGCCTGAGAATACATTCAACATTCATTTTAGACAGGATTCCTCCAAACTTTTGTATTGTTTTTTAATTTTAGTGCAAATCTAATATGTTTAGATAACATAATGTTTATCAAGTTGGACCTTGGAATTTGTTGGTTTCATTTGTGATTAGTACATGGCTGTTTTGTTGGTGTTTACATTTAAAAAATATTTTTCATTTGTTATGTGTAATTTTTTTCTGTCTCTTAATGAGCTTATTAATCATACTATTCAAACTTTCTATATCTTTACACATTTTCTAATCATTTAATTACAGGGTGGTTCTATTTAAATCTGCAAAGACAATCATTAAATTATCTACTTCTCACTATAATTCTATCAGTTGCTACTTTATATATATATTGATGCTACATTGTGGGGTACATATTTGGTTCCTGATTATTATGATCCCTTATTATTTTGACTTTATGTGCATATATAGTTCATACTTGTCCTTTGTTATTTTTTCAAGTTAAATTCTATTTTTTTTCTGATATTAAAATTATCTGGCTTTCTTTTGATTCATTTTTGCCTAGAGTTTCTCTTTTCCTTATTTCTGGTCTTTTCATACCTTTTTGTTTTAAGCACATGTTTTGTAATCAAAATACTGTAATCCAATATTCTATTATAATCACAAGGTACTATAATTTGGCTTTGGATTAGCTATTTTCATTGACTTACATATATTAGAATAGACACCATTATTTCTGCATTCTTATTTAGTATTTTTTATTTACCACACATTTTATATTATGTTTTCTTCTTTCTTGTCTTCCATTGGAAATACCAAATTTCTTTACCTGGTGTGAATATTTTATTAAACCTAGTTTCATTCTTCTTATGCTTACTACAAATATAGTAAAATTCTTACTTATGATTATTTTATTTCCTCATTTCTTAATTTTTTATAAATATTTTTGTCTTTCCGCTAAAGAAGACAACTACCTTAGCATAATATATCACATTCCCTCAATTCCCTTCACCTAGCATTTTCGCTTCAAATTATTGTAGCCAGCATTACATTTTACTAATTTTACTCATATTTTGTGCTTTTTCTTGTGGTATCATTCGATTTATTTCCCTTTTCCTCAGATTACTTTTTAAATAATATTTTCAAAGAGAATCTTTTTGTAGTAAACTCTGGAATTTATAGATGTTTGAGTAGCTCTTTATTTCATGCCTGTATTAAAACATTAATTAGCTATGTATAACATTATAATTTTAGAATTCTTTTTCTTAAATAATTTGAAATATAGTGTATTATTTTAATACATCAAGTGTTATAAGAAAAATCTATACATCAATAAGAGAAGTTTGATATTAATATGATCTTAGTCCTTTGTGATCTCATTTTTATTCAGAAAGCTAAAATTTTTTAAATTTTGTATTTAATGGTGTTAAGTTTCATTAGGTAATTATTGGCTTTACCTTATCCACCTTCTTTTGCCCTCTTTTCAATCTTAAATCTTTTATTCTGAGAGCTTCTTCGAATATTTCTTTTTCTGTTAGTTTTCCCTTTTCTTTGGACTGTTATATAGATGATAATAACTCATTTCAACTCTTCATAGCTCTTGAATTTTCTTTTATACTTTGCCAATCTGTACCTCTTCCCAATATATGATGGATAAATTTCTCAACCTACTATCTAAAATGCATTTTTTTTCTTAAGCCACATCTCTAATTTGCCATTTAATTTAGCTATTAAGCACTGTATTTCAATTGTGTTTTTTCTCATCCAGGATTTTCAAATAGTTCTTTAAAAAAAAAACTTTTTGCCTTTATTTCAAATTCCTATTTGTTTTCATATCTTTTTGAAAATATTTACTGTGTTTGGTTTAAATTGGTTTTCTGTCTAGTACTATTATTCTGTTCCTCTAGTATAGATTATTCAAAGTATTACCTTCCTTTTATAGCAGGTAACTTATAAAATTTCTTGTTATTCATTGTAACCTCATATTTGTCTGGAGGCATTATTACATCAATAGGGTATACAATGAGAGAAGCTAAATTCCAGGTCTTAACTTTTGACATCCCTGCAGTGGCTTGGGTGGGCATGGTGGCTCACCCTTGTAATCCCAGCACGGTGAAAGGCAGAGGCGGGTGGATTACTTGAGGTCAGGAATTCGAGACTAGCCTATCCAACATGGAGAAACCCTACCTCTACTAAAAATACAAAATTAGCAGGGCGTGGTGGCAGGGACCTGTAATCCCAGCTACTCTGGAGGCTGAGACAGGAGAATCGCTTGAATCCGGGAGTCAGAGGTTGCAGTGAGCCGAGATCATGCCACTGGACTCCAGCCTGGGCAATAGAGTGAGACTCTGTATCAAAAAGAAAAAAGAAAAAAAAAAGTATATCTATATATATAAATGTGCCTTAGAATGGAGAATACTGGTATTTAATCTAGGCCCATTTACCACACTCCCAACCAGTTAATCCTGCCCCTCAGTAAAACTTCCTTTTCCATCATCCTTAGCCTGCTCTTATCTCAGAGTTATCTTCCTCAATTGTAATAACTGAGTTCATGCAACAAGGGAAGAGGAAGAAAGAAACCTTCTCATTTGCAGTTCTTTGCTTCCCACTTCATGCACCTCTAGACGCACTGGAGTGCCACCTTTCAGCCTAGCAGACGTGGTAAGAAGCTGCTCAATTTTTGCTTTGCAGAAATGATGAAATGAGCAGCAGTCCAGCCAGGGCAATGTTGTGGTGAGAGAAGAGCAGATAGATAGAAAGGCTTTTCCCCAACCCAACTCCTATTGTACACAGCCCTCATCTTCTCTGAACTGCTGCTCCCAGCTACATCATATTTCATTCATCTTTTCTTTCCAGGGTTTTCTCAGATTTGCAGCATTATTTTCTCAGATTGGTCAATCTCACCCCCTTCTTACACGTGTGGCAGATTCAGAGTTGAATTTGGGAGATGAAGAAAAGAGTCTATGTTATTTTGACATCTTGGCAAAAAGGGGAAGCCTCAATAATACTTAAATAAGAATATCTTGGAAATAGCAGAGATCAGAGCTCCTAATTGTAATCATGAGAATTCAGAGTATCAAGTCTTTGTTCAAGGAAAAGGAATCCTTTTATTTGTGATTTAAATGCCTTAGAAATTAAGTGGCAAATTTTAGTTGAATGAATGGCTGAATGAATGTACTGTGTGTTTGTTCTTTTGCACTGGAATATGCATATGTGGTGGAGAGGGTGGTGTAAATGCGCATGCTCCTCTGCTTTCATGTGTTTAGGGATATATGACTGGTCAATTCCATGTGTGACTACAAGAGATGTTGAGAAAATCACCCTAAGCCTTGCTTTGAAAATATTCAACTACAGTAAGAAGTCATCTAACATTCTAATTTTTCATGAACATAAAAGAGCAAAAAGAAAAATTACATTATCTTGTAATATAGAGAATGTTATACAGAGAAATTACATTCCACTCATTTAATGATCATGTATTAAGTCACATGCTAGCACTATACCAGACAATAGGATCACAAACATAAGTAAGATATAGTGAATTCATAATCTAATATGAATCTATAATTTAAATAATATCATCTATACAATAATACAGATACACACAGAAGATGATGGGAGCAAACTCAGAGTCTGCAATTCCAACTACTGGAGTCAAAGAGTAGCTGAAAAGATCTCTGGGAAGAGCCATGGAATCAGGTAAAACTCAGGGTATGTGGGGATGATGAGTCACATGATGTGGCCAGAGTGCAGTGGCACAGAGCCCAGGAAGATGAAGGACAGGAACTTCTTAGAAAGTTGGAGACACAGATGGAGTCATAGGATAAACAAAGTTAGATGCCATCACAAGGAATTTATATAAAACCCATAACCTAAGTTATAGAAAGTCTTAAAATCTTTGCAAAATAACTTTTTTTCAGATGACCTAAATATACTGGATTATTTTTGTGTTGCCATGAGGTCTATCTCTTTGAAAGCCTGTGAAAACTACTGAAGCTTCTGCCTTATTCAAATAATCAACATCCTTAAGAAGTTAACATAATGGGGTGATATAAGCATACACTTTGCAGTCAGATGTAGAATCTTGGCCGATTCGTCTATTCAACAAGCTATGTGACCTTGGGCATATGGCTTAAACCCTCTGAGTATCAGTTATGAAATGGTATCTTAGTTCGTGTGACCATTAGGTGGTTTAAATGAGGTAGCCCAGTAGATGTATAATAAATGTAACATTTTGAAGAGAGGACCATTTAGTATATGGCTTACGTTATAAAATAATAGTTTAAAATCAAAAGGTTGATTCTCTAGTGATCAAAATTACTTCTTTATTATCATAGGGAGGTAACTTATATCACATATTTTTAGAAATGAGTTTGACACATCGCAGATGTTCAGTAAACCCTTGCAGAATTAATGAATATATTTTTATAAATACCAAGTTGTTCTGGACTAGAAGGTCAGTATGATGCTGCCAAGTTAAATAATATAACTTATACAATTATTTTTAAAGTATTTTCAAGACAGTTGTACTTCATTTTAACCCCTACTACACACACACACATATATATGTATGTATGTATGTATATGTGTATATATATATATATATATATATATATATATATATATATATATTTGCCAGAGGATATAATGCATTACTTTTTTGTGTAACTGAGGCTGAAAGAGCTCAAATTTAAATCAAAGGCCTTTTTGTGGAAACTTATTAGAATTCTTTTTGTGGTTAAGTGATCTAGCAATGAAAGCTGTGTTTTCCTGGTTTCCTAAATCTCTGGGAGAGGAGTTATTCTGCGTGCAAAATGCATTCAGCTGTCAGAGCAATGGGCTCTGGAACAGACCAACAATTTTACAGTTGAAGACCAGATGTGATTGAAAGTGTCGACAAAAAGCAGAGTCACAGGGTCAAGTGCTAATTTTTCAGATCAATTTTTAAACCATCTCTGCTGATTAGGGCAACAGCAGTATCCATGTACATTGTGGGAGAACAGAAGCTAACATAATTCATCTCAGCTTAGAAAATTTGTGAGGTATTCTTGATTCATCCTTTTTTTCCCTGCACATTTGAAAACATTTTGGAGGGGAACTGTGGGAATCATCTTCCCCAGAACACTGGCAGATCTTTTTTAATTCCATTAATGGAAGCTTGGTGCCAGTTCAAAATGCTTTGTTAAATATTATCCTCACTGGTGCCCCTGTTTCCAGCATTCCATTGGCACAGAGTTTAGAACCCAGATCTCTGCAAACGTGTTAAAAGGTAGGAGTCATTTTTTTTCTTTCATCTGGCGGTTATCTGGGAAGTTCTGAACTCATAATAGTTGCTGAATGGTGCTGTCCTGCGTGAAAGAATACAGAGAGGGAAGTTCCAGCTGGTTTTTTTTTTTTTTTTTTTTCAGTGTCACAGGAAAGAGCTGTGGTTCTGGATAATTTCCCATGCTCATTCTTTTCAAAATGAAGAATCCTGAAATTCAACTATAGTATAAAATTACTCAAATTCCAGTTTTCTTTCCAGAAAATGGACAAAGCAGGATATATTTTTCATTGATAAGTAGGCAAAAACAATTGTTTCTTCCCAATCTTGAATTTACATTAGTGTCTATGTACCATCCAATAATCTCACATGACTTTCACCTCAATTGTGTGCACCTGGACAGGACAATACAAAAAGCTGGATTCACTAGCCCTGGGAAAGCTGGATGAGACCTGAATGATTCTCAGGAGGAAAAATCAAGCACACTAAAGGTGAAGTCCTTCTGTTTCTTTTATGAAAGAAAGTTTCACAGGGGAAAAATTTATATCTAGGCCATTCTTCCATTTAAGGCTACCACCAGCTTTATTCATTTGGATGAAGATGCAAAGTAATTGTTAAAACTGAAATTTTAGGCCGGATATGGTGGCTCATGCCTGTAATCCCAGCACTTTGAGAGGCTAAGGCAGGCGGATCACAAGGTCAGGAGTTCGATAGCAACCCAACCAACATGGTGAAACCCCATCTCTATTAAAAATAGAAAAAAAAAAAAAAAAAAAAGGAGCCGGGCATGGTGGCATGCCTGTAATCCCAGCTACTTGAGAGGATGAGACAGGAGAATTGCTTGAACCCAGGAGGCAGAGGTTGTGGTGAGCCAAGATTGTGCCATTGCACTCCAGCCCAGGCAACAAGAGCGAGACTCCATCTCAAAAAAAAAAAAAAAAAAAAAAACTGATATTTTAGAACATTACACCTATTCTTTAGCATTTGTCTAACCAATTTGCTGAGGATATAGTCTCATGTGTTCTCCTCCTTTATGAACAAATGTGAATGCATAATGAACGTGAATAGCAGTTCTAGTCTTACATTGGATTCCTTGTATCAATGCCACTGGCCATGAAAAGCCTGAGCTATTGAATGTGCAGTGTTAATATGCAAGGTAAGGGAGACCCACACTTCACTTGACATTAAGCCTCCAACCTTATTTGGGAAAATATTCCTTACCTGATAGCATGGCGTACCACCCTTTCAAGTAACATAAACAATATTTAGAAAGGTGATTTAATGCAGAGAACACAGTATCAACAAACATGGGATCTGGATTATGCAAAACAAAACTGAGAATTCATCAATATTCCTTTCTTACATTTTAATCAAACAATTACATATATTTAGGTATAATATGAGATGGTAAGTATAATGATCTTAGGATGAATGGGGATCAATGGTGAGTGCAGGGTCAGCACCCCAGCCTGAGGATGTTGGGACTACTTAACATAGAAGACTCATATAAGCTAGCTCTTACATGCTGAATAACAGTTTTTCCAGCAGAGAAGGAAAGGAAAGTGTGGTGGACAGAAAGATGACCCCAATGACCTTGACTTTGTATAATTCCCTTCCATTAAGAGTGCATGACATCTGTGGATATAATGAGATATTACTCCTGTGACTGCATTGTATCTATGGCAAAAGAAATTTTGCAGATGTAATTAAGGTCTCTAATCAGTTGAGTTAATGAAAAGGAGGATATTTGGGTGGGCCTTATCTAATCAGTTGAACATTTAAAAGGTCTGAGTCCTTCCTGTAATCACAGAGGTTGAAAGCGTGAGATGGTCTATGGTGGGGACCCTGTGACAAGGACCTGAAAGTAGCATCTGAGAGCTGAGTGCAGACCCCAGACAACATCTAGCAATATCATGGGAACCTGTGTTCTATAGCTACAACAAGGATGTTAATTCTGCTGAGCATCTGAAACTACTTGGAAGCAGATCTTTCCCTAGTCAAGTCTCCAGCTGACTGACATCTTGACTTCAGCCTTCTGGAATACCAATCAGGGAACCCAGCTCTGCCTAGCCTCAACTTCTAACCTACATATGATAATAAATGGATGCTGTTTTAGCCACTTAGCTATTGAGTGGGTTTTTAAAGACTCTATAGCAATAGAAAACTAAAACAGAAGAGAATCCTACAGAGAAGTAATAGCATGGGCTACCTTGTAGGCGAGAAGGTACACCAGGAATGTGGTAGGATGGCCAATGTCCTTTGCGGCCAGTCAGACATGTCATGTTGAGGAGTGACAGGAGATGGGTGAAAAGTCAAGTTAGAGCTACTTTGTGAAAGGCCTTTTAAGAAGGAGCATGATCAGATTTTAAGCACAGAAGTCCAATAATTAGACCTGCATTTAGAAAAATAAGTGGTAGAAAAGTAATGGAATTGGAGGAAGATAACGTGGAATACAGGGAGACCAATAAGAAAGCTATGGTAATAATCAAGGCAAGAAGTGCTGAAGGCTTAAGGTAAGGCTGAGCTATAAAAATGAGAAAGAAAGGGTGCTTCAAGGGACATTTTAGTGACCAACGTTTTTGTTCTCAACATTATTTTAAATTTCTCTGAAAAACAGTAGAGCTGTGGATCTTCTAGCTGGCGACAAAACCTCAAAAAATCATCTGCTGATATATTTCAAATATAAATAGTTCATCATAAGCTAAGAAAACATCGAGTTGCTCAGGTGAAAATAAGTAGGTATAAGCAAAAGTACATAAGTAGGCATAAGCAAAATATACATAATTATATATATATATATATATTTTTTTTTTTTTTTTGAGACAAAGTCTCGCTCTATTGTGCAGGCTGGAGTGCAGTGGTACAATCCTGGCTCACTGCAACCTCTGCCTCCTGGGTTCAAGCAATTCTCCTGCCTCAGCCTCCCGAGTAGCTGGGACTACAAATGTGCACCACCACATCTGGCTAATTTCTTTGTATTTTTAGTAGAGATAAGGTTTTGCCATGTTGGCCAGGCTGGTCTCGAATTCCTGACCTCAAGTGATCTGCCCGCCTTGGCCTCCCAAGTGCTAGGATTATAGGCGTGAGCCACCACACCTAGCCAAGCCATGTTTTTGCTTAATTCTTTTTTATTGTATATAAGTTCTATGATCATAGCATAGTGATTTGGTTGATCCAGGGCACTATTTTAAGATAAATAGTAAACTATACATCAAATTGAGATACATCTTTTATCTTGTCTAGCCTCCTGCTTTTAGAGAGGCAAAATATTATTATTCACATGAAGTAATTTAGGTTAAGAAGGCCAACTAACCTGTCACCAGGCCATCACCACACTCGAGAAGGTGACTAGAGGCTCATTTTGCAGACTCCTGCTTTTTTCCATTACACCATCAACAGCAGACCAGGCAAGTGATTGCACTGAAGAATCTGGGAGACACATTAGCCACAAGAACAGGGTCACAGGAGAAATGATACGGACAGGAATTTCCAAGATGAGTCTGGGAATAATGCAAGAAATAACAAGCATTTTCATTTTTAACTCTCTGCTATATTTTTAAATTGAGTGTATAGAGTCTACTGTATATTTTTATCAAACAAGAAAACACTCATTTTTAGCATAGAATCATTAGCCAGCTTTTGTTAAATTCTAACAGCTTTACAAAACAGACTCAGATTCAAGTTTAAAGAACTATGTTCAGTTTTTCTTTTTTTCTAATTAACTCAGAGTTGAGATTTAATTGTGCCCAGGGCCTTAACAACACTGCTGTGCTTATTGGCATAATCTCTAGAATCCAGATTTTGCATATACACACCATGGTAACTGTTACTGTTATGTCTTCCTGCAGCATTTTCCTTTCTTGTAGCTAATCTTTTAAAAAGCCAAACCTCATTATTTTAGGTCCTTACCTAGATGAAACATTTGCTTTTGCACTTAAATGCTGTCAGAAACTCTGATTGGAACACAGCAGGGTAACCCACGTTACGGGGCTCCTTCCAGGCTTCCTTTGAAGTCACTAGGAACAAGGTGCAAAGAAGGGACACTCTCTATGTGGAAGGGAGTGATAAGGATCAACATCCTATACTAGGGTGAAAATATGTTCACTTCTGAAGATAATATCTCTTTGCATTTACATTCAATGTTTGTAAGGATCCTGGAGAAATAGTACAGGAGCTGTGCCTCGGTTCCTGGATGAATTGAGCATTTGTTGCCCTGGAAAAAGAATCCATCCTGTGGGGATGTCAATGGCAGCTGAATGAAGACCAGAAAGGATGAAGAATTGCAGATCGAGCCCTGGCCCCAGTTGGATGGCATTTCAACCAAGCGTGGTATAATTTTTCCTTTTTGTTTAATGGCCTTGTGCTTTTCTTCCCTGTTAGGATGTGGGGTAGAGCACGTTCAACCCAGGCCTGCGCTCTTGGGATGCCTAAGAAGGGCACAGTAGGCTCCCTACTCTCGATGTGTGGCATTTTCCTGGGGCTCCGCAAGGGCCAGTTGGTGGTGTT
The DNA here is from genome assembly GCF_009761245.1 of Sapajus apella. Classification (NCBI taxonomy): domain Eukaryota; kingdom Metazoa; phylum Chordata; class Mammalia; order Primates; family Cebidae; genus Sapajus; species Sapajus apella. The sequence goes on along the minus strand of NW_022436962.1, from coordinate 21,433,306 downwards.
TGCAGGTTTTCCAGGTGTTGCTAAGTTCAGTTTCTCACAGAAACTCTCTAGAAACTTTAGAAAGGTTTCTTTTTGGTGGATCATGCTATTCCTGGGGATGACTACAGGATTTAGGAGTCAACATTTTGGACCAGGCTCCAATATGAAGCAACACAATCAGCTATAATCTGGCCTAACCCTAACAGAATATTACATCACCATTAACTTGGGAATTTCATGTTTACATGTTTAGGTGTAATCATATTTAACCCCATCAATCTGGCCACACATGGGAAAAGCTCCCATTCACTTTCCTGCAAGCACAGTCTGCAAAAGGAGCTGTACTCAATGTCCGAGTTGCCTTTGAGTCCACGTGCCTTTAAGGCAATTACAACATCTTTCCCCAATTCTGACCTTAGCACTGAGACACTTCTGCCAAGATCCCACAAGTTACAGTCCCCTGGGCTTGTTGCTGAGATCCTGTAAAGTCATTCCACTGGCACAGCTACAGAAAGAGCCACACCCAGGACACAGCAGGCCCAGATTGCTCACTCTCTGCCCATTGTCCCAAGCCATCAAAAGAGAATACATGAAATCTAGAATCCTCAAAGAGAAGAATAGGAGAGGAGAACCACAGCACAAATGGGCAATGCTCTGCTCATCCATTAATGTCCCACATTGCATCATCTTTTGGAAGCCTTATTCACTCCTCCCTCACCCCCACCCTCTGTTTCTTGACATATAGTTTTATGATTTCCTGTGTCACAGAACTTACTACACTGCATTGTGCTTACACATCTTTCTCCTCCACTGGACTTTAATCTTCTTGAAGACAGTGATTGCCCTGATTTATCTAATCAAGTAACATTTATTGAGTGCCTACTGTATACCAGAAATTGTTCTAGGTATTTCAAACACAGTTGTGAATAAGGTAGGCAGGGTGTCCACTCTAGAACTCAATTCTGGCGAGGGAGACAAATATATAGGCATTTTTTCTAAACACATTTAAATTCCCAGATTCTAACACAATGCCGATCGTATAGTCAGAGTATAAATATATATATATATATATATATATGTGTGTATATATATATATGTGTGTATATATGTGTATATATATATGTGTGTGTGTGTGTATATATATATATTTTTTTTTTTAAATAAGTGAGTGAACCTATAACAACAAGATGTTTACAAAGTGCCTTTTAAGTATGAACTAAGTACTTCCAATTTTTTCTGCAACACTGTATGGAAATATTAGCTTCTTCACACCTGTCTGCAGGCTACTGGAGGACCCACTAAACTGGTTCATAGAAGCGTCACAAAGTTTAGGACAATCCACAGGGATGGCTGTGGCACCAGCCTGTCACCCTGCCCAGTAGGCATATCTGAGGGTTGTATGCCCCTGTGTCCAGGCTGGAGCAAGTGGCATATGAGTGTCACCATGAATGGCAAGGGAATGACAAAGCCCACAGAGAAGCCCCTACTGTCACTCTTGCATCTTGCTGGGTTTCTAACATTCAAGATCTGAGTGCCAACAGAATGTTCCCATATTCTGTATGCCAGCCCACCCAACAGAACATGAGGCTCTGCATTAATTGAGCCCTTTCATTAGGAGTGATTCATCTTACAATCCTTCAGAATCCACTTGCCATGACTTCCTGTCATAGTGGACATCTACATGCTGCCAGCATCTTCTTTTGAAATCTGCCTCTTGCTTTCTCCAAGTGACCCAGAGGGGGCTGTTAATAACCATATGGCTTCCTTGTCACAGATTTGGAAGGTATGGAGGGGACACTGACTTAAGTCTTTTTCAGGAACTGTTATGGATTCTGAAAGAGTGACTGTGCTTTTTCCTCTGAAGCCATGATATCTAGGGAGATATAAACAGTACTTATAATCAAATAAAATTATTTTTATTTTCCATTTTCCCTTCAAAATTTCATCAGACTTAAACTTTTTTGTTGGCCAATTTTCTGATGATATGTAGGTCCTAGAGTTATTTGAAGTCACCCGTACAGTCCCAATTCAGAAATTACAATGCTGAATCCAAAATGTTTACTTTAAACTTGATTTAAAGTAAAATATTCTCCTATTACCCAGTTTAGGCCTGGTTTAGGCTGGGAGGCAGCAGGGAATGGGGGTGGGGAGGAATGACATGGCTGACGTTTTTTGTATTTCTCTACCAGATTTCTCCACTTTTCCTAACAGCTCAACCCCCAAGCTTGTTAAGTAGTTTTTGATCCCTTTGGGATCAGAGTTATGGGTGGAGAAGAAGGAATGCTAACAAGTGAGGAAGATCCCTACTTAAAATGATTCTCGGGAGGCCGAGGCGGGTGGATGACGAGGTCAAGAGTTCGAGACCATCCTGGTCAACATGGTGAAACCCCGTCTCTACTAAAAATACAAAAAATTAGCTGGGCATAGTGGCGCATGCCTGTAATCCCAGCTACTCAGGAGGCTGAGGCAGGAGAATTGCCTGAACCCAGGAGGCGGAGGTTGCAGTGAGCCGAGATCGCGCCATTGTACTCCAGCCTGGATAACAAGAGCGAAACTCCGTCTCAAAAAAAAAAAAAAAAAAATGATTCTCAACTAAACTGGCTTCATGCTATCTGGGGAGCAGATATTTACAACCATCTCTACCTCTTGCAGGCACTTTCAAGGTACCTTTGAATATTGCCAATATTGGAAGGCTATTTTCTATTGTTCTTCTTACCCATTTTGATGAATTTCTTGTGAGTCCTGCTGCAGCACCTAAGAACACACCATTCACCTCCAGTGCCTTGCTGTTGGGGTTACCCCTACCCCTCTTTGTGACCTTCTTGGGCCAGACCCAGGTTGAGTCCACACTGGCTCTTCTCTTACCTGGCCTTCCTCTAGTTCATCAGAAACACTGACACATCTCTTGTGTCAGCAAACTCTGCAAGCATCAGTCAATCTTAGTGCATCTCCTCTACCCTGCTACCCTGCTGTCATGGTGTCTGTAGCTTGCTCAGCTGTGATTTGGACATCAGCTGTCTCTATTTCAATTTAGAGAGCTCTCAAAGATGAATTCTCACTAGGCTTGAAATGAAAGAGTAGCTCACATGAAGAGTTCACAACAGGAAGAAGAGTTATACACACACACACACAATCTCTTTTTAAAAAATCCTTCCCCTCTTCACAGTCACAACGTCTATACAACCCAACCCTTTTTAAAACCTTCATCTGTCAGGAGAATCCAAGAATGGTTAGCACTGGCTCTCTGTCCTTTACTTTGTAAATTCTGCATGGCATAATCTGGCACTGGAATCCACCTTTATTTTACCTTGGTGGCTCACTGGAAACAGCTTGAAAATTTTGCAGATAATATATGGCCTGGAGATGTCGAGGCTCCTATGGAGAGATACTATTTGAAAAGACAGAGGCCAAACAGTTCAGAGACAGAAACAAAGGCCTGCCCTCTATCTGCCACCTTCTGGGGCCCTAGCTCTAGCCAAACTTGGAACTAGAATATCTCTATGACCTCTCATATGATCACCCTATTTAGCCTCTGCTGATTTGCATTAGTTTTCTATTACTTTTGACTGGAAGGAGTCTTTAATGCCCCCATTCCTTTTCACCTAGCCTACGAGCCAGGTAGGCCAGACCTATCTCTGACTTCTGAATTTACCTGGTGCTTTCCTCTCTCCACTCTTTTGTTTCAATGTTTCCTTTTAGGGAATACTCAATCCCTTCACCCCACTGCATGCAGTCCCTTATGCAGCAGAGGGGGAAAAAATTAACTACTTTCATGTTTGTACCTGAGTGGGAACTCACATGCACATACCAAGCAAAATAATGGGTTGATGATCGCCTTATAGGAATAGGGAAGGCCAATAGAGAATCTCAGTAGTAGCTGATTCTTTGTATAGCAAAAGAGCTTACCAGGCTGTTCTGTTAAAAGTTGAGGACACTAGCTGGGCGCAGTGGCTCATGCCTTTAATCCCAGCACTTTGGGAGGCTGAGGTAGGCGGATCACCTGAGGTCAGGAGTTCGAGACCATCCTGGATAACACGGTGAAACCCCTTCTCTACTAGAAATGCAAAATTAGCCGGGCATGGTGGCGTGTGCCTGTAATATCAGCTACTCGAGAGGCTGAGGCAGGAGAATCGCTTAAACTTGACAGGCGGAGGTTGCACTGAGCTGAAATTGTGCCATTGCACTGCAGCCCGGGTGACAGAGTGAGACGTCATCTCAAACAACAAAAAAAAAAAGTTGAGGCCACCGAGTCTGGTTTGGGAGGAGAGTATTCAAACGTGAGAAACCAAACTGTTTTGCATTTAAAACGGGATAGAAATTGAGGAGTTGGGGCTGAGAAGTGGAGAAAAATGTTGAGTCAAAAGGAAGACATTTCTGAAAGACAAGGGAAAGATGTAGCAGAAACTCCTAGTTCATCACCATTTATTCTCACCTTCCTTTGTAGTAAAGAAATTGGGATAAACAAGCCACCTTAAGGTTAGTTTGGTCTTATGACTAAATTCTCACTCAGGAAATGGGAGCAAAATAGGGTGTCCCCGTCCTGAGCCGGAGCCAGAGACAGTAGGTATTCTCTTCCCCGTTCACGCTGGCTGTAACCACTAGGGATTGCCAGCCTTGGCCATGCGAACAACGCAAGAGATCAGCAAAGCAACAACTCACTAACAACCAGGTCCCTGGAATGATTATATGAAGCAGACCCAAAGGCTATCCTAGAAACCTTAATTCAGACTGCTGAATTAAGGTTTTTATTCAGCAGTCTGAATTAAGGTTTCCAGGATAGACTTTGGGTCTACTTCATATCATCATTTTATTTGTGAAGGAGAAAGTTTTTTAGTTCTTTGAGTCATAACATCAGGAGATGTTTTATTGTTTATTACATCAGGCTTTTCTTACTTTAGCTGTGGCCTCAGATTAATGGCAAGTGGCACCTTAAATAGAAAGGCTAGTAAGATATCTTCTGTGGCTGAAAGAACCAAGGAAATTGGGTGAGGAATGTATTTATTAGTCCATTCTTGCACTGCTATAAAGAAATATCCCCAAACTGGGCAATTTATAAAGAATAGATGTTTAATTGGCTCATGGTTCTGCTGGTTGTACAGGCTTCTGCTTCTGGGAAGCCTCGGGAAACTTATAATCATAGCAGAAGGCTAAGGGGAAGTAAGCACATCTTTGCATGGCCAGCAGGAGTTGGGAGCAAGGAGGAGGTGCCACACACCTTTAAAGAAGCAGATCTTGGGAGAATTCTATCACAAGAACAGCAAGGAGGAAGTCCACCCCCATGATTCAATCACTTCCCACCAGGCCCCTCCTTCAACATTGGGAAGTACAATTCGACCTGTAATTTGGGTGGGGACACAGAGCTGAACCATATCAGTGTATGGTATAAAATCTAAGATGCTGCCACTTCTGTGCCATGTTGCATCTCTTCTTGGTGATCTTAAAATCTGAATATTGAACAGCTTTATGTCAGTGGTATCTTGAGAAACTGAGGATCACAGTGATGTAGGGCTAGGAAAAAATGGCTTAAGAAGTTTAGACACAGAAGAGACTGAGAAGTCAGTGGAAGCAAGACAGTATAGGAAATGGTGATGAAAGGACACACAGACCCTTGAAGACCTCTGAGGAGTTTGTGTCCTTTGTAGGGACATGGATGAATCTGGAAACCCTCATTCTCGGCAAACTGACACAAGAACAGAAAATCAAACACCACATGTTCTCATGGCAGGTGTTGAACAATGAGAACACAAGGACACAGGGTGGGAAGCATTGCATACTGGGGTCTGTTGGGGGTGCTAGGGGAGGGACAGTGGGAGGTGGGGAGAGGTTGGGGAGTGATAACATGGGGAGAAATACCAGATATAGGTGACGGGGGGATAGAGGCAGCAAACCATCTTGCCGTGTATATACCTATGCAACAATCCTGCATGATCTGCACATGTACCCCAGAACCTAAAGTACAATTAAAAAAAAATACCTCTGAGGTATGCTGAGGAAGGGTACTAGACCTTGTACTGTGTGCCAGATGGGGATTCAAGTGAATTTTCTTAAATAATTGAAAAATACCCTCAGAATGTTGGGAGATAAGATCAGACAGATGACAGACATTTAAGTTACGTCCTTCTCTGTTGTTTAAATCCTCCTTGTATTTCAGGGTTCAATTCACATGTCACTTCCTTAATAAAGTGGCACAAAATGTGGCATCGGCACTCTTGGATCAGCATGAAAGGGGATACTTTGGGGGTTTTCTACCAAGTTCTATGAATAGTATGCCTGGTCCCTAATGGGCAGCCCTACATAGCAAATACATTCAGCATTCAATTTTGCATCATTATAAATTTAAAATGCAATTTATGAAAAGAGTCTTTTGCTCAAGATAGGTGGGTTTATGAAGTATCATTATGGCCTACCATCAGAAGGTATGGAAATGGCCATGACTTCATCTTATTTTCTTTCAGCAGAAATTTGAACTTTCACTGCACCAAGGGTTATGATAAATACCTCCCATCTGAGGGTGTACTAGTCTAAATCAATGTCAGGAAGATGACCCTGAATTCCTAGACCTCTCCCATAGATGTGAGATTTTAAATACAAAGTTTCTGGGTGCCTTTCCCCTCTTTCAGGAAAGAACTCCCAGTTCACCTTTCTCAGTAGTGGAATAAGTGGCTCAAAACAGCAACTACTGATGAAAACTCAATTTCCAAATACATTCCATGGCTTATTTGAGGAGGGAAATGTTCTTTACCTTTTGAACTTTCAGATAGCTGGCAGGAGTAAATGGACAAGACTTTTGTTTGTTAATTAAACAGGAAAAAATATCACACCCTGGACTGGCTCATAACCAAAGTCAGGAGTTTCTGAAGAATGACTTCACAGATGGGAGGCTGGACGACAGATACAAAGCCCAGGCATGATGCTCATAAAGGTGACACTTTTGGTATCTTCCTATAAACCAGCAGAAGCCAGGGCTTCTGGAAGGGAGTGATAAAGAGGAGTATAAATGATTCATTTACTTTCTGTACCATAACCTTGCACCTTATTGACTATAAATCAGAATCATTTGAAAAATCACCACATCCCTTTTCTGTCTGGGCCTGTGAAATTACTTCCTTTAATCCAGCAGAGAGATGCCTGTGGTTTCAGAGCTCTGGGATGTTCCATTCCATGTGCCACATGCATGTGGTTAGTTAATGACCTGGGTGTCTACTGAGGTTTGTGACCACGGATTGTTGCAAAGCTCTACCTGACTCCATTCTTCTCCTGGAGAAGATGAGAACATTCTTACCATATTAGTCATGCCGAGCCCCCACTTTTTTTGAATACACAGGAAATGTTTTCTCTCCAAGAGCACATAATTTGGCCAATAGCAGCTTCCTAGGTTCGGAACAACTTCACCACCTATCATGAGTTCTCCAAGATAAAGTTTGTAGTAGCACAGTTTTAGCGGTGGAAATGTCACCACGTTGCATAAACTCAAGGCATGCTTTGGCATTCAGTCACTCTGCAAATATTTATTGAACAGAGTTCACTGGGTTCAATAGGATGAACGGGATAGCAGTTATTTCTTCTCCCTAGAATTTCCCCATGACACACACCAAATCACATAGGCACTATTTTGTTCTTAAAAGAGCATTTTAATATTGAATTATGGGCAGCAGTGCGACCAGCACCTCTCTTATGTGAAAGGGATGAAGATTAGAATGGCCACAAAGTCGGACATGAGATCGAGATGGCTGCTATTTAGGGGCTGAAATTTACCCCCTTGGCATCAGGAAAAACAGCTGCCGAAGCCAAGCTCCCAGTGCTAATGAATTGGCAAACAAGATCGTGTGCAGTCCTCCTAATTAATATTTTGTCATTTGGAACCTGACAACAGCTTGCCAGACAGGAAATCCAAGTCTGAAGCCATATGCATAATTCAAAAGAGCCAGTTAAAAAAACAGAAGGTGGAGGAAAGAGTTGTCATAGTCTACACAAAGCCAGTCAGTTTGTTATTGGGCAAAAATTGGTGAGTCATCTGTGACAGTCAGTTTTCGGTGTCAACTTGGCCAGGCTATGGTACCCAGTCACTCAGGCAAACACTCATTGAGGTGATGCTATAAAGGGCTGTGGTAGATGTGATGCTGTAAAGGTATTTTGTCGTCATCTACACTCAGTTGACTTTATGTGAAGGAAATTGTCCTGGATTTTCTGAGTGGAACTGATCCAGTCAGTTGAAAGGCCTTAAGAACAGCACTGAGGTCTCTCTAAAGAAGACGAAAGTCTACCTGTGGAATGGAGCATCAGCTCCTGCTCAGGAGTTTCTAGCTTGCTCTATGGATTTAGAACTTGCAACTTTTTCTGTTTTCTTCACTGTCATATCCCTAGTACCCGAACAATAGACAATCCATTAATATCTATTGAATGAATGAATAAATGAGCGTAATTCCACGGTAAAGTCAACCAAGTATGTGAGGTGGTATTAGATAAAACAATTGATTTACTAAATTTTAATATTTTGCCAGGTTCCCCCACCCACCCACACACACAGATACTCTCTCAAATGTACTCACTTGTGATTAAACCTTGGTCAGTCTTTCTCCCCCTCCATTTTTCTGCAGAGTAGACATATTGATCACATTTTCCCTATTGAGAACCTCTCTTCTCTCACAATTCTGCACTGCTCATTCAACAAACTCCATCTCTGCAGTTACCTTTTCTATGAATTATTCTAAGATGTCCTTAACAGAAGTTTTCTCAGTATCTCCTGAAGGCCTCAAAGCATGTGTCATCTCTGCTGTTTATGTGACATATAGCATTGGTTGCCTCCTTCTGCAACTACATATCTAATAGGTTGGGACATAAGTAATCGCAGCTTCCGCATTAAAAGTAGTGGCAAAACCGCAATTACTTTTGCACCAACCTAATCAATGCCAGTGCATTCTGAGGAGATAATCTGTGCCTTATGCATTCCTGACTCCCTGCAGCAGCTGGCACAGTGCTCCATAATGGCAGATTTCTAACTCACATGTGTTAGAGAAATGAGTAGATAGATATCCTTAGTTACCTGCTTTTTCAATGAAAGGAAGAAAAGAAAAAGGAATCAAGATGCTGAGAAAAACTGAGAAACAGAGAGAGGAGAGCAAAGGCTTTCATACTCTTATTTGCTCAGCCTCATCTCCTTAGTCTATCACCTCGGGTACTAGAGTAAGGTCACAGCAAGGAATAAGATCCAATGTCTTGTTTGATAAATGGGGTTTCCATTCTAAGAAGGTGTTGTTTTTGTCACTAAAATATTATAAATGGGAAGAAGTAGGAAAAGGAGAACCAAATTTGCTTTTACCTTTCTTATCCATACGTGTTGTGCAACATAGCATTTATCACCATCTATCAGCATGTTTATCAGTACATTGCCTGTCTTTCCTACTGGAGTATAAGATCTTTGGAAGTGAGGACTTAGTATATTTGTTCACCACAAATTCCCAAATGCCTAGAAGAATATCTAGAATAAATAAGGGCTCACTAAATATTTTAAATGAATGAATGGAATTATTTAATCAAAGCAGTGAGTCATATCGGTGTTTGTTTTGCCAGGTTTGTTTTGTTTTTTTCAAAAGGGGTTCATATTCTCCTTCCATAAGTCTGATTGCAAAGTGTTATTCAGTCACAATCCATTTTTTCTAGGCTTGTAGTCTTAGATATTTCAATTGCAGGGCCATGAGGCAGGATCATACTGACTCCTACATGTATAGACACAGATGTAGTGTCTTGCATATTTTCAGACTTTGACCAACTATTCTTAGGAAAATTTTTAAAGGTTTCTTGTTCTAGAAAGCAATTAGCCAAATAACTTTAAGGCAAATTCTGGAGATGGATGGTGCTTGATGGTTGCATAACATGAAAGTACTTAATGACACTGAACTGTGCACTTGAAATTGGCTAGAATGGTAAATTTTATATAATGTATATTTTACTACCATTAAAAAGTAAATAATAAATTAATTAAACAAATTTAGGCCCACTTGTATTATAACTTGAGCTATTTTTCTTCTGTATAAAGTAACCAGCTAAAAATTCAGACAGTAGGATTCTCTCATCAAAGTGAACAAGAAGCAAATCTCCCTTGCTTCCCTTTCCCTAAGCTGGAATTCATGTGCCTTTCCCCAGTTTGACCCCAGCCTGAGATATAGACGTGTTATTGAACAATTACTTGAATTTTCAAAACAACATAACTATCTACAATTACAGTCCCTATATTGCATCCATTTATTTTCCAAAACCTCTTGAACAGAGTACTGCTTTATATCACATTTATGTTCAATAACACAAGTGTATAGTAGACTTGGAAACAGTACATAATTTTACACTGAAGGCTGCCATCTGAGGGAATCTCAGCATTCTTCCACTGTTATTTATTAGTTCCTACATTTATTGCTTTTTCAAAACTCAGAAATACTGGTGAAATTTAAAACAGCTTAATTAAACTTCAAATGTGTGGTTCTGATAAGCCTGGCACAGAGCCATGGCATTCCAAGATTCTCAAATAGCATAATCTAATTAATTTTTTTTCTAGAACACAGAGGTCATAAACACACAGTAATCTGAAACACTAGTGTCCTGCCAGCTGGCATCTCCTCATTTCCAGTTTCCCTGCACTGTAATTTTGCTGCCATTTGTGAGAAACTGTGGATTTCTCCACTTTGGTAGATTGTATTAAGTTACATGCTATTCAATTGAGGTATTTTTTAATGAACTAATTACATGTTAGTTAATAACAGAACATTGCTTCAACAGTCAACTGTTGAATATCACTTTTAAAGAAATTACTTCAATTTTACAGTAGGAATGTCTGGGAACAGGATTGACCCATAAAAACAGCATGATTGCTGGTAGTGAATTATTGAGTCATAAATACATATATGAATACTGGATATCATTATTATTAGCAATAACAGCATCACCAACAAAGGCATCTATGAAATTCACAGTTTTTTTCTGTCAAAATAATGTTTTCCGTTAATGTTGTCCATGCCTCATTTTATCAGTGCACAATAACTAAAAGACAATGAGACATACTAGGAGGGCCCGTTGCAAGATGCCAGTCCAATGTTCTGGCTATGAGGGTGGTAGAGGTGATTGTCCTCTATGCTGTTCATTTTTAAAGTTTGCTCCTAATTCTTCCACATCTAATTCTAGATCTGATAAATAATCATCTCTTCACTTTGTTCAGATCAGTGATGATTTCGTAGACACTGATTCTCTTTCCTTTATGGCAATGTTGGTATTTCTGGATGTGCTAGTTCTGGACCTGTTTGTCCTCAGATCCATTTCTCACCCTCCCCTGCTCTGCTTTGCTTTTTAGAGCTGGGTTTCCCTATATCACTGGCTTTTCTCTGGACTCATCCTGTGAGAAAGAAACATTGGTAGGAGGTTGGAGGTACAAGAAATGGAGGGAAGGCCAGGCCACTTCTCTTTCTTCCTCTCATGACATCTCTGGGCAGCAGCTGTGTCTCTCCCACTGACCTAGTAGGCTTCCCCCACTTCATGTGTCCAGCACAGAGGTGGTAGCATCTTCCTGCCACTGCTAATTTCTGGGTTGTTTTATTGTCCTGTTAGACTTCCTAGCTCTTCTATCACCAGTATAGCCAATTCCCTGCATTAAAGTCCTACTGTTCTAAATATGCAATGGTTTTCATTTCCTGGCAAACTATGACTGAGATTTCAGACTAAAAATCAGTCTCCTGAAGCTATATCCATTTTTCATTCATTTCAGATGCTTATTTATCATTTCTTGGTTACATCTTTTTGATGTAGAATTGCATGAAATACTTTTCTTCATCTTTTAAATAATACTTTGGATTTGGGAGGAAAGAGAAAAGTATAATGGGTGGATGGGCAGCTATTTATAAGGTACTAGAATGTCTTTCTATATCCTGGGGTTCACTGTTCCTACACAGCAGGGCACACATTTTTGTTGAGATCACACACACCCAGGCACATGATGTCATCTTGCACATTGTGTTACAAACAGGTTTAATAATGCATTGTTGCATCTTAAATCCTGTGATGGAATGCTCTGCTCCTGCAGCCAAACTCAGGATCCATCTGGTAGACCTGTTAGTCAACGACCCCAAGAGCTCAGCACATTTCTCCCTGTTGACATAGAACAGAAATGACTCTTACAGACTTAAGGCTCAGTTTTAAAACACAGCCATGATGTCATCAGTATGAATGTTTTCTCTTTGTCTCTTCTTTCCCTACCTCTTTTTCTTTCTTTCTCCTCCTCCTCATCTCTCTGATTCTCAAACCTTATCTGAGATCAAGTAGCTTAAAAAGTTATATATATGCTAAAAAAGTTGGCATTTTTCATAGACCAAGCAATTTGAAATCTTTTCTATCACAGTCCACCCTAAGGGCTTAGCAGTTACAGAGAAGGATGCGTCGCTGAGACACTTGGTCCATTGTGGGATACAGGTGACTTTTAAGGTAGCAAAAATATACTCTTCATACGTCTTAATTGATGGTCACCACTTTTCCAATCTAAAAACTATATTGTTCTTGATGCTGCCAACAATGTCTTAGCCATAGGCAGCATTTCCTGAATTCTCCATAAAAGTGCTTACATCTTTTTTGCTGTTTGTGTGTTCTTCCTCACCGGTTTCACTGAAAAATCTGACATTGTTCAAAGTCTTTCACAAATGTTACTTTCTCCAAAAGCATCCCAAATCCTCCAGGGAAAGAAAGTAGATTAAACACATGCATACAACTGACCCTAAATCAATAATGTATAGATAGATGTGTATCTAGATACCTAGATAATCTTCAAGAAAAAGAACAAGAGAGAAGAAACAAATTTGGAAGCTAGAAAGCAGAGAATTAATGGTAAATGACTTTAATACCCAAGGAATGGAACTACTAAGTAGCAGTAGGCAAAACTAAAAATCAGCCCAGATTTATAACACATGATCCCCAAAGGCACAAAATTTGGCCTCATCAGGTACCTTGAGAAATGAGAGTGAAGGAGAGTAGATAAGATTAACTCAAAGTATTTTTTTTTTTAAGAAATGGGTAGATCATCAGATTCCTAGCTCACTATGCCAGGTTGTCCTTCCCCAGTTTATTGTCTAAAAAGCATGAAACACCAAACCTTAAGCGGCAGCAGGCATGATTGATGGTGCAGATGTCTTCATGAAAAAAGTCACTTTATGCATACTGAAAGTAAACACCCTAGCTGTCTGTGTCCACTTTGCTCCCAGAACATTAGCTGCCAGGCAAGAAGTGAAAAAAAAAAAATCTTACATGGGAAATATTTATTTGCCAAAAAGAAAGATATAAAGGTATTGAACAGCAGAGATTTCTTATTAAAATTGTCCAGCCAAATCACTCTATAGTGAAACTGACAATTTACAGTCCCCATTCATGCACTCAGAAGATCAAATCAGCTTGAGACTGACCTGTCCTTAATTATAAAATGACCAGATGTTTAAGGAGAGTTTCAAAAGTGGTATATATCAAACAGAAAAGTAACCTTTTCCCCTCGTGCACACACATCACACAAAAAAACTTGATTGAGACAAAAATTTGCAGAGAGAAGAAAACTTCAGTAACTCCTAAGGCTTTTATTAATATCATCAAGGAGATAAAAATTAATGTAATCATGTAATAAGAAGCAGAGATTTTAAAAAAAAGGAGCAAAAGAGAAAGGAAGTTGTAAATAGAAGAGAAAGATGTGAATATAAGAGGACCTGTACAAGTGGTCCAAAATTCAAAAAACAAGCGGTCCAAAAAGAAATGAGAAGAGGAAAGCATCAGTGAAATTATTCAAGAAAAGTTTCCAAAATTGAAAGATACATTGAAACAGCCTACCAAGTTCCCAGAAAAATAAATAAAAATAGACTCATTCTGAGGCAACTCATTGTGAAATTTCAACAAAGAGAAGATACTGAAAGTTTCCAATGATGAAAAAACAAATAGGTCACATTGAAAGGATCAGGAATCAGAAAGACTCTGGACTTCCCAGCAACTCTGAAAAAAAAAAGAAATCAATAAAGCAACACCTCCAGAATTCTGAAAGAAAATTATTTTCAAGCTAGGTGTATGAACCCTGACAAACTATTAATCAAGTATGAGGGTAAAATGAAGAGACTATAAAATCTGCAATGTCTCAAAAATGTCTCCATTTCTCCCTTGAAGAAAACTACTGGAGCATGTGGTCATTCAAAGAAGATGGCTCACTAAAAGACGTGAGATGCAAGCAGTAGGGGACCCAAGACTGGAGAACGGCAAAAGTGATCCTTAGGATGTCTGTGACAAGAAACCCCCAAATAGAGCTATGCCCCAGGCACGGAACAACCACCAGTTTGAGCGGCTCAGAAGACTTTGGGAGAAAATATGGAAGATGAAATTAATGGCAATCTAATGACCCTGAATTTTTAAAGAAAAGATTGAGACAAGTAATACAGTGTGTTGGGTTGAATTAGTGATAAATACATACAGTATATAATAAAGTAAATTTACAGATAAAAATATATTAATTGTAGGGAAAATACAAAGAAGATGTACAGGAAAGGAAAAGCAACCATATTTTATGACTCAGCTGGGAACACAGTTTTCATAGCCACAGTAACAGAATATTAGCTTTAACCAAAAACTCCACGTTATTATATTGGGAGGATGAAGAATGAAAGGGTACATGTGTATGGTCAAAAAAAAGAGGAGGGGGAGTTAAATCATCTCCATAAGAGAAAATTAACAGATAAAGTCTAATACTGAAAAACTAAGAAACAGCAGTATAACCATGCCATGTAAAGACATGCAGATGAATAGTACAATAACCAGCTAAAAAAGGTGACAATGACTATTCTGGAAACAAGAAACTATAGAACAAGAGCTGCAAAACGCTAGGCTTTAAAAAAAAAAAATGTGTAAATTTTACAGAACTGTTTGAATGTTTACATTATATGATGTATAACATTGGTCCAAAAAAATCAGTGTCAGGCCAATTAAATTGTTCATTTCTCTTTCATAGTGCATTGCTCAATTAGGGGCCTACCTATCATGCTTGGATAAGGCTGCCTGGCTGCCTAATAGATTTTGGACTTGTTTAGGGCAAGTGTGTTTCCTGGCCTAGCACAAGGCCTGACACAAAGTTGCCATTCAAAAAATACTCACGAAAGTTTGTTGTGGATTTCTTGATCCCAATTCTACTACATGATATTATAGAAATCAATTCTAATTCCTCTTCCAAATAAAAAAGTTCAAATATTTAAATGCAGTTACCATACCTGCTCTTAAAGCTTCTCTTCACTCCACTAAAAATTCCCAATATGTCTATAATTTGTGGGTCATTTTTAAAGTCCACTCACTATCTTGGCATAGACTTCCAGCTAGTTCTGATTAGTCTTCATCACTCACAAGTATGCAATAAAATATTTCAATGTGTGGTCTGACCTCTGCAGAACAAGTGGAACTCCCACCTCCCTAAATCCAGATACTGTATGTCTGAAATCATGTTACATTTTCCGTAAACCATCTTTCCTTGTTAACACATATTTAGCTTATAGTCACCTATAAATCCTCAAGTATCTTCCTAATTGATTCCTGGCAAGCCTCCTTTCTGCCATTTTCTATGGATACAGTTGATTTTAAAGTTCAAACATAACATTGTATATTTTTCCTTATATAATTTTAGACCATCATGCCAGTTCACGGAGACTCTTGTTTTTATTAAGATCCTGTGAACTACTGGAATAATCCTTCCTAACTTTCCATGATCTACCAATTTGACTTCACACCTTTATAAGTTAACTCAAGTCATTAGTAAATATTTTAACCAGGTTAAAGATGAGGATTGAGGCCCTTGGCACAACATTAAAGACTTGCCATTGGATTGGCAGCCTCTGTTAATGAGAATTCCCCAAGATTGGTCATTCAACCAGTTACAAAGTCCCCTAACTCTTTATGCCACTCAGATAATACATATTCACTTTGTCTATAAAGATATTGTGAAAATCTTTGTCAAATACCTCGTCCAAGTGACAGCAACAACTATAATAAAAAGAATTTATCAGGTACGTGCCAGGCATATACAAATACTGTAGGTTTACATATTAAAGCTCATTACGCCATTACAAGAACTCCTATATGCTATTTCTCTGATGTGCCAAACTAGTAATACTTTTTGCTACATGTATGTGTCAAATGGCCAAAGTAAACAAGTATTGTGTCTTTATACCTTCTCTTGGAGAGAATCTGCTAATATTCTCACAAAATCTTGTAATTAACAAATAATTTTAGTGTTTTTCACACAAGACTTCCTGAATTAATTATATAACTTTTCTCAAGGATCACATGTTATTCAAGATAATACAGTTGGAAAACATTATATTGCTCCTTTTCCAGCTTTTCCAGACCTTTTCAAAAACTTTCTGTGTACTTCGCTTCTTTGGAGCTTTGGCTGTATTCATTCTATTCCACCTGAATGCCGCTATCTCTTCCCTGCGTCAGGGGTCTATAAACTCTACCCATTCTTCTAAGTGCAACGTTCTAAAAAGATTATGATTATCTTCAAAAGAGAAATTTCTTTCTCATATAAAAAAAAATCTAGATTTTCATAGACACCTTCCATGAGGTTCTGTCACACAGAACCTCATATATTGTTTCTGTCACACAAGTTCCTCTGCGAGATTCAAAGCTCTTTAAGGTCAAAGACTGCCTCTTATTCCTATTTTTTATTCGGAGTTTTACCTATTATAATAACATATTTATAGTTGATATTTAATAAAATCTATGGATTAGTCCAGAACTTAAATCTACTGACACCTATGGCTGTCACTGTGGTTGCTCTGTAGGAGATCTTTTTGGGGATAATATGGAATTTGTGTACTTCCTAGTACGTCCATGCACTTACAGAATCCTGACTGGGAGCAATTACATATCTGAGGAGCAGTCTATCCCAGCAGGATGTTAACCTGAACTTCTGAATCTAGAAGTAGACTTAGAGACTTCAATATTATTGAAGATATGTTGCTCTCATCTGACTAAAAAAACAAAAAACAAAAAGCATTCAATTGGCAGTGATAAGAGAATATCACATATCCTCGAACATAAAAATAAGTGAGCCAAGACATTGAGGTGCTTGGTCTTTCAAGTTATTTGTTCACTCTCATGGATGGACTGAGAGCTCTGGTTCCATGATTGCTCATAAACATAATTACAATCACTTCATGGAGATTATTTTGGCTACAAGAGTCACAAGCCCAGAGATGGAAGAGAAATCACATCCGTGAGCTATTTTAATAATAAATTGTTCCCTTGCATTTCAACTGAGATTGGTTGCATTTGGCAACATTTAGACTCAGCAAACATCTCAAACTGGTTTTCAAATGCTTTTGATCTTCTATAACCAAAGTATGTTTAGCTAAGCACTACCCTCTTAATTTCTAAAACCCACGCGTACTTCATAGGAAATGTTACTCACGTTGTTTTGACTCATTTACATGTTAAATCATCAAAATATTATTTGGGAAGGGTGTTTTGATGTCCAAGAAGATTTTTCAAGCATTTTATAAGATGGTTTTCTTAAAAACAGGAAGCTACATTTTGCCAAGAATAAACAAACTGAAAGCTCAAGAGGCAGGAGGTTGTTGGAAAACTCCAAACCCGCACAGCTGAGTGGGTTCTAAACTTGGCAACACACCTTTCCCCATCTTTTTTGTTTAATGTGGTTCCTTGTCTTCCTCCCAAAAGCAAGTCCCTAAAGTCACACTGGGATGCAAGATAAAAGCAAACAGAAGAGAAAATAAACAACAAATGGAGGGAGAATTTTAAGCCAAGCTTTAGTCTCCAGGCTTCTTCAGAGAAGCAGTGACATTATGTACCAGGAAACTGAGGCACCACAGGTTAGTTTTCCTCAAGGTCCCCATGCAAATTCAGGTCAAAGCCAAGCAACCAAGAGGGAACTCTTCTTGCTCTCTGTCTTATCCCTTGACCCTCACCCATCACCCTTCCCAACTGCAGGAAGCATCCACAGTTTATGCCTCTCATTCAAAAGATGAGCCCATTCTAAATCTTATATCAGCTGCGAATCACCAAGCCATGCTGCTTCCAGAAGCCAGAAAGCTCCTCAGCTTATGTTTTTGACTCTGCCAAAGCAAAGGGCTCTGCCCAGTTTTGAATCTGCTCAGGTCCTGAGAAAGTTTGCAATGGTGTGTGTGGGAGATGGCAGTGTGGGTGGGCAACACTGAACAACCCTGTATCATACCACAGGAAAAACGTTTTTGGCTCCACTCATCATCTTTCCCAAGCATTGGCGGATTCCTTTGCCTGGTGCTTTGGTTCCCAGAGGTAGGCAGCTCTGAAAATTTAGGTTCACTTCCAAATCTTCTGAACAAAATGCAAAGCACTCCTTGGCCTGCATTTCTGAGGCAGCTGATGCCAGGAACTTATCTGCATTTTTTCCCTTTTATATCCTAATTCTGATTTTAGTTTTCTTTCTACGTTTGGTCCTAGAAGCCAAGGAAAGGGGGAGGGCAGTAGCTAACAAAAAAGCCATTTAGCTCAAGTTAACTCACATTAAAAATGAAATAATTATTTTGGTAAAGCTTTTAGATTCGCATTGCATGGCATTTCTGAGTAATATGACCATGACGCTGAAAAACACTTAGTATTTTTCTTATCCCATCCTTTACTCCAGATCAAATTAATACTATTTTTTTAAATCATAAGACACATAATTTATCTTCTCTCTCAAGTCATCACTGAGCCAGTCAAAAATTCCACCACATTTAAAATGATCAAATATGCATATGGAATCTTCATTGGAAATTTAAGGAATATGGTTATACTCAGTTTAATTGCTAGAGCATGCTTTCCACCTGTTGCCACTTATAACAAACTCAGTCCACCCCTAGTACTGAAATTACTGGATTATTTATACCTGAACTTCTTGGGGAAACTAAAGATTCAAGATAACAGGATGCAAATTTATTTTGTTCTTTGTGGTTTTTCACAAACAAGAAATATATTCTCCTTACTTTAAATGAATGTAAGAGCTAAGGAAAAAACTGAATGCTATACATATGTCAAAGAAAATATGAAGACTTTTTAAAGGCTATAAAAAAATGCCTCTGAAAAGAATAAAGTTTTTATTCCCTTTATCTTACTTTTCTTCCTTCCCTTTAAATGAGGCATAACCCTCAAAGTTAAGGCCATTTCTATATTGGAAAAGTAATAGCTGAACAGTCCACCAGGCATGTGCAGAGAGACAATTGCAGTCCAGGGAATTTAGGCTAATAAAAAACTACAGTTTGGCAGAGTAGAAACAGACAGAGGCCATACACAGGGAACAGAAACTACACTGAAGGGTAAGCCATAATTTGTTGACTGGGGACATAATTTGTTGTTCTGTGTAGGAAGAGAATTCCATGATTAGAACCCATCTAGACCAAAAACAAACAAATGAATAAGTAAAACAATATTAAAAAAAAAAAAAAAAACAAAGCTGCTGGTATTGACGAGCACCTGATAATCACTAAGATTCTCTCTAACATGATTCTCAGGTTCCTTTTCTAGGGATTTTTATTTTGTAATTAAATGTCTGATGTTTAAACCAAGCTAAGCTGTAATATAGAGGGTGCGGTGTAGCAGGAAGGACTATCAATTTTTCAGTGGCATTTCCAAGACCATACTAATCATCATCTATGATGAACAGGATTAGCTAGATTATTTGGGTGAAAATGTGTTCTGAAAATAAAATGTATTATTTTTAAATCATAAATTTTAGTGATAATACAAATCCTAATCTTAACACATAAGCAAATTGATGAATATGGGATATATACTTTTTTGTTAATGTATAAAACTATGTTTTCCTATCTTACTGACAACATTCTGTGTGTAGATAAAAATAAAACCCTTTCTCCTCTTCCTATCATCTACTACAGAAAGCTATTACCTCAGAAAGAGTTTATCTCCCTATTTGAACCAATTTTTCCTTCTAAGTTCCCTTTTTCTGTCTACAGTATGATTCAATCAATCACTAAAGCTGAATACCTTGAAATTGTCCATGACACCCTTCTTCCCCTTTCTCTTCTGTCACATCCATTCACCCTACAAGTGCTGTCAGCTTGTGTTTTTCAGTGTGTCTAACAGCTATTCTTTCCTTCCTAATTGCTACTCCTGACCTCCTCCCTCAGCCCTAATCATCTCAAGCCTCACCTATCGTATGTGTTTCCTGACTGGAATCCCTAATTTTCACTTTTTCTCCATCCAATCAAACTGAAATACCATAGCCAAATAAAACTTTTCTGATGTCTCTTTGCATGACTAATGCAGAGTTCTGAACTCTTCATAGTTACTTCATAAATATGTTCTCTAAGTGATAATCAATCCTTGACTCAAGAGCCTTTAATAACTACTCTATTTCCCATTAAGGAAAATCTGAATCCTTCATCCAGCCTGAAATGCCATCAATTATCTGGTCCCTTTCATTATTTCTAAATCTCATGTCCCATGCTCCCTTCTTTGAAAACGCCACTCTGCCCAAATCAGTCTATCCATCGCTCCCTAAACAAAACATCTACAATCCCCTCCACGTCTTGATTTACTCAGTGTCCTATGCCTAAAAGCCCTTTGCTTTCTCTTCCCCTACTTCCTGCACTACAGCCTGATGGGCACTTTCTTCTCCAGACTATTGCATTTAACAGTCACTTAATATATGCTTTTTGACTTGTTATCCATCTTTTGTTTCTCAAACTACATTGAAATAGAAAGTTGATGATTCATTTTCTGTAATCACCATTTTATTAATTAAACATTCTATCTACTTCATTTAAGAAACAACCAGGCTGGGTGCGGTGGCTCACACCTGTAATCCCAGCACTTTGGGAGGCCGAGGCAGGTAGATCACCTGAAGTCAGGAGTTTGAGACCAGCCTGCCCAAAATGGAGAAACTCCGTCTCTGTTAAAACACACACACACACACACAACCTTTGCCACAAATAAACTAGAAAATTACCATGCAAGAAGCATCTAATGTCAAATTCTCTGCTGAGGACTTTAAACCTAACATCACTTATCATTCTTAAACAGCAACCCCTGGAGGATCAAGATATCTTGCATTTAACAATCAAGGAAGCAGAGACTTAGCAAACTTAGGAAAACTTCCAAAACTCACAATATGGGAAGTGCCACTATCAGAATTTATTCACGGAGTTACAGAGATAACGAAATGAAATAATGCACAGGTATGAAATGGAATGCACTCCTAACACATGCTGTGTAATATTACTGTGGCTGGAGAATATTTTGAGTGATGAACTTCACTTTTCTCCAGGGAAGTAAAAGGTAGGGTGCTAGCCAAAGAAATAACAATTTTTCTGGACTTTTCCCCCAAAAGTTTAAGGTCTTAAGAGATCTTAGCTAATTTGTGGGAAGATAATGTGAGAAATTCCTGAGGAGAGGAAGAACACATCGAAGGAGTAGCAGAGAGAGTAAACTTTTTCTTCCACACCTTCCCCCATTAGAAGATGATAGCTGAGCCAGAGGAATAAGGGTATGGGAAGACCTAAAAGAATGACCACAGAAATTTTGGTAAGTTTTGAGGCTGTGAAGACCCAGAATCTGTCTTCTAGAAGCACTGGAAAAGTCCATTAGACACTTAAAATTAATAACCCATAAATTACCTCCTGATTTCCCTGCCAATTTGTTCTTCCTACAGCCTTTTTCCCAGGAAAAGACTTCTTTCCTTGGAGATACTTCAACTCCTCTCTTTAGCTCCCAACCCACATCCAATCATCCTTTCAATTCTAACTTCAGAATCTGACTAGCCTTTGCAAGCTTCAAACAGTGATCTAAGTCCGCGTCATTTCAATAGCCTGCTTTTGTCCCTTTCTTTAGTTATTTCAGTAGCCTCCTTTCATTTCTTTCCTTAATTATTTCAATAGCTTCCTGGGAGGCTTCCTTGCTTCTGTCTTGTCTCTCTACAACTTATTCTCTGCCCAGCAAACAGAAGGACCCTGTTAAAACATGAGCAAGACCACATCATCCCCCTCCTCAGAACACCCCAGAGGTTGCCATATCGCCCTGAATGAAAGTCTGTGTAATGGTGTAGGAGGCCCATGTCATCGCCTCCTACACCGGCTCCTCGACCTCATCTTTTAATGTCAACTTCCTTCACTGCCCCCCAGCTGTTTTGGCCTTCTCATCGTTCTTCAGACACACCAGTGCACTCCTATCTCCAGTCCTTTCCACGTGTTCCCTTTACCTGGAACTCTTACCCCCAGACATAAGCAAAACTCACTCCTTACTTCATCCAGTGATGTCTTGAATGTTACTTTGTGATAGAGCCCTGTGAATCCAAACTATTGGAAATAGTGACTCCTTCCCCAACCTATTGCTAATGTGATTGTATAATTTATTGTCCATACTGAGAACTTTCAAGAATGAATTGAGGTGTTATCAATATTTATAACAGGACAGCAAATATAAACTACTCTTTAGCCTCCCTATTGTTACTTCCAACCTCAATTATTGTATCACCACCTGGTTTATTAAGCACTTAGTTGTTCATTTTCTATTTCTTACATTTGAATTGTGAGCTATATGAGAAAGAAGGCTTCATTTCACTCACTGATTTATCCCTAGAGCCTCAATAACAGCCACTTAATAAATACAGGTTGAAGGAATGAATGAGTGGCCTGATTAGTAGTAAGACTCTAGAGAGAAAGGGTTGAGTGAACAGATAGAAAGATGGATACCCTGAAGAATAACTCCCAAAGTGTGAAACAGAAACACAAAAAGTTAAGAGTCTAAGGAGGCCATATTATACAAGGCTATAAATATCTGTGGCAGCTTAAAGAAGACCGTGGATTATTTGACTCTCCTTGCATGGATATTAAGAGTTAGGCTCACCCTCTTGAATCTGAGTGTGTGAGCAGTGTGTGTGATGATCTTCCTATGCTCACCTCTTGGCATTCATACTGCTGGGTAACATCCTTCCCTTGAGAGTAGTGATGTTCTTCAACCATTAGAACACAGCAAAAATGATTGCATTATGTAGGATTGCAACACTGGACTTGCTAGCAGACACCTTCCTTTGCTATCTTTGCTGATGTAAGCAGCCATGTTGGGGAGGATCACAGAACAAACAACTGAGGATAACTTCTGGTCAACAGCCAGCCAGAAATCTAGTGCCTCAGTCCAGCAGCCGGAAACAACCTTAATTCTGCCAACAACCGTATGAGCTTGAAAGCAACTCCTTCCCTGGTCAGACCTTCAAATGAGAACTCAACCCTGGCCAACACTTGGGTGACAGGCTTGCAGAGGTCCTAGACAAGCTATGCCTAGACTCATGATCCACAAAACTGTGAGATAATAACTCTCTATTGTCTTAAGCTGCTAAATTTATGATGATACTGTTAGACAGCAATAGATAACTAAGATACTCAGTGATCTCTGTGACTATTCTGACAAATAGAATATAAAAGTAATTCTGAGCCAGTTTCTCAAGCCAGGCCTTCAGAGGCTAGAAACCCCTACTTTATGTCTCTGGAATCGCTCGCTCTCTCTTAATCTCTCTCTCACACCCACACACCCCTGAGCCACTGAGTACAAGACTGGTCCCACTGAAACTGTTATGCTGGAGAAGCCACATGTGGGTTAACAGTTCCAGCTTAGTTACTACCCCCTCGAACTTCAAACATCCTTATATAGCTATTCTTACCTTCCGAGATTTTCATGTTAATGAACTTCATCTTCAAAAGTGGGACTACACTAGGTCTTTAAACTGAGAATGCTAATGCTGGTTCAAATGTACGTTACTTGTAATTTTAGTAAATATCAGCATATATTCCAATGTGGCTGAAGCAACTTACATTTCTAACAGCATTGCATGAAAGACTTCACTATCACTAGCATTTATCACTTTTTTTTTAAGTTCTTCCTAGACTGGTTGGTAAAAAGTTATATTTTTATTGTTTTTTTAAATTGTATTTCCACGATTACCAGAGGGCTTTAAAATCATTTTGTTGATCACTTGGATTTTCTTTTCCATAAAATTCTTATTAATGTCTTTTGGTTATATTTCATTTGTTTTTTTAAATCAGTTTATGAGACTATGCATTATAGCTGTTAAATTTTTTTCTTTGTGTTGTATTGTTTTTCTCAATCTATCATTATTTATATATTTTGCTCTACATAATTTTAATATTATAAAGTCAAAATATTACCCTAATTCTTTCATAGCTTCTGAGTTTCCTGTCATGGTCTCAATTATTTCCAGATCTTAAATTGAACAAGCCATCTCCTATATTTTCTACTAACATCCTTAATTGTTCTATTTGTTTAAATTTAAATCTTTCCTCCAACTGGACTTACTGTATAAAGTAGGGGTCCAACATGATTTTATTATAGAAAAAGCCAGTTATACTCACTTCATTTCTTAAAGCACAGTTTTTCTACTGTACTGAAAATGCCATCCTTCTTACCTGTTAAAATCACGTATCTAGTCTGGGATCTATCACTGGACTTTCCATTTGGTTCTCTGGTTTTTTTTTCTATTGATATATAAATATAATAGTAATTTGATTTAAGTAGACACAAAAGTGAAATGTGGCTTAAACTGTTGAGTTATTTAGTAAAAGTTTAAAGTTCCTTTTTATCCTTCTGATGCTCTTATTATTCCCACATTTAGGTCTCCAGACCTAACTTCACATTCTCTTACTTTTTCCCTCAATATTTCCACCCCTTTGTATTTCTTTGGACTACTAATTTAAGTCTCAGTAGTGATCATTATCATCTTCATGGACTGTATTATTTGAGTTTAAAAATCACTGGGTTTAGGGTTTTGTTGTTGTTTCAGAAAATCTGCTTCAAACTTTTCCTGAATATTCTCTTTTAATTGTTCATTTTCTATTTTCTCCCGCAGTTCTGGTCCAGCTGTGTTTTTCATGTTGATTGTTCCCCTCTCTCTGGTCTCTAATTACATCAGAAATACAACATTTTTTGGACCAACAGGGTTAGACTCAGAGGTGGCAATAACTATTCCTCCCATTGGTAGATACCATGGTGTCACACAAGTTATTGACCCCTGTAGAGACACTGAGTGAAACCGCGTCTGCTGCCCAGTCTCCTCAGCCAGAGAAGCTCATACTTGCATACCTCACAGGCAGCAAGGACTTTACCTTCCTTTCAGATTTTCCTCAGTTCTTTAGGCGCCAGAGAGAATACCACACTCCTGTAAGCCATTGTCACCTTTCCTCCCAAGACCTCTGTGTCCAAAATCTCTCAATAATTCACACCAATTGCCTTCTGATCTTCACTGCAGAGCTCTCTGATGAAAGGCTCCAGCTCCTGTCCAAAACAGAGAAAGTACCGGATGTCTTCTTCAAGACTCTATGAACCTCAGAAGCCTTTCTCTCCACCACTGTCTGCCAACCTGCTACATGCAGAAGTTAATTAGATATGGACATGTGGATTATCTGGTGATATAAGATAAGTAGAGGAGAGTTGAGGCTCATTTAAGCCCCACCCCTCCCTGAATTCTAACTAGGAGGTTAGGTTGAGATGGTTGAATTTAAAGGGCCTGAGAGACATCCTAGTGGAGATTTTCAGTAGGCAATTAGATATACTCGGTGTTTTTCACTGAATATTTGCATCCCATCAAAATTTGTATGTTGAAGCCCTAATCCCCAAAGTGATGGTATTTGCAGATCAAGCTTTTGGAGATAATTAGGTCAAGAGGGAGACTCCATTAAGGGGTTATAAGAAAAAAATACTATAGTGCTTTTTTTTCTTTCTCTCTCCCATGTGAGGATACAGTGAGAAGGCAGTCATTGACAAGCCAGGAGGCAGGCCCTCACCAGATACCGAATCTTCTGGTACCTTGATCTCAGACTTCCCAGCACTCATAACTGTGAGAAATAAATGTTTGTTGTTTAAGACATCTAGTCTATGGTATTTGTTATAGCAGCCCACACTGACTAAGACACTAGGACTCAGTTGAGAGATCTAAATTTGAGAAAATTCGTAATAGTTGAAGTCATAGATTCATCTACAGAGTACAGTACAGAGTAAGAAGAAGAGATCCTGGATTTGGCTTTGAGAAACACCAATGTTTAAAGATCCAGTAATGGCCTGTTGCTCTAAATAGGATGTCAGGAAAGAACAGCCAGAGTAGGAGTAAAAACGAAAGCGAGTTACAGAAGCCAGGGAAGATGAGTGTTTCCAGAAGAAGTAGATGTTCAACCATGTCAACGACACTGTCAAGCGCTATGGAGAAGTCAAGTAATGAGAAGAATAAAAAATGTGCATCAGATTTAATAACACAGCGCATACAGGTGACCTTACAAAGGATTGTTTCAAAGAACCCAGGAAGAGTGAAAAGAAATAATATATGTAAACAACTCCAAACATTTTATTTTATAGAAATGTATGTCTGAGATAAGCTATCATTAGTGACTACATGAAAATTGCCAGTCCAGAAAGTCATGAATGGGTTTATTAAAACTGGAGCCAGAAGTTTGGCATCTCATTCAGCTCTTTTCCTTTCCAATTGCTCACATACTTAATTATCTCAAACATGACCCTGTGATGTACATTAGCTTTGTCCAATTTTTTTCTAAATTTGGAACTTTGGATAGAATGACTTGGGTAAAAATATGACTTGATTATTTCGCTATTTTTAGTTGGACAAAGTAAACAATTTTAAGAGCTTTGTTTTTTCTCATTTTCTCCCTTTAAGCTCCTTTGTTTCCTCACCATCTCAAGAAACCTCCTGTGTTTACGGTTAAGGCAATGAGTCACTCCCCCAGTAGAAGTGGGTGCTGAAAGATTTCGCACTGTTTTTCTCTACACAGCATTAAAATACCCAACAAATTTCAGGCAGTTTATTGGAACAGTTGGTCAACACAGAGATAAAATTCATCAAACCAGTCATATGTAGAGTCATGCAAGTCATTTAAAGAAAAGAATAATCAGTCAGAATGGTTCAAGAAGATGGCACTGCTTCCTCTAAAAGGATAACCCTCCAGGATTCAAATAAAAGCAACAACTGAGGTTCACAATATTTGGAGATTAATATAGGCCCAGAATTTGGAGACTAATCAGTCTAACAGATAGACTCTCATGTCTTCTTTTTCCAATGAAATTAAAATACGCAGCTCTATGTGGGTGTTGAATTTATTTTGCTGAAGTTTCTGACAGAAATTCTATTTAATACTTTAGACTAATGATAATTACAGACTCAAGTCTTTGTGTTTCTCAATGGAAGCACATCAATACTGTAGGAATGTCAGAAAGCAAAAAGAAAAAGAAAATTTTCACAGGCAAGAAAGCCATTCAGCGCTAGTAGCAACATTTTAATGAATAATGATAGACCAGCATATTGCTTTGTCTAGTGAGTTTTCACATAATCGTACTAAAAACAGTAACAGCAAGCAAAGAAGGGTGATTGTGCTGCTGCAGAGGCTTGCCTGAAGATGAGTCCAAGAAAGGCAAAACCAACTTTGCAAGATGATAGGATTGACTCAACACCAATTTGAGAATAAAAAAATGCAAGTAGCTAAGCTTTGAGCTCTCCGTCAGAAGCAGAGGTTTTGTCTGAACCACTAAAGCAATTGGTGATCTTTTACTGTGTCTGTGTGCCATCAAAAAAAAGGAGTTTTAGAAATGCATACTATGAGATTGGATAGGAGTACGTGAAAGCAGAATGGAATCAAATGATCGGAGTCACTTGGAAATCAAGATGGCCAGAATGAAAGCCACTAGAGTCCATTGGGTTTTCAGTACCCAGTAATTTGCATACGTAATGTTTCGAGGTGATTGTCCAGCTCTCTGTCATTGTCTTCCCTGAGAAAGGAAAGTCTTGCACAAGATGTGGGTCTCTGTGTCTATGCTGTGACCTCAGGATCATCCAACGTTTCTGATTGGTCTAAGTTTAGAGTTTACTGGGTGCTAAAACACAGTGGAATTCTTAAATTGAAGAGCTCAATTTAGAGGCACTGACAAAGAAATCATAGTCAGACAATGGTGAGTTCTTAAGTTAAAGGAATACATGTATATTTATACAGAAAAGAACATATAGAGGTAAGAGACTGGCACCTTGGTCATTTGCTACTAATGAGTATACAGAAAGATTCCTTCTGCAGAGAAAAACAATGGGATAGGAATACAGAGAGAAAGAAAATTAAAGCATTTGTAGCCACAAACAGAGAGAGAGATGCAAAAAGTCCCCAGTGGCATTTTCATTTCGGGTTCAGTGTATTTCCATAAGAGTCCATTTTAGTTTTCATTGTATTCCTCTTAGTTTGTCTTAATTAGAACATCAGCTGGTGACAAAAACAACACTAATACCTACCATTTATTTACTTAATGTTTACCACTTCCACATGCATTTACATGAATTATTTCATTTAACTCTCCCAATATCGTTATTACTACCCATTTATAGATGAGACAGCTGTGACATTGGTCCAGTCAGTAAGTGAAGGAGTTAAGAGTCATTGCCATTAGTCTGACTCTAGAGTTAACCCTCTTAATCACTAGCTGTGTGCTTGTATGAACCTCAAGTCTCACTTTCATTTATGAGACTAGTGATACTGACCATACAAGTTGTACAGATTCAATGTGATAATAAATGTAAAGGCATTTGGTAAATTTTATAATTCTATATGTTAAGATCTTGTTTTGCTTTGTTTTATTCCAGTTTTAACAATTCATTTATTTTTACCATTCACCTGTTAAGCCATCTTTCCAAAAGGTTTACAGATGTTTATTAAGCACATATATGCAGTATATTGAAATGTGATGTAGACACATTTGAGGCACTTAATATAGGCATATATAATGGAGAAGATAACTGCGTATATTTTATTCATCACCAACATTACTACTATCCCAGCTTTAAGATGATAATAATGATGATGATGAATATATGCATTACCAAATCAGAGTTGTAATAATATGGGTTCCGTTTATCATATCACTATTAAAATTTGTTGAAGTTTAAATTTCATGATATGATAAATGTCTCGAAGTACTAGCTTTTGAATTGATGCCAAAATATTACCATTCCTCTAGTGCATTGATTCGTATATGTGAAACTACACAATTAAAAAGATATTCTGTCTTTGTTTTGATTTGCTTAAGTTTTAGCTTTAATTTTATAGCTGCTCTGATGGAAAAAAAATTACACTGAAAGATATTTCTTTCCAATGAGTTTGTATTTTATTTTCCTGAAAGCTGTTTCAAAATCATAGAATCTGAGCAAAGAGAAATGGATTAGTGTAATGACTCTTTGAAAGTCCTGATACACCATTCTGGTGATGAGAGTGCTTATGACCCAGTATTTCATATCCATGGTCAGTACTGGATGAACACTAAAAATCCTTTTTCCTTGGAAATCACCATTTCTTATGCTGCTCATATCCCTTCTGATAACACATTCTATATAGTTACAACTTTGCTGACTTAGGTACAGCACACAGAGTTAGAGAATATTCTGGTGGTGTTTCTTTGCAACTATATCAAGAACCTATATGCTAGTCTCCCTGATTGGATCTGGTTTGCAAAGGTCCTCCACCACATACTTACAGTTGCTTGAGTTACTATTATGACTCCATAGATTTATTTAGAAGTGTATAACTGAGGCAAAATTGTCCTCAGCTTTGACCTACCAATTAATGTATCAGCTAGGATGTTTTTGGTTACATGACAAGGAAAATTCAAACTATTTTAACAATAGACAGAATTATTGTTTCATGTAAGCTGTAGCCTAGTATTCAGGCACAGTTTGTTTCAGACATTGACAATGTTTTTCTGTTATATCTTCATTTATGTCCTTCTCCATTAACCGGCTTTATCCTTAGACTGGCTTCATCCTTAGACTGGCTTCCTTTATGGTTAACAAAGGGCTACAGCAGCTCCAGGTCTCACATCTGCGAAACATACAGTTCGGAATTCCTCTATAACAAATGTCTTGACCATTTGTTGTTAAGTGGAGTTGTGTTGGCCTTGGATTACTGAACACTGATGAGCCAATCATTGTGGTCCCAAAGGGTTGAGACAGTATTGATCAGGCTACCATAATTGAGCTCACCCCTGGAAAAGGTTAGGTGGGAGTCAAGGCTACAAAGTTACATGGGCATTACATAATGGTGGGTGCAGGTGCAATCATTGTTAGAAAGACCGCTATGGTCTAGTCCTTGGTTATACCACATTCACTGATATCATATTTTGATACATATGCTTTCAAAAATGTTATTACATAAACTTCATGAAGCCCCTCCAAAAAGATAGGCAAGCCAAATTCTCACCTAGTGTATCCATAACTAAACATAACAGTAATCCTAGACTCCAAGAGTCTAGTAATGTAGGATTACTTGGAGTCTAGGATTACTATACAATCCTATACTACCTATTACTACATAATAGCTAGTCTTCTTCATCAGACCCAGCTATTCTCCTCACCAGACCCTTCTTATAGACTGCTTTAAATACTCTTGGCCTCACTTGCCTCTTCTTTTCTGCTACAATCACCATGCCATATGTAAGTGGGGTTCAACCAACTTCATGTAGGTGGCATCTGGCACCACCTCACGTCACCTCCTGCCTTGTGGCATCTCCATTGATCCCGAAGTGTGAGATACCATAGAGCTTCACTTGGTATCCATACATGTACTGCCGAGAAGTACAAAAGTATAAAACCCCAAAGGGTAAACTTACAAGGGTTGGGACACAAGAGCTAATTTAAAAATCTCTTCCGTCTCCCTCCATCCCTCTACCTCACCTATGTACTATCCAAAGACACACTGTATCTGGATCCACAGAGGACCATCCTGTGAGATAAGCCCTTAGCACTTAAGCATTTGGCAGTAGCCAACCCAATAATGTAACCTTATTATTGGCTCTCTCTTCTTACCTGATGTATTTCCCTTGCCTCTCAATCTGGCATCTATGGTTTGTACAACTTCATAAAGTAATAGCACATATGCTTTTGCCTCAGGTTCTCCCTTCTGGGAGACACAGGCAAAGATCGTAGGTAATAGATTCCCAACACTTCCATTAACAAAAGTTAGCAGAGAACTGGATAAATGAAAGAAAACTTCCATTTGGAAAAGAGGTCAGTGAGAAATACACAGAAATCACTAGTACATGGCACATATTATAATCTTCTGGCCATAAATAACAAGGACAACCTGTCCTGGCAATGGAAGGCATTCCTTGGTCGACTAATAAGAAAGCCCCTGGTTCTATGCAATGAATGGATTTCCCTTGTCCATTGTCTGCCATGGAGATAAACTTTGGAAAGGATGCAATTTCTGGAGCCTGACCACTTGGGCAGCCCACTTCCTGTTGATGTGATTCCTGGATCCTTGGGATTATCTTAAGGTTTGAGAAATACAGGCTCTTTTTGGCCAGTCATAGGGTTTTTTTTGGCACTACAGCTCACTTAAAAATTTAGTAGGCTGCTGGTCTATTTGCTTTGGGTCTACGTGCTTGTGATCAATTCCATGGGCTAGTATCAAAGCCAACTCCCCTGTCTGTTTAGGGCTTCATGAATCTATGCAGTTTTGTCTTCCCGAAGTATATCTCTGTACTCAGTCTAAGTCACAGCTCCTTGTTTGAGCGATTCAACCATATTCTTGGCTTGTGCCTTGAAGAAATTTAAAAAATATATCTTTATGGACAGAGATCCTAATAACATTTAGGATGCCCCTAAATACTATACCCCTATCTTTGTCTTCCAGGTATGACTGTTTCTTTTGTTTGGCAAAAATGCGCTTAGCAAGAGAAGCTTGGAAGAAGCCTGGTCTCATTCATTTCCTGCTTAATTCCCCAACTCCCTGTATCTGTTGTTGCCAATCTTGGCTTCAGGTGGAGAATATGACATTTCTATCCCTACACAGTTCCAGATTAGATGAGTAGACTCTCTAGCAATATGTGTCTTTAACTTGTGTTTTTCTCTTATACTTCATACCTAATCCCTAAGGCAGTCTGTGAGCTCTACCTTAAAAACATTTCCTACATTGGAACACTTCTTGCCCCATCCATTGCCAGCCCATAGATGGCCCAATCAATCCACCACTATCTCTGCTGTAGATACCACAGTAGTCTCCTAACTTGGTCTTGCATGTCCTCTCTTTTTCCTTCTCAAACTATCATGTGCCAATTATCAACCAGAGCCATCCTTCTAAGATCTCAATAAAATCGTGTCATTTCTCTGCTTAAACCTCTTCAGTGGGCCCCATCACAAATATAAACAAATTCTAATGTCCGTAACTTCATTTAAATTCCTGTGTGGTCTGGTGTATCTCCTCTGATCCTCTACCCCCATGCTCACTGTGCTTCTGCCATCCTGAACAACTAGTTTGTTATTCTTTGAAATACCAGGAACACTCCTGCCTTGAGGAATTTATGCGTGCTGAAATCTCTGCCCAGGAAGTTTCCCTCAGGTGTCCTAGTCATCCTATCTATAATAGCAGCCCATATCATTTCTATCCCATTTTTCTGCTTTCTTTATCTTTAACAACTTGTCACTACCTATTTTGGGTATTTTTTTTCCTAGTAGCATATGTGTATGAATTAGAATGTAAGCTCCATAGATGCATATATCCACTGATGAGGACAGTACTTGGCAAAGTAGACACTCAACACATGCTTTGCCAGACATGCCACCTTAAGCCTAGACTTGTCTCTTTTTTATAAGATCTTTCTGCAGGTGGAGGAAATGACCTATCAAGTTACCTAAAGCTGCAGCTTCATCAAGTCTGAGTAACACTACATAAAAGCCACAGCCTAGACACCTATCTTGCTTGAACATAACAAAGATTGCCAACTTCCTACTGTGGAATAAAAGGGGCCCTCGCTGCTCTCCTCCCTGTCTCATCTACTCAGCAAATTCCACATTGAATTTGCATTTCATTGAAATGTGGTGAGTCTCCATTTCTGGCATCAATCAATTGATCAATCGATAGATCAATATCTGTTAGAATGCTTTGGGAGGCAACCAATCAAAGAGTCTAACTGAAACTGGGTTAAACAATTAAGGAACTTTATTTGTGGAAGTTTTACTGGAAAAGAAAAAAGAAAATCTTCCAGAGACATATAAGCTATAGAAATAATTTGCTCTGAGCTTCTACTCCACTTCCTCCGTCATATTCTGTAGTCTCTACACCCACCCTGGGTGTTACTTCTGCTTCAGGCTGGCTGCTCTTAAATTAGTAGTTACTGATTCGTTACTGCAATAAATTAGCTGCAATAGTTCCAGGTTCCAAATATGCATATTATACAATCTGGTATTTTTAATCCTACAGGAATTCTTAAAGAAAATCTAGTAAATTATTGACTCCTCTGCACATGATATGACATGATTTGGCTACCACTATTGCTGTAAATTCCTTGTCTTCTGCCAGGCCAATTTGTTAGCTTGGTGTAAAATTTCAGACCTTTTGAGTTGTTTAAAATCTTTCCCCTCAAATGTGTTTTATTTGCAATCTTTCTTATTTTGCTTAATCTTTTCAATTGCTCAGGTCAAAAACCTTGATGTCATACTTCGTTGTCTCTCTGTCTCTGTCATCCCCCACCATCACTTCATTAGCTCCTTGT
The DNA here is from genome assembly GCF_009761245.1 of Sapajus apella. Lineage (NCBI taxonomy): Eukaryota > Metazoa > Chordata > Mammalia > Primates > Cebidae > Sapajus > Sapajus apella. The sequence goes on along the minus strand of NW_022436962.1, from coordinate 21,399,748 downwards.
TTGACCTTGAACTATGTAGCATCTGAGCACTTCCAAATACTTTTTTCGCTGCTACCCCACCTAAAACACTACTATTTCCCTAACAACACATTGTCACAGTAGCTTCCCGTTAGCATCCCAGCTTCTGCTCTTGTCCCACATTATCTATTAACACAGCAGCTGGAGTGATGGTGTTAAAATAGGAGTCAGACTAGGTCACTCGTTTACCAGAAAACCTCTAACGTCTCCCACCTCAACACTTTTGCATCAGGTGCTCCCCCGCCTGAAAAGCTGTTTCCAAAGGCAGCCGCATGGCTTGTTCCCTTATCTCTTTTAATGTGAGGTTTTTTCTGACCATCCTATTTAAAATTTGAACCTCGTCCACTTCAGCGTTTCCTATCTCCTTCCCTGCTTTACTTTTTTCCTTAACACTTATGACTTTTAAACTTATTAAAGAATTTTATTTTCTCAATTCTCCAGATAGACAAAAAGATTGACAAGAGAAGGGGCTACACACACACACACACACACACACACACACACACACACACACACACACACAC